>NC_067402.1:42340650-42653650 GCF_016432865.1 Antechinus flavipes | reverse complement strand
AGGGAAGAACCCTCGTGGTTTGAGACCCAATGAAATTTGGCAAATGGATGTGACCCATTATAAATCTTTTGATTTATCCTTTTATCCATCTGCCTTTTATCCATGTTGTGGTAGACACCTTTTCAGGATTCACTTTTGCAATACCAGCAGCAAAAGAGACAGCCCGAGTGGTCACTGAATTCCTTATACAAGCATTTGCAATTATGGGTGTGTCACAAGCAATAAAAACAGATAGTGGATCTGCATGTACTTCTAAACATTTTGCACACTTTTGTCCACAGTATAAGATTTTATACATCACTGATATACCTATTAATCCTCAAGGACAGGGAATAGTAGAGCGGAGAAACCAAGTCATTAAGACACTCCTCCCAGAACAAAAGAAAGGGGGAGCCACAGGTAACCCTAGAGAAATTCTGAATCTAGCTCTTTATACTATTAACTTCTTGATTTTTGACAAAGATGTACTGGCTCTGACAGACAGGTTTTATAACCCACCAGAAGGGCAGTGTCCAGTGCGACCAGCTCCACTATCTTTAGATAATCACCAGGTGATCTGGAGAGACCCAGAAAGTGGTGAATGGAAGGGACCAGATAGGCTAAATGCTTGGGGGAGAGGGTTTGCTTGTATTTCCACAGATGGAGAAAGAATCAGATGGGTGCCAGTGAGTCATATTCGCCTTGTCCATCGCAGAGAGACGGAGCAAACCCTTGAAATGAAGGAGAAGACCCAAGAAACATTGGATGGTTCTGTTGCTGACCGTGCCCAGCACTGAAAGAGACTGGCAGTTATGGCATTTGATTCATGGACATCAAAAATTGTTAGACTTTAAAACCCTCAGGAATCATTGGATTCTCTGAGGCATGATAAGATTGTTGTTGGACTTCAAAACCCTCAGGAATCATTGGATTCTGTGAGACATGATAAGACTGCTGTAGGACTTGAAAACCCTCAAGAATCATTAGATTCTCTGAGACATGATAAGATTGTTGTAGAACTTGAAAACCCTCAGAAATCATTGGATTCTCTGAGACATGATAAGACTGTTATAGGACTTGAAAACCCTCAGGAATCATTGGATTTTCTGAGAGATGATAAAACTATTTCAGGACTTCAAAATCTGCAGTAATCATTGGATTCCCTAACACATAAAAAGACTGTTGCAGGACTTCATAAACTTGCAGGGATCATTGGATTCCCTGGCACGTGAAGCAATGGAAGATATATTGGTTTTGGACTATCTCTTGGCTGCTGAAGAAGGCATATGTGTGACTGCTGTTTATATATCCTCCTTCTAGGACTTCTGGAAATCTTTTGCAACACCATGTTGATTTATATTGTTAGTTATACCACTACTTGCATGTACAATTCATGCTTGTTACACCACATTGAGCCTGCACTGGCTATGGGAAGAGTCATCACTAATAATAGCCTGTGCATTATTGCTATGTGCTTGTGTAATACCTCCCATGCTGATGGATTTGTGCATACCTGTTTCTAATAAGACCCTTTGGCCCAGAAACCCCCTAGCAATCCCCACTTCCCTTTGGTGCCTTTCATCTCCCTTCCTGAGAAGTCAGGGGGCATGATCACCTCTTTTTCAGTGTTTTCACCTCCTTCCCTAAGAAGTCAGGGAGGACGTGATCACCTCCTTTTGGGGGTTCTCACCTCCCTGAAAAGTCAGGGATGGCCTGTGTTCTAAAACAAAAGAAAGCAGGATATGTAAAGGGCTGAAACTTTTGAGTTGATGCACTGAGGTTGGACAACCAAGCACTTAAGGCTAATTACCAAATGGACATATGCTTGGAAAATGGCCCTTCCTACTATTCTGTGCTGGCTCGATAATCGGTGTATACAGAGAATTGTAGGGGGGACTAGGGGGTGGAATAAGACTAGCCAGGGTCACTTTTTGGTCAAGAGATGAAGAAGAGAGGTTGTGGAGATTCTGAGTCTATCTAATTCACTTCTACCCCTAAAGACCAAGAATAAAGACCAAGGACTTTTGCTTATCCTGACTCCAGCTGATTCTAAGATATCCAGGGTGCTAACTCGGTCTTCACAGAGCAACAACAACTTCAGGCCATTCTCCCTTCCCCTGTAAAAAGTGTGAGTTTTTTTCTTCTAATAAGCTAGTGAATATGGGGTTTCATATTTGAAATCAAATAGTGATAGAGTACCACCTTTAGACCAAAGATCTGAGTTTGAATCCTGCTGCAAATAATAATTGTGTAACTCTTGGAGAGTCATTTAATTTTTCTGTGCCTCAGTTTCTTCATCTGTAAAATGGGGCTAATAATAGCATCTATCTGTTATGGGCCAGAACTCTGAACTTGAAACAAACGATTCTTACAAGATACTAAGTCAGTGGAATTGATAGAGACAATGGTTTTCTGATTTAGCATGGTTCAGTATGATTGATTTAATCCTACGACAAATAATGGTTTCCTAGTGATATAATGATTGATTTATACTCAGTGTAGAGCATATAAGCTAGGAGCCTCAGACAGGATTCATTCAGAAAGATTCACAGAGCCAGAGAAGACAAGTGAACAGAAGGCTGGAGGCTGGAGCACAAGCCCTTGGACTCAGATTCATTCATCCCATCTCACACTACCTTGGTGGCAGACATACTTCCTTTGATTCTCCACTGAAACCAATACTTTGGAAGGCCTCCAGAAAACTAGCCAAACCCCAAGTGAAGGAGATAGGACTTTGAAGGAGACAATAAAGGATTTGGACTTTAACCCCTGGCTGCACTTGTGGTGATTACTGAACTGAAACTAAGGCTTCCCTCAGAAATCCCCCAAAAAACCTGCTCCCAGAGAAGATTACGTTTTAGAGGAGAATATTACATTTTGGTGCCCAATGTGGGGCCAAGAACCTTCATCTGTGACCCAAAAATTAGGGGAAGTACAAAAATAGACAAAGAAACTTTGTTAAAGGGCTAAAGTAGTACTTCAGCTAAAATGGAACAGATGTTTTGAAAACAGCCTTCTTTTCCAATTCAAGAAAAATGTGTAGAGACCATTGTAAAGCCAAGGTTTGATTATAATTTGGAATCATTGAACTTTTAAAAACTGTACAATATACACATCTCCTTGGTTCTCTATGGAAACAGAATTGGATCTAGAGGAATGAAATTAGTAGGAGAACAACTATGTCAATTCTACAATGATAACGGACCTGACTCAATTTCCAAAGATACACTTAATACATACAATTTAATACAATTAGCTTTAGGGAATTATATGTTATAGAATAAGGAAAAAGAAGAAAGAGCAGGAAGGGGAATAGCCAAATAAACTAGGTGAAAAGGATGAAGAATTAGACCAGGAAGGAGTTAAGTACCATTGTGATGGTCATTCCCCATCTCATGACCCTCCCCCCTCAATTAACCCTTCATGTGTGGAGGGAGAAGGAGGAGGGGAAGAGGCAGTGACACAATCAACACCATCTATGAAGCAGCCTATGAGAAGATTACAAAAAGCATTGGTTTAGGCAAAAAATGAAGGACAGGATGTATCTGATTTAATAAATGCATACCCTGTGATTGAAGAGCTTGACTCTTCAGGTCAAAAAAGGAGAAGATACATTCCTTTTGATTTGGAAAAAAATCAAGGATTTGAAAAAAGGTTGCACTCTTTATGGGGCTACATCGTCTTATTAAGATGTTACTAGATAATTTGCCTTATGAAATTGTAATTCCTAATGGTTGGAAACATATCAAGGACATGTTTAGAATCTGGACAAAACTTATTGTGGCTTTCAGAGTATCATGAATTATGTAGGATTCAAGCCCAATGCAATAAGCAAACTGGAGTTAATGTACTCACCTTTGACCAACTAGCCAGTGAAGGTCAGTGTGTAGAGAATTCAGCACAAATTAATTACCCCTAGGAGTGTATGAACAAATTGCAATGGCTGCTATAAAAGCTTGGGGTACCCTTCCAGGGAAAGATCGAGGGGAAGCCTTCACAAAAATAGAGCAAGGTCCCAATGAACCTTGGGGTTTTTGTGGGACATCTGCACACATCTGTCCCAAGAACCACTGGAGAAAATGCAGCTACAGAAATAATGATCAGACAACTGGCTAAGGAAAATGACAATGAGGTTTGCAGAAAATTATATGGGGAATACACAAAGATGCTCCTTTAGAGGAGATCATAACACAGTGTGCCACAGTGGGTACAAATGCTTATTTTACCCAGACCATGATGAACATGGGAAGACGGGGTCCCTCTTGACAAGGGACTTCTAGAAAGATTCGCTGATGCTTTCAATGTGGGAAAGTAGGACATCTCAGAGCTCAATGTAGGCAAAGAGATAGAGTGAGAGGACAGGGTAAGAGAAGATCTAAAACCCTATGTCCAAAATGGCACAAGGGCTTCCACTGGGCCTCAGAATGTAGATTGACCCAGAGAAATGAGAAGTGGGGCCCAGCTACAAGACCTCAATCAAAAGACAGGCGAGGCATGATGGCAGCCGAAGTTATGCCTTTAGAAGTTGAGGACTCTGATGTGATCAATCAGCCAAAAAACAATCACAGGGTAGAAAGGGGATTACATGATGTATCAGCCAAAAAACAATCAGATGGCAGAAAGAGATTACATGATCAATCAGCCAAAAAGCAATCAGATAGCAGAAAGGGATTACAACTGGGGAGAATACAGGCTTTTTTAACCTCACAGGACAGTGTCCAGTGCAAGCAGCTTCAATGTAATGCCACATGGTGAGGAGAGATCTGGAAAGTGGTAAATAGAAGGGACTAGATAGGTTAACTGCTTGGGAGAAAGAGTTTGTTTGTATTTCTACAGATGAAGAAGGAATCGGATAGGTGCCAATGAGCTGTATTCATCTTGTCCATAGGAGAGAAACGAAAAAAAGAGAAAAACCTTGAAACAAAGGAGAAGACCTAAGAAACATCTCACACTGAAAGAGCATGCCTGATAATGAGACTGATACAGAACTTTTAAACCAGCAGGAATCATTGCATTTCCTGAAATGAAAAATTGTTGATAAGACTGTTGCAGAACTTCAAAACCAGCAGGAATCATTGGATCTCTGACACATGATGAGACTATTGCAGGACTTCAAAACTTGCAGGAATCATTGGATTCCCTACACACATGAAGTAATGGACAATAAATTCCTTTTGGACTATTTCTAGGATTTATGGATATAAATTTATGGAAATAATTCCTCATGTTATTTGTTACATCACTACTAGCCTATGTTATATTGCTATGTGCTTATGTAATTTATGTAATTATGTGTTATACCTCCCATGTTGATGGATTTATGTATACCTGTTTCAAAGTGAGACCCTTCAGAAACCCACTAATCTGATTTGATTTCCCGTTTCCTTTGGTGTTTTCATCTCCCTTCCTGAGACATCAGAGAAGTCATGATCACCTCCTTTCATGGTGTTTTCACTCCTTTTTTGAGCAGTCAGGGAAAGCAATGATCACCTCCTTTTTTGGAGTTCTCACCTCTTTGAGAAGTCAGGGAGGTCATGACTACCTATGTTCTAAAAACAAAAGAAAGCAGGAAATGTTATGGGCCAGAATTCTGAACTTGAAACAAACAATTCTTATAAGATACTAAGTCAGTGAAATTGATAGAGACAATGGTTGTCTAATTTAGCATGGTTCAGTATGATTGATTTAATCCTACAACAAATAATGGTTTCCTAGTGATATAATGATTGATTTATACTCAGTGTCGAGCATATAAGCTAGGAGCCTCAGCCAGAATTCATTCAGAATTCATTCAATTCATTCAGCACAGAGTCAGAGAAGACAAGCGGATAGAAGGTTGGAGGCTGGAACACGCTTGTGTCCTTGGACTCAGATTTCATTCATCCTATCTCACACTGCCTTGATGGCAGGCACTCTTCTTTAGATTCTCCACTGAAACCAAGACTTCGGAAGGCCCCCAGAATAGCCAAACCCCAACCGAAGGAGATAGGACTTTGAAGGAGACATATAGGATTTGGACTTTAACCCCTGGCTGTATTTGTGATGATTACTGACCTTAAACTAAGGCTGATCCCAGAAACTCCCCGAGAAACCTGCTCCCAGAGAAGATTACATTTTAGAAGAGAATATTACACCTATTTTGTAGGGCTGCTGTTTGTATTATACACATATAGGCATAATACCTATATCTATATAAATGACTTTGTAAACCTTATAAAACTAGCATGTTATTATGGGAGAGTTAGGTGAGGCACAGTGGATAGATTTAATTTGATCCCAGGTTTTTAATATTTTCCTTTCTCCTTTGTGGTTTCCTACCCCTGCCTTAGGTACCTTTTTCGTTACTTTAAACTTTCACCACATTTAATGAAAGCAATTTATGGCTTTCCTTTTGATGTTAATGAGTTTCTTAACCCATCAAGATTTGTTCTTCCTTTCTTTTGGATGTGATCAATTCATTCCCAAGGAGGTAAGGTCAATTCTGAGGTTTCAATTTGCTTAGGAAGGGGTTAGCTTTCTATCTAATTCAATTCAATTCAACTTAATGCACAATTAAGCACCCTACAAATTACAAATCACTGCTCTAAATACTAAGTGAAACGAGTGAAGCCATAATTCCATGAGGGCATCAGGAGAATAGCAGGATGGAGGGTTGTTGTCTTTTTGGAATAGGGGAGCAATGATATATGGATACTCTAAAGAGGCACCTAGTCTTTTATTTCTTGCACACCTGGGAATATGACAGGTATTCAAGTCACAAGGGCTCACTTACATCCTCTCCCAGCCCTGATCTTCACTTGCTAGATGTCAACGTTCTGCTTCAATTACTGTCTCAGTCTAAAATGTCACTCAGTAACTTACAGCTTTCTTGCCCTAGAACATACAGCTATTCCTGTGGCTTTCCCACTTTACAATATCTTTTGCCAGGCTGGGGTCTTTCTCCCATTGCTAAGTTTCCCTTGGAACCTCCATTTTGTAGAGAGATTCAGATCAGCCAAACTTTATTCCCCTTTTGGCACTGCTTCCAACTTTCTGGACTTTAAATCTACCTTGAAGAAACTCAGTGAGCACACACACACACACACACACACACACACATACACACACACACACACATACATACACACACCATTACTTTTTTGTATTATCCTTTTATGTATTATCATCTTCCATTACAGAGTAAGATTCTCGAGGGCAATGTTTTTCTTTTTGTTTAGTGCTAAGTAAGCATGGTGCATGGCACATAGTAAATACTAAAAGCTTGCTGCTCAGCTGCTAAACAAAACAAAACAAAAAACAAATCCAAGAATGAAAAATTATTCAAATAAAAATGTGAAGGTAGCTTCCCTAGAAATCTCATACTTTTAAGAACCTCATCTACAATGTCCTAGAGGTTAGATTCAATTATTCTTTGTGATTCTTTTGAGTGTGCCCAATAATTGCAAATTTCTTAGAAGAACAATGTGAATAAGAGATTTTCCATCTGCACAAAGGATAAAAAAAGAGGAAGCAAGTCTAAATATAAAATTATTTTCGTCTGCCAAATAACCACTGAGATCAGAAATTTTTTCCTGACATTTTTCATGCCAGAAGACAAACTGTTCCTTATGGTGAGATAAATGAATCAAGGAGCTCAAAAATAAAGGCCAAAGAACTGCACCTGTGGTTAGAGGAAGCAGGCTTGCTAATAAGAAATAGAAAAAGATTTCTCTTTGATTTATCCACAAATCTGTGGAGAGGATGCCTTGACAAAAGAGAGAAGCTCCTGCCTTTCACCCCAGACTGCTGCAAAACCCTGCCAGTAGGCCTGCCTGCCACAAATCTCTCCCCACTCTAATCCATGGACCCCATCTTCCTAAAGCACAGATCTGACCATGTCACCTCTCCATTCAGTAAGTACTTCCTGGTCTCCATCTATCTTCAGGATTACATTTAAATCCTGTTTGGTTTTTGAAGACCTTCCAGACCTGACTTCTTGTCTTCTTACCCTGGGAACCATGGCCCTCTCCTCTTTGGGGTTCTTTGCATCTTCTGACTCCAGACATTTTCCCTGACTTCTCCTCAAGCCTGAAATTCTCTCCTTTTTTAAACTGCTCTAAGTTCCCTGATTTCCATCAAGTCCCAGATTATGTTCCATTTCTCCAAGAAGTCTTTCCCTATTTCTCTTAATGTTAGTGCCTTTCCTCTGAGATTTTCTCCATTTTTTTTCTCTATAAATCTTGTTTGTACATAGTCGTTTGGTTGTTCTTTCCCTGAGAGGAAGGAGTGATTTTTTTTGCCTTTCTCCAATGCTTAGTGAAGTGTCTGGCACACAGTAGGTCCTTTAAAAGTGCTTTCTAATTGAATTTGAGCCTACTGAAATGATGGCAGAGACTTTCTTGGATAAGGAAATTCAGTGAGAGAAAGAATGGAGAATAACATAAAGGGAACATAAAGAGATTGAGGATACCACCAGCTAGGTGGTATAGTGGATAGAGCACCAGCCCTGAAGATAGGAGGACCTGAGTTCAAATCTGGTCTCAGAGACTTAACACTTCCTGGCTGTGTGACCCTGGACAAGTCACTTGACCCCAATTGCTTCAGCAAAAAGAGAGAGAGAGAAACAGAGAGAGAGACAGAGACAAAGAGATTTGAGGAGGAAAGAGGAATAATTAGAGAAATTATGTTATAAAAGGAAGAATTTTGAGGAGCCAAAGTCCATCTTCAATGCCATCATAATTATAACTGATCTTTATGAACTCCAAATTATTTTCCCCAAGTGTTGGAATCCTTACTAACTGCTAAGTAATTAGAGTTGATCTAATCTTACAAGAAGTTGTTTTGGCCAGAACCTGAAACAAGGTACTAAGTAGAACTAATCAAGACAAGGCTTGTGTTCCCACCTTTACTCAAAGTCCACACCTTAAAGCTCTTTGGGCCAGAGAGCACTATGGGAGAAAACCCATAATCCCATTCTCTCAGAAGGTTCACATATAAGGCGAGACAGCCATTCCAGAACACACTTTTTTCCTCTTGGCTGGCTGATCGCGCTAGACTCGAGAGAAACGACTCTGCTGCAGAGAACACTTTTGACGGACTTCAGTGGAGCTACGCCAGAAGCCCTCTCTCCGCGGCAAGTTGGTGCTGGGCTCCCCAGAAGGAGATAAGAGAGATCTTCCATCTCTGTTGGAGGCAGAAGAAGGCAGAGGCAGAGGCTGAAGGACAGAACCTTTGGATTTGGAGACATCCGAAGGGCTCTAAGCCTCTAAACCGCCTATCCTCTGAGAACAAACTCCAACATTTGAACTCTTAACATTTGGCGCCCAAACGTGGGAACCAAGGACCCTACTTTCACTGAAGAAGTCTCCAGTGACCAGGAACTGAGTGAGTACAACCTTTTTTGGCTGAAATGGGACAGATCCTAGGTAAAGATTCTCCATTCCCCACCCCAACCCCCCCAACCCCAGACCCACCCAAGAGTGGTGCTATAGAAAGCCTGCTTAAGCTGATAGAAGATCAAGGGCTACTTGTAACTTGGGGACAGGCAGCTAGACTTCTGGCTACATTAAAACGCACCTCCCCTTGGCTCTTAGAGGAAGAGAAAATCTCTCTAAAAAACTGGGCATTGGTTGGTCAACAGCTCTCCGCATATTACAATGAAAACGGTCCTCGTTCAGTTTCCATTGAAGTATTTTTTTTATATAATACGATACAGATAGCCTTAAAATACCGTACTTGTTCTAGGAGAAAAGGAAAAAACTCTAGGAATAGCCAAAGGGGGAAGCCTGAGATAAAGGAGGAAGACAAAGAACAGATTAATGGCCATATCCCCACAGGGCAGGGAGACTTAAATAAGGCTCAAGGGTGGGGTGAATCTGAGGTAGCCTCAGCCCCACCTGAGGAGCAGGTAATTGACTATCCAGCACCTCCCCCCCAGCATCCAGCACCTCCTCCTTTGAGTAGATTGCAAAAGGGACTAATTAAGGCCAGAGAAGAAGGGAAAAATGTATCAGAATTTCAACACCACATTTTTCCTGTAATTCAACAGTTTAATTCTTCAGGTCAAGAAAGTAGAAGATACTCACCTTTTGATATAGAAATCCTCAAAGACCTGAAAAAAGCTTGTACTCTTTATGGGGCTACATCAGCTTATGTTAAGATGCTATTACAAAATTTGTCTTTTGAAATCTTGACCCCTAATGACTGGAAATCGATAGCAAAAATATGCCTAGAACCTGGACAGAACTACTTGTGGCTTTCTGAATATAGTGAACTCTGTAGGATACAAGCCCAACAAAATATTCAAAGTGGAGTTCATACTGCAATCACCTGTGACCTACTAACAGGTACAGGTCCCTATGCAGATGTCGCAGCACAAATTGGTTATTCTGTAGCAGCATATCAGCAAATTGCTGATAATGCTATCAAAGCGTGGGCTTCTCTTCACAATAAAGATGACAAAGGGGGGGCCTTCACAAAAATAACACAAGGGCCAAATGAACTCTTCGCTGACTTTGTGGGACGCTTGCAGACAGCTATCATAAGAACAAATGGAGAAAATGCAATAACAGACATCTTGATAAGGCAACTTGCTAAGGAAAATGCTAATGAGGTTTGCAGAAGAATTATACTAGGACTGCGCAAGGATGCTCCTTTAGAGGAACTCATAAGACGCTGTGCCACAGTGGGCACAGGTGCCTTTTATAGCCAGGCTATGATGCAGACTTTCCAAAATCCAAACATGAGAAGACAGAGTCCCTCTTGGCAAGGGACTTCCAGAGAGACTCGTAGATGCTTTCAGTATGGAAAAGTAGGACATCTGAAAGCTCAATGTTGGTATAGAGATAGAATGGGAAGACAAGGTGGGAGAACAAGACCCCAAACCCCATGTCCAAAATGCAACAGAGGCTTCCATTGGGCCTCAGAATGCAGACAGATTCAGGGAAACGGGATGAGGGGCCCAGCCCCAGGGCCCAAGGCAAAAAAACACTTGGGGCATGATGGCAGCCAATGGTGCACCCAGAGAGTGCCTAGAAGTCCAGTACCCAGACATGACCAATCAGCCAGAAAGCCATATGATGGGAGAAGGGGATTGCACAGTCAACCAGCCAGGAAGCAACCTGATGGCAGAAGGGAATTACAATTGGGAGAATAGAGCTGTATGCAGCTGGGACAACTGAGATACCCCCTGGAGAGGTGAAATCTGTTCCTCTCCAGCCTATGGATCCCTTACCTCCAGGCACAGTAGGCTTGACCATTTCACCTCCTTGTATGTACAAAACAGTGTCCATCCACACACTGATGTGGGAAACTGGGGAATGTGTAGATAATATCCCAGTCACTAATACAGGTAGACAATGTGTGACTTATCACCCAGGAGACGTAGTAGCATCAGGTTTACTCATACAGAATCCTAATAAGCAGCCTCGTGATAGTCACCCAGGTTCTGACTACAGACCACAAAAACCAGAAATATATTGGACAGCAGCAGTAACGGCTGACCGACCTATGCTCACTATCTATATAAATGGCCTACCATTGGAAGGATTGGTAGACACAGGTGCGGATCGTACAGTTATTAGAGGTGCCAGTTGGCCCAGTCACTGGCCAAAGATTAAAGCAGATACCTATATGTCTGGAGTAGGAGGATCAATAGCAGCTGAAGTTAGTGCTGCCCCTATGAGATGGACTTTTGAAGGCAAAACAGGAGTTTTTACTCCTTTTATAGTTGAAAAAATCCCCATCAATCTGTGGGGAAGAGACGTTTTACAACAATTGGGGTTAAAAATGAGTACTTCGGTTTTTTAAGCAGGGCTGCTGTTGAAGGCCTGCCAACACTTTCACCTATTCCTATCCAATGGAAAACTGATACACCAGTGTGGATAGAACAGTGGCCCTTAAGTAGCGATAAAATTCAGGCCTTATTAGATATAGTACAGGAGCAGCTTGAACAAGGGCATTTACAACCTTCTCTAAGTCCTTGGAATTCACCAGTGTTCGTTGTAAAAAAGAAATCAGGAAAATGGAGGATGCTCACTGATTTAAGAAAAGTGAACGAACAGATGGAAACTATGGGAACTCTTCAGCCTGGACTTCCATCTCCTACTCAACTTCCTAGAGAATGGCCTCTTTGGGTTATAGACATCAAGGATTGTTTCTATTCCATTCCTCTGGATAAGGAGGATATGAAGAGATTTGCCTTTTCGGTGCCCAGTGTCAATTTAGCTGAGCCTTATAAAAGATATGAATGGACGGTTTTGCCACAGGGTATGAAGAACAGCCCCACTATGTGTCAAATGTATGTTGCTACTGCTCTTACTCCAATAAGAAAAGCATTTCCAAAAGTTATGCTATTACATTATATGGATGATATATTGGGTTGTGCACCTGAGGAACAAATTCTAGAAGCATGTCTACAAAAAACCATAGAAACACTAAGATACTACAAACTTCATATCGCTACAGAAAAAATTCAAAGGCATGCTCCTTTTCAATATTTAGGATATGAAATATATCCTAAGGCACTTACACTACAAAAACTGTCTTTAAGAACAGAGAGGTTGAACACTTTAAATGATTTCCAAAAATTAATAGGAGATATCCAATGGATGCGTCCAGTATTAGGTTTAACTACCAATCAATTGCAACCCCTATATGACATTTTAAGGGGAGACACTGCTTTAAATTCACCACGCCGGCTTACAAAAGAAGCTCAAGAGACCTTGAGAGAAGTTGAACTGGCTTTATCCAATGTAGTTGAGAGAGTAACTCAAAAACCCTTGGAAATATCAGTTTTTGCTACGAAAGAAGCACCCACAGCAGTCCTTCATCAAGGAGACAGTGTGATAGAGTGGGTGAACCTCCCAGCACAACCAGAACAAAGCCTTACGCCTTACCCAGTGCTTGTGGCTAGAATTCTATTAAAGGCCATTAAGCGAGCAGTACAATTATCTGGGACAAGACCTGACAAGATATATACCTTCTATACAAATGCACAAATTAATGTATGCTGTGAAACCATCCCAGAGTGGCAGATTTTATTGGCCATGGCTCCAAATTTTGCACATGGATCTCCATTAAAGATAACCAGACTACTGCATAATTGGCAATGGATTTTTGAAGAGAAGGTTTCTAAGGTTCCTCTTGAAGGACCAACCATCTTTACAGACGCAGCCAAACAAAATATTTGTGCTGTATACTCTCATGATCTAACCGTAAAAAGAGTAGTCAGAACTCCTTTTCAGTCCACTCAGCAGAACGAATTATATGCGATCATGCTAGCTCTCACTTATTACCCAGGCGACATAAATATAATATCTGATTCAGCCTATTCAGTAGGTGTGGTACAAAGAATTGCCACAGCCCAAATAAAATTTGCAGCTTCTAATATATATCAGCTCTTTAAGGAATTTCAAGAGCAAGTGAGAAAGCATCCAGGAAAGATTTATATCCTGCATGTCCATTCACATAGTGGACTTCCAGGTCCTATTTTTGATGGAAATTCAAAGGCAGATAGCCTTTTAACTATGTTGGCCAGTACGCCTTTATTTCAGGAGGCCCAGGAATCCCATTCTAAATACCATCAGGCTGCTCGAGCTTTGCGTTTACAGTTTGGGATTACAAAAGAAGAAGCTAGGAGCATAGTGAAAAGCTGTACAGCTTGCCTTCCCTTCCACGCTCCTACACTGCCTCCAGGGAAGAACCCTCGTGGTTTGAGACCCAATGAAATCTGGCAAATGGATGTGACTCATTATAAATCTTTTGGTCGTCTGTCTTTTATCCACGTTGTGGTAGACACCTTTTCAGGATTCACTTTTGCCATACCAGCAGCAAAAGAGACAGCCCGAGTGGTCACTGAATTCCTCATTCAAGCATTCGCAATTATGGGTGTGCCACAAGAAATAAAAACAGATAATGGACCGGCATATACCTCCAAACATTTTGAACACTTTTGTGCACAGTATAAGATTCTACACACTACTGGCATACCCTTCAATCCTCAAGGTCAAGCAATAGTAGAAAGAAGAAACAGAGACATTAAGACACTCCTCCAAAAACAAAAGAAAGGAGGAACCACGGGTAACCCTAGAGAACTTCTAAATTTAGTTCTCTATACCATTAATTTTTTAATCTTTGATAAAGATGCACTGGCTCCAGCAGACAGGTTTTATAACCCACCAGAAGAGCAGTGTCCAGTGCGAGCAGCTCCACTATCTTTAGATAATCGCCAGGTGATGTGGAGAGACCCAGAAAGTGGTGAATGGAAGGGACCAGATAGACTAACTGCTTGGGGGAGAGGATTTGCTTGCATCTCTACAGGTGGAGAAGGAATCAGATGGGTGCCTACGAGCCGCATTCGCCTTGTCCATCGCAGAAAGATGGAGCAGACCCTTGAAACAAAGGAGAAGACCCAAGAAATATCGGGTGGTTCTGTTGCTGATTGTGCTCATAAGAATTATTAGATTCCTGGCACATGAATAATGGACAATGGAATCCTATTGGACTGTTTCTAGGACTTATGGACATGTGTAAATTTTCAGATTGATTCTTGTTATTTGTTACATTACTACTAGCCTGTGTTATATTGCTATGTGCTCATGTAAATTATGTATAATGCCTCCCATATTGATGGATTTATGTATACCATGTATATCTGTTACAAAGTTCTGGCCCATATTGATGGATTTATGTGTACCCCCTCAGAAACCCCCTATGTTTTAAAACAAAAGAAAGGGGGAGATGTTGGAATCCTTACTAACTGCTAAGTAATTAGAGTTGATCTAATCTTACAAGAAGTTGTTTTGGCCAGAACCTGAAACAAGGTACTAAGTAGAACTAATCAAGACAAGGCTTGTGTTCCCACCTTTACTCAAAGTCCACATCTTAAAGCTCTTTGGGCCAGAGAGCACTATGGAGAAAACCCATAATCCCATTCTCTCAGAAGGTTCACATATAAGGCGAGACAGCCATTCCAGAACACACTTTTTTCCTCTTGGCTGGCTGATCGCGCTAGACTCGAGAGAAACGACTCTGCTGCAGAGAACACTTTTGACGGACTTCAGTGGAGCTACGCCAGAAGCCCTCTCTCCGCGGCAAGTTGGTGCTGGGCTCCCCAGAAGGAGATAAGAGAGATCTTCCATCTCTGTTGGAGGCAGAAGAAGGCAGAGGCAGAGGCTGAAGGACAGAACCTTTGGATTTGGAGACATCCGAAGGGCTCTAAGCCTCTAAACCGGCTGTCCTCTGAGAACAAACTCCAACATTTGAACTCTTAACACCCAAGTAGATTTGTCTTCATGGTGATGGATAGCTCTGAAGCCAGCTAGAATAGTCCCTAAATAAGAGGAATTCAATCTGAGGACAGCAGGAGCTGTACTGAAAGCCCTTCATTGACTCCTCACCATCCCTTCCCTACATTCCCAATCTCACATTTTAGCTTTACATCTCTCAACACCATCTCTCCATTCAATTCACTTGGCCACCATCTTAATTTAAGCCCTCATCACCCTGTGACTTGATTGTCATAAGTCTCACTGTCTCGATTCTCCACTTAACTTATCCTCATTGCCTTTGCCAAACTAATTTTCCTTAAGTGCATCTCTGATCATGCGATTCCCCAGTTCTAGGAGCTTCCTATTACTTCTAAGATTAAAAATCAACTTAGTTTAGCTTTTAAAGTCTTACAAAATCTGGCTTTAGACCATCTTCCCAGCTTCAATAAACATTATTCTCTCTTGCATGTGACAATTCAACCCAATTAGCTTCCCCTCTGTTCTTCACACGTGATAGCCCATGTCTGATCTCTGTGCTTTCAATCAGCTGTTCCCACATGCCTGGAATATCTTTCCTCCTTGCCTCGACCATATATATTCCTTCTGGAGACATCGTGCAAACACTATCCTCTGCATGAAATCTTTCCTGATTCCTATTCCTAGTGTCCTTCCAAACTACCTTGTATTGAATTATTTTAAATATATTTATATTTATTTGCTTTATGTTATAAATATATATATGTGTGTGTACTTTGCAATTCCCTGTTACATTTTAATGGCTGATACTTTCAGTGTTATTTATTTTGTTGTTAATACTGTATGACACAAAATAAACTTCAATAGCATAGCACTAATTTCTATGAGAGAAACGAATAATAAAATACAATTTTGTGGCTTTAAAAAATGTGTATATATACACATATCTACATATATATATATGTATTTGTATACACACAGCTTACATAAATTTTATATATACATATATGTATATGTGTATATAACATATACATACATACATTCTTGTTTTCTTCATAAATAGGGATTATTTTGTATTTTTTGTCCTGAATCATCTATGCCTAGCAAAGTACAAGATAGACTGCTTAATACATATTTGTTTATTGATGATAGAGATTACCAAAGCCTATACTCAACTTGGTGGTGCTGTAGATAGAGTGCTGAGCCTGGAGTCAGGAAAACTTGAGTTCAAATTCAGATTCAGGCATTTACTGACTGTGTGATCCTAGAGTCTGCCTCAGTCTTTTTTTTAACTTCTGTCTGCCTCAGTTTTCTCAACTGTAAAATGAAGATGATAATAATAATACTAACCTCTCAGGATTTTTGCAAAGATTAAATGAGATAATATTTCTAAATCCTTAGAAAGTAGCTTGCATATAATATGCACTTAGTAAATGTCTAGTTCCTTCTTTATTTCCTGTGTTTCACTGGCATAGTCTTCTACCATCTTTCTATTTTTTATTTTTATTTTCATAGCTTTTTATTTACAAAACATATGCATGGGTAATTTTTCAACATTGATCCTTGCAAAACACTCTGTTCCAAATTTCCCCCTCCTTCCTCTACCCCTTCCCCTGGATGGAAGGTAGTCCAATACATGTTAAATATGTTAAAATATATATTAAATCCAATATGTGTATCTTGCTGCACAAGAAAAATCAGATCTATAAAGAAAGAAAAGAAAACCTGAGAAGGGAAAAAAATGCAAGCAAACAACAATAAAAAGAGTAAGAATGGTATGTTGTGGTGCACACTCAGTTCCCACAGCCCTTTCTCTGGATGTAGATGTCTCTCTTCATTACTGAACAATTGGAACTGGTTTGAATCATCTCATTGTTGAAGATAGCCAGGTCTGTCAGAATTGATTTTTGGATAGTATTGTTATTGCCATGTATAATGATCACCTGGTTCTGCTCATTTCACTCAGCATCAGTTCATGTAAGTCTGTCCAGGCCTTTCTGAAATCATCCTGATGGTCATTTCTTACAGAATAATAATATTCCATAACATTCACATGCTATAATTTAATCAGCCATTCTCCAATTGAAGAGCATCCACTCAGTTTCCAGTTTCTAGCCACTACAAAAAGGGCTGCCACAAACATTTTTGCACATGCTCCACCATCTTTTTAAAACCCACACATGTTTCAGACTTTACTCTTAAGCCTGAAGCTACAGTGTATATATAAGGTTTTGCTTTCCAGAAGACTTATTCCTTTTCCCAGGGGAAAAAATGTTTTGGCAAGTCCCATAAGGAATAGTTAAACTTCATTTTACCTTTACCTAGAAAAGGAATAGTTAAACTTCATTTTACTTTTACCTAGAAAAGAAATAGCCTGCAGCTGATAAGGAAATAGCAGTTACCAAGCCCACTCTTTTATTCTGTATTCACTGGCTCTTATGTATAACCAAAGAGCCAGAATTCATTTAGCTCTATTCTACTCATGTATTTGTATCTTGAATTTTATTGGCTTATAATTTCTGCTCATTTCACACCTTTTGAGAACAAAACTATTTTGGCTTATGGTCATGGTTCAATAATAACCTAAGCTTAGTAATATGACTTTCAAGAATAAATGCTACTACTTTGTAGTATTTCCTATACCCTCTCAATCTTGTAGAGCAATTTTCTTATTACTATATAACAAATATATTCATCCAAAGAAGAGGCATTTTATTTCTTTTCCTTTTAAAACTTTTTCAGTTTACAAGTATTTGTTTTTACTCTCTCCTTACTTAAAAAAAAAAAAGAAAAATCAAACCCCTATGACAAACATATAAATTCAAGAAAAATTTATTTATTTTTTATTTTTTAAAATAGCTTTTTATTTCCCCAAATATGTGCAAAATAGTTTTCAATATTCACCTTAGCAAAACCTTGTGTTCCAAATTTTTCTCCCTCTCTCCCCGTTCCAATCCATTCTTAAGATGGCAATCATGTACAAACATGTACAATTCTTTTAAACATATTTCCGTATTTGTCATGCTATGCAAGAAATATCAGAGCAAGGGCAAAAAAACACAAGAAAGAAAGAAAAATCAAGCAAGCAAACAACCACCACAAAAAAAGTGAAAATTCTATGCTTTGATCCACATTCAGTCTCCTTAGTTCTCTCTCTGTGAATGGCTCCATCATAAGTCTATTGGAACTACCTTAAATTGCTTTAGTGTTGAAAATAACCAAGTCCATCAAAGCTGATCAAATAATCTTGTTGCAATGTGCCATGTTCTCTTGGTTCTATTTACTTCACTTAGCATCAGATCATGTAAGTCTTTTCAAGCTTTTTTGAATTCAGCCTGCTCATCATTTCTTATAGAACAGTAATATTTCATTACATTCATATACCACAGCTTATTCAGCCATTCCCCAACAGGTGAACATCCACTCAATTTCTAGTTCTTTGCCACTACAAAAAGGGCTGCTACAAAGATTTTTGTACATATGTGTCCTTTCCTCTTTTTATGATGTCTTTAGGATGCAGATACAGTAAAGACTCTGATGGATTGAAGGGTTTACACAGTTTTATAGCCCTTTGGGCATAGTTCCAAATAAACAAATAAATTTCTATGCTAACCATGTCCAAAAACATGCTACCTTCTTCAAATCAAGCCTATAAAGAAGTGGGTAATAGCCTTTATCATCAGTCTTAGCAGAGGTGTTTTAAAGTAATATTTTACCAATATCTAAGGAATTCCTAAGAGTCTATGACTTAACAAGCATTTTTTTCAAATTCAATTTGGAGATTCAACATTGATAACAATGTCTCTGTAATTGGATGCCTTATCTGAATACAATTTAGTGTACTATTATAATTGGACATTACAGAGTTTTTTAAAAGTATTTTTCACTTTTGAGATATTAAAAGAATCAAAGGAAGGACTCCAATTTTTTTTTGGCTAGATTCTGTATGAAGAACTAATGGAAAGACATGAAAGAGAAGAGCATTCTTCAGAAAAACAATAAAACAATTTTCAAGCTGCCCTGATTCTTTACTATCCATTATAATTGATAATAAAAATAGAGTTATCAATATCTCTATTAAAAAATTCTCTTTATCATCCCTTTGAAGGATTATACTCAGTTTTGTTGGGAGGGTGATTCTTGGTTGTAATCTTAGCTGCTTTATTGAAATATCATATTTCAAACCTACCATTTCTTTCACATAGAAATTGCTAAGTCTTATGTGACCTTGATTCCACAATATTTGAATTGTTTCTTTTTGACTACTTAAAGTATTTTTAGTTTGACTTGGAAAGTTTGGAATTTTATGATATTTCTGGGAGTTTTCACGTTGGAATCTCTTTTAGGAGATGATCTGTGGATTCTTTTTTGTTTGTTTGTTTGTCTGTTTTTAATTAGTCATCTTCTCACTTTACTCCCAGCCAACCATTAGATGAGTTATCTTTTTATTAAGCTTGTTATTTTCAAAACATATACACAGGAGAGGGTCAGCTAGGTGGTACAGTGGATAGAGTACAAGCTCTGAAGTCAGAAGGACCTGAGTTCAAATTTGGCTTCAGACATTAACACTTCCTAGCTGTGTGACCCTGGGCAAGTCACTTAACCCCAATTGCCTCAAAAAAAAAAAAAAATAACAGGTGACCTGCTGTTGCTGCTGCCATGTATATGGGCTTGGTTCAGGCCTTCACCTTTGTGTCAGGTCTTCCTTCAGACCTCCCAAGTTTTCTGAGGCCAAGAAAATGTTTCACCCTGACTTTTTCTTGACTCTATCATACTGAAATTTGATTTGAGACCTTGTATTTATTTAAAATTGTTAGGAGGGGAAAATTCAGAATTCCACTGGATTGCTGCCTCAAATATGACATCTTAATTCCACTTCCATCCTGTTCTACTTGTAATATTGTTGCAATGGAAGTTTCTCCTATAACACTATTTTGATTAGTACTCCATTTTCATAGAACCAATTGTTACAATAATGAAGAAATCATGGCAGTTCGATTGTGGAGATAGAAAAGCTAAAATTGATGCCAGTAGTACCAAGAAGGAGACTAATAATTTCTCTATCTGAGATTGCTTGGAGTCTTTATATTAAAAAAAAAAAAAAAAGCAGGGAGAACCATTCTCAGCTGATATAAGATTAGCTACAGAGCTACTGCAGGAGACAAATGAGTGATCCCCTTTATGAAATTTTGGGATGACTTTCCTTACATAGCTTTATATGTCATGTATGTTTCTTGAAAATGGTGTGCGCTACAGCATTCTGTGAACTTTCTCAAGTCTTGAGGATAAAGAATACTAATTACATAGTAATCTGGTGACAGCTATCTCCCTGACAACTTCTAAGTTTTCTACCTTCTTAAATTTCCATGGGTTACAGACTTTAGGACTCTGTTGTTGATAGGATAGCATATGGAAAATGCCAATAACTGTAATTCTTAGCTTGGAATTAAAGGACACATAAATAATGTTGCAAATAAAAAGTGTAATTACTGGCATATAACTTAGTTGTGGAATATGTCAGATTGTAAAGAACTTAAATATTATTTTATGGTTTAGGTTTTGGGTTTTTTTTGATAATTAAAAAAAGAGAAATCTGTGATGAATGTAGGAAGTTCCTTGTGAGGAACTCCCTCTGTTAATGCAGACCAGTATCTTCTCTGCAAGTTATAGTCTTGGCTGTCTTGAACTCTGAGAAACTGACTCACTTGTCCACTATCACAGCTCCAAAGATTGCTCTTTTCCAGTATACGGTATTGTCTTATAGGGTCTCTTATCTTGAAGGGATAGTTTTGAAGGCACAGTCTGTGTATGTGTGTGTGTGTGTGTGTGTGTGTGTGTGTGTGTGTATGTGCATGTGTGTGTTATCTTAATATGTGGAGCTAGCTCACAGGTATATGATTTGAAATGTGATTTGAGATCTGTTCTACCCACCCAAGAGTAATACAGGTTTGTATTTGTAATACTAGCACATTAACTGAGGGAATGAGGGGGGAAGTAGAGACAAGGTGTGAGACTGCTGCATTTAGGCACTCTTCTACAGGTTTCAAGAGGGCGATCTGGCAAAAATTATACCTAATTATCAATCCTCAATTATTTTTGGCCTAGGAATATGATTTAGGGTTCAAAGGGAAAGCTACTTAGCTTTTATGTTTTTAAAGGGTAGGGTAGCCCTTAGCTTACACTTGCTAGATTAATTACACTAAATACTAATTATATAAAAGACTATCACAAATAGTTAATAGTGAATTGACCCAAAAAAAATAGGAAATAGAAATAGCACTTCTGCAGGTTAGAATATACAAGGAGATTTGGAAGAGTAAAGTTTTTCATCTGGGAATAAGGTAGGATTTCAGTCAATTAAGGCAAGAGAGAAAAATCTTACAGAGAGGAGGTCCTCTCAGTAGTGTCTAGAATATAGGCCCTAGAGATCAAGAACTTGATGGGATCAATTTCCATTATCTATGTAAAACTTGAAGAGTTACAATTTATCCCATTTAAAATCTTTCTCTTTTCAAAACTGCCTTCCAAAAAGTCCTTTTTCATATCTCTCTAGATGAATGTCTAGAATGTCTAGAACCAACTGCAGTAAATCTATTGGGGCAGGCACAAATGGCTAGGCATTGTCTTAGCCAATAAAGAACCAGTCATGTCTTCCTCTACATACATAGGATGTAGCATATAACTGCCCATCAACAAAACCCTTGGGCTTGGGTAGAAGCCAGGTAATGATAATAATTAGGGGGCTGGGCAAAATGTAAGACTTTAACAAATTTTTTAAAAGCAGTGAGATAACAAAGATTTATTAAATATTTATTATGTTTCAAGCACCATATTAGATGTGGAGAATACAAATAAACCAAAAAGCGAAACAGTTCTTGTCCTCAAGAAGTTTATATTCTAGCAGAAAGAAACAAAACATCCAAATGGAACTGAAAAGTGATTGGAGAAACATTGTGTCAGAAGGTATGATGTTAGTAAATCAAAAGCAGAGCCAGGAGGAGAATCAAAGTTGGTCAGCCAGTCCGACTTTAAAGTATGGAGATATCAGGAAGAACTCACCAATGGGAGAAGGAAGCTAACATAGTAAAGGGTATTCCTGGATGAGAAGGTTACAGAGAAAGATGAATGTGCCTACCGAAGGAGGTCCCAAGGACTGAGGGAAGTTCTAGGTACAGTTCCTGAGGCATAGTGGCAACATCCAGAAAGTGATAAGTGTAGTTTTAAAAATGGACAGAATCTTCTTTTTTTAGTGATAGCTTTTTTATTTTTCAAAATACATGCAAAGATAGTTTTCAACATTCACCCATCCAAAACCTTGTGTTCTATATTTTTTTCTCTCCCTCTCCATCTCTCCCTTCCCCAGACAGCAAGTAATCCAATATAGGTCAAACATGTGCAATTCTTCTAAACATATTTCCACATTTATTATGCTGCACAAGAAAAATCAGATCAAAAAGGGAAAAAATGAGAGAGAAAAAAAGAAGCAAGCAAATAACAACAAAAAAGGTGAAAATATTATGTCATGATCAGTCCCCTTAGTTCTTTCTCTGGGTGTATATGGCTCTCTTCATCACAAGTCTATTGGAATTGGTCTGAATCACCTCATTGTTGAAAAGGATCAAAAGACAGAATCTTTAAGATCACCATACTTACATGCATATAAATTGTGTGTGTGTGTGTGTGTGTGTGTGTGTGAATATAGTACCTGCTATCAGGTACTGTGCTAAGCTGTAGATCTTGTTTAGTCACTTGCTTCTAAGTTAATACATTTTTAAATCATACAGAACTAAGTTGCTGCTACTATTTTTAAAAAGTATACGTCAAAGAGCAGAAGTGAAGAGGGTGCGGGTTTTCATTTTTGTCACAGTTGTCTTAAGAAGGTAGTGCCACATTCATTTAAATATGACCATTAAAGATGACAGAGGATTGTATTAAGGGCTAAATATTATTTTAAAGTCTTAAGTGACATCCACTAAGACTAATAGTTTATTCTTATAGGAATTTTAAGAATTATAATGAAATCAAATACTGCTTTGAAAAGCATAGAATTTCATAGCAATCCAACATTTAGAAGTTTAGTTTCCATCTCTGTTTCTAATCCGAAAAATTGTCCATGGGCCTATTTTTATTCTTAATTTACTGGATAAGTAATTCTTAAAGTTTAATCTATGGTTTAATCAAACAGATTCTATGCTCTTGCAGCAGTCTATATGCTCATTTCTGTAATGAATTAATAGTTGTCTTATCCTATATACCCAATTGATATGTCATCAAAAGCAGAGTATCACTTCCCACTAATTGTGGTGATGTGGTATTTGTGTGTGTGTGTGTGTGTGTGTGTGTGTGTAAATTGGTTTGTGATCTGTGAATACTTTTATTTCTCCAAAGTGTTTTATTGACCACAAATATTTGAGAATCCTTGCATTAGATTAATAACTTACTTCCAAAACCTTGAAAACTCAAAATATGGTTAGAAGGCTTAAAAGTGAGGGACTGAAGCTTAATAGGCAGAGTTCATCTCTGTTGGGTCTGAAACCTCCAAAATTATAAATAGTTCTGAATTCTATTCTGGGAATATTATATATTGAATTATTACCATATCATTATATTGTAATTCTATTCTAATGATGTCTAGAGATCCTAGATCTGCCTTCTCACCTACCTTTTCCATTTATAAAGCAGACAAAATATTTAATAAATTTTTCTCTGATAGCCCTCTCAAATTCTTGTTCTTACTCCAATTTCTTTATTTTGAACAATAGAAATGATAGCATGATAAAATAATGTGTAGAAAACACAACATAATTCAAACTATTCAAATATCATCTATTTATTATTGAGTTGGCTTTCTTATCTGAATCTTGTATCTTTCCACTGTCTGCAGAATAATACTCTACCCATATTAGACACTTACTAGTTGTTGCCCAGGCTAGTTCATTTTGGGGTAGGCTAAATGCTGCCTCATCCAGATGCCTTGGAAATGGAAATGATTGAGTAGGGAGGCTAATACATAGTTCTTATATATATATTTTTTGAATTGATAAGCACCAGTTTCAAAGGATACTTTTACTGAAATGCTTGTTGAATGTTTTACTATAAATGAGGTGAGTATTTTCCTATTTTAAGAAATCCCCATTGATGCAAGACTAAGTGACTACAGATAATGCTGATTATTACCACTAAGCAAGAAATCAGAGGATGCTGCTCCTTGTTGTAAACTGGTTGTTTGAACTCATTTTTAGCAGTTCTCAAACATTTTGGTCTTCAGACCCTTTTACACTCTTAAAAATTAATAAAGACACACTCCCTCAGAGAATTATGTGTTATAGTTATCTCTATTTACCATGTTAGAAATTGAAATATCAAATTATTATTATAAAAATAGTTTTGAATTTGTAGATTCCCAGAAAAGGTCTTGTGAATCCTCAGACCAGATTTTCAGAACCACTGGCTTGGTAACTGTGAAAGAAAGAATAATAATGTACTTCCATCCTCCCATTTTATGGGTGGAAAGCATACCAAATTCATTGGTGTATTTAAAATTGCACGGGCAATAGTTATGGATATTCTGCTGGTATAAACTCAGCATAAATTTAAACAGACTTTACTTTTGGAACTACTGAATATCCCCCCCCAAAAAATTCATCTAGGTGTAGAAAGGGTTAATTTTACCTTTAGATAAAGATAAATCAAACTGTTTTTTTTTTTTTTTTAGCTAAGGTAATTGGGGTTGAGACTTGCCCAGGGTCACACAGCTAGGAAGTTTTAAGTGTCTGAGGCTCAATTTGGTCAGATCCTTCTGGCTTCAGGGTCTATGCTCTATCTATTGTGCCATCTAGCTGCTCTGTGAAATATTCTTGATACTGAATGACAAGAAAGTATTCTTGTTTCCTGAAACAAGCATTTGCTTTTCTCAAATTGTCTTAAGTTATAAAAGCCACAGTGTTCTAAGCTATCACTTTTGTATAATTTTAAAGAATGAGGAGCTGATGTAGGTAAATTTCAATACCTAGGCAAATTCTAGTTCCTAGATGATACTAATTCATATAGTATTCAGAAATGACAAAAGGACATACATTGCAATTGAAGATTTCATTTATGACTTAGAAAAACTAAGAAAACTTAGAAAAAAGATGGAAACATTCACAAATCCTTCAGTAGCCTTTCTCCAGTAGAAAGGCTACTGAAGGATTTGTGAATGTTTCCATCCATCCTTTTTTTTTTTTTCCTTTGAAAAGTAAAAAGATTAGTCTAACTCTGTGCACATTGATGTTTACATCATGAAGAATGAAATCTTCTAATGCATTCTGTTTAAAATAGCACAGGTCAGAAATATTTGAACTTGGAGCAGATTTATTAGATAGTGTAGTTGGACTATCTAGAAGAAAGAGAGGGAAAGAAGGTTCTAGAAAAAAGGAAAAGGGAAGAAAAGAGAAAAACAAGCCTGCAAGTAGGACTCTCAGTTGATCAGTCAATAACATTATTTAGTACCAAATATGTGCCAGGCATGAGGGACAGTGTAGATATCAAAATCTTATTCCTTAGTCTTCATGTCTGGGTACCACTTAATCTGTACAATGGATTTTAGGTTTCAAAGTTTCCTTCCAGTAAAATCAGATATGAAACAAGGATGTATACTGTTATTAATATTTTATTGGAATTGGAAATTGTATTGTATTGGAAATCTTAGCAATAGCAATTAGAGAAGAAAAAGAAATAGAAGAAATCAAAACAGAAAATAAGGTAACAAAGCTATCTCTTTTTATCAATGATATGATGATATACTCCATAAGTCCTAAAGACTAAATTTAAAAATTAGTTGAAACAATAATTTTAACTTAGTAACGGGATATAAAGTAAATCCACATAAATTACCAGTATTCCTATGTCACAGATAAAATCCTGTAGGAAGAGCTAATAAGTAATGCCCCATTTAAAGTAACTCTAAGCAGTTTAAAACACCATGAAGTACAACTACCAAAACAAAACCAGAAATTATATGAAAAAATTTATAAAATAAGTCCTTTTATACAAATAAAATCAAAGAAATAATTGAGAAAATGTTCATGGTTCATGGGCAGGCAGGATCAATGTAATAAAAATGACAATTTTGATAAATAGTCAAAGGATATGAACAATTTCAGATAAAATTGAAACCATTTCTAGTCATATGAAAAGGTGCTCTAAATCATTACTGATCAGAGAAATGAAAATTAAGACAACTCTAAAATACTACTACACACCTCTCAAATTGGCCAAGATGATAGGAAAAGATAATGATGAATGTTGAAGGGGATGTGGGAAAACTGGGATACTAATTCATTGTTAGTGGAATTTTGAACAGATCCAACCATTCTGGAGAGCAATTTGGAACTATGCCCAAAGAGTTATCAAACTGTTCATAACCTTTGATCCAACAGTGTTTCTATTGTGCTTATATCCCAAAGAGATATTAAACGAGGGAAAGGGACCCATATGTGCCAAAATGTTTGTGGCAGCCCTTTTTATAGTGACAAGGAACTGGAAACAGAGTGGATGCCCTTCAGTTGGAGAATAGCTGAATAAGTTATGGTATATAAATGTTATGGAATATTATTTTACTGTAAGAAACTATCAGTAGGATGACTTCAGAGCAGCCTGAGAGACTTATATGAATTGACGTTAAGTAAAATGAGCAGAACCAGGACATCATTGTACATGGCAACAACAAGATTATGTGATGATCAATTCTGATGGACATGGTTCTCTTCAACAATGATATGATTCAGACCAGCTCCAATGATCTTGTGATGAAGAGAGCCATCTACACCCAGAGAGGTTCCACAACATAGCATTTTCACTCTTTTTGTTGTTGTTTGCTTACATTTTATTTTCTTTCTCATTTTTTTTCAGTTTGATTTGATTTTTCTTGTATAGCAAGATAATTGTATAAATGCGTATGCATAAATTGGATTTAACATGTATTTCTACCATGTTTAACATATATTGGACTGCTTGCCATCTAGGGGAAATGGTGGGGGAAGGGGAAGTGGAAATTGGAAAACAAGGTTTTGCAAGAGTTAATATTATTTTTTTCTGAGGCAATTGGGGTTAAGTGACTTGTCTGGGGTCACACAACAGGAAGTGTTAAATGTCTGAAATCAAATTTAAACTCAGGTCTTCCTGATTTCAGGGCTGTTGCTCTATCCACTGCATCATCTACCCCCTGCAAGGGTTGATATTGAAGAATTATCCATTTGAAAAATAAAAAAGCTTTAAAAAATGACAATTTTACCTAAACTAATTTACATGTCATCCCAATTAAATTATAAAAAAAATTATTTTATTGAGTTAGAAAGAGAAAATTCATTTGGAAGAACAAAAGATAAAGAATATCAAAGGAACTAATGAAAAGAAGGAGATTTGACAGTACTGGACCTTAAACTATTTCCTAAGGAAGTAATTATTAAAACTGTCTACTGGCTAAGAAGTAGAAAGGAAGATCAGGGGAACAAAGTAGACATATAATTTATGGCTATAGTAACTTATTGTTTGAGAATTGTAAAGATTTAAGTTTGGGGAATAAGAATTATTTGGTTAAAAAAATGTTGGGAAAGCTAGAAAGAAGCCTGGCAGAAATTGGGCATAGACCAATATCTTATACTATTTATCAAGATAAGCCCAAGATGGAGCCTTGATCTAGTATAGGGATATCTATATCTAGATTTACAAGAAAATTTGGAGAAGATTGTTGGAATACTTACAAAGTGTTAACTCATTAGAGTTGATAGAGACAATAATTATCTAATTTAGCATGGTTCAGTATGATTGATCTGATCCTACAAGGAGATATTATGGGCCAGAACTTGAAACAAGATACTAAGTGGAACTGATAGAAACAATGCTTGTGTTCAAGAGCTCATATAAGCAAGAAGGGCCAGAGAGCACTCTCTGAGAGCCAGAAGCCCTCTCTCGGAGGCAAGACAGATTCATTCCAACTTTCACCTTGATGCTGGCTGGAGACATTTGGAGTTGAGCTAGAGGCAAAAGACTAGCAACAATTGCTCTCGGAACCGAGGAAAACTGAGGCCTCTAAGAAAGCTACTCGGGCCCAAGGAAGAAGAAAATAAACGTTTGGATTTTATCAGCTGGCTGCATCTGGAGTGATTATTTGAACCGAAACTAAGGCTGTCTCCAGAAAACCTCCCCAAGAAACCTGCTCCCACAGAGAACGATTATATTTTAAAGAAGAGAACACCACAGAAGATGGAACATAATACCTATCACACTTATAGATAGGCAAATGATTTAAGAATAAATAATAGAAAGCAATATGTGGTACAAAATTAGTAATTTGATTAAGTAAAAATAACAAGATTTTGCATAAATAAAACAAACATTGCCAAGATCTGAAAGAACAGAAAATTAGGGGAAAATTTTTATAGTTTCTCAGATAAAGGTCTCATATCTCAGATGCATAAAAAACTTGGTAAAATCTACAGGAATAAGCATTATTCCCCAATTAATAAATGGTCAAAGGATATATACAGGAAATTTTCTTATGAAGGAATAAAAACAATTTATAATCATGAAAAAAATGAAAAAAATTGTTTATTCCCACATTATGCTCAGCAAATTTTATTATTTTTTTTAATTAAATAGCAATTTATTTCTTCCCTCAGGTATATGTTAAGAAAATTTTTAGCATTCATTTTTATAAGATTTTGAGTTCCAAACTTTTCTTCCTCCCTCTTCCCCTTCCAAAGATGGCAAGCAGTTTGATATAGTTTACATGTGTGCTATCGTGTAAAGCATATTTTCATATTAATCTCAGTTGTGAAAGAAATAGATCAAAAGGGGAGAAAGATCAGAAAGAATAAGGTAAGTGAAAAAAATGCTTTGATTGGTATTCAGAGTTCACAAGTTCTTTATCTAGATATGGATAGCATTTTCCTTTGTGATTCTTTGTATTTTCTTGGATCATTGTGTTGCTAAGAAGAGTTCTGTCATTCATAGTTGATCATCATACAATGTTGCTGATTCTGTGTACTATGTTTTTGTGGTTCTGCTCATTTCACTTTGGATCAGGTCCAGATTTTTTCTGAAAGCTGCCTGTTCATCATTTCTTACTGCACTATAGTATTCCATTACATTCATATACCATAGCCTATTCAGCCATTCCTCAAGTGATGAGCATTTCCTCAATTTCCAATGCTTTACCATCAAGAAAAGGACAATTATGAATAGTTTACACATATGGGTCCTTTTTCCTTTTTTTAGGATTTTTCTAGGATACAGACTTAGTAGTGTTATTGTTTGGATCCAAGGGCATGCCCAATTTGTTACCTTTGGGGCATAGTTCTAAATTGCTCTCCAGAACGGTTGGATCAAATCACAATTCTATCAATAAGGAATAGTATCCCAATTTTCCCATATCCTTTCCAATATTTATCACTCCTCCCATATGACTATAGGTAGCTTTGATTTCATCTGAAAACTGCCTATTTATATCCTTTGACTATTTATTGGGAAATGGTTTATATTCTTATAAATCTGACTCATTGAACAATGAAGTCTTTATCAGAGACACTTGCTATAAAGATTTCCCAGCTTTCTGCTTTCTTTCTAATCTTGGTTGCATTGATTTTGTTTGCACAAAAGATTTGTTAATATAATCAAAATTATCTGTTTTGAATTTTGTCATGCTATCTCTTGTTTGGTCATGAATTCTTCCCCTCTCTGTAGATCTGACAGATAGACTATTTCTTGCTTTTCAAATTTGATTATGGTATTTCATTTTATGTCTAAATCATGCACCCATTTTGAACTTTATCTTGGTATGTAATGTAAGGTGTTGGTTCTGATTTGTGTCTTGTTTTCCAGTTTTCTCAGGAGTTTTTGTCAAATTTGAGTTCTTATCCAAAAGTTGAGGTGTCTGGGTTTATCAAACACTAGGTTACTATGATCATTTACTGTGCTACACATACCTGTAGAGGGTCACAGTCAGTGAGAAAACTCTGGGTAAGGTATAAGACCCTTCAGCCCAGATTGAACCTGCTAACAATGTCTGATTAGTCAGGGGGTGGTGACAACCTGTGTTGTGAGTGAAGCAGAGTGATACTAGGTGCAAGAGTGATACCAGGTGGCAAACTACGTACAATAACAAGTTGTTCATATTGTCCCACATGCACAGTATTGTTTTTGTTATAATTATAAAAGGAATTATAAAAAGGAAATTATATTATAAAAGGAAATTATATTATAAAAGGAAAAAATCCTTGAAATATATGGACTCCATTTTTCCACCATCCTTGGGAATCCCACCTCATCACTTCTCCACTAGGAAAGTATATTTTAACCACCCCAGCATGGGGGCTTTAGAAAGCAACAGTTCGTTTTGTCATCCCAACTTGGGGGCTCTAGAAAGCAAGACACAACACATACCAAATCTGTTCTACTGATCCACCACTTTCTTAGCTATTACCAGACAGTTTTGATATTTACTGCTTCATTATGTAGTTTGAGATCTGGTATTTTTAGGCTACCTTCTTTTGTATTTATTTTTCATTAATTCCCTTGATACTCTAGATCTTTTGTTCTTTGAAATGAATTGTAATTCTTTTCTAGGTCTATCAGATCATGTCTTTTGGTCATTTGATTGATATAGCATTTAATATGTAAATTAGTTTAAGCAGGATTGCATTTTTATTATATTGTCATAGCTTATCTATCAACAATTAATATTCCTCTAATTAGATCTTTTTGTCTAAATTTATTAGAGAAATGCAAATTAAAATAACTTTGAGATATCATTTTACACCTATCATATTGGTTAAAATGATTGAAGGGGAAAACAACAAATTGAAGGGGATGTGGAAAAATTGGAATGCCAATTTACTGTAAGTGGAACCACAAACTGATTCAACCATTTTGGAAAGCAATCTGGAATTATGGTCAAAGAGTTAGTTATTAAGCTGCCTATATCCTTTGACCCAGCAATTTCACTAATGGGTCTGCTTCGGAAGATGATTAGGGAAAAAGTAAAAGATTATAGTTCTAAACAATTTATAGTAACTCTTTCTGGTGGCAAAGAATTAGAAACTGAGGGATGCCCATCAATTGGGGAATGGCTGAACAGTTGTGTTATATGATCATTTTGGAATGCTACTGTGCTATAAATACCCAAATTAAATATGAAGGACCTATGAAAAAAAGATGCTATGTGCATCCAGAAAAAGAACCAAGAACCATCAAATGATTTTATACACACACACACACACACACACACACACACACAAATTATATATGTACATATGTACACACATACACATTTGTGTCTAACTGGAACCATCTCTGGTGACATGAGGAAAGAAAAGGAAAGTTACACAATAATTTTATCATGAATTTAAGAGGAATAATAAGTTGTAAATAATAGATTTCCAGTTTCATGTGCAATTTTTTTCTTCCTATTCCACTATGTTATGGAAATGTTTGTGTTTTATTCTGAATTTAAGAAATAAAACATGTTTAAAAGGAATTTCTCTGCTGCTTTACTCTAGATACTTCTTTCAAGGTTTTTTTTTCCCCTGAGGCTTTCTCCTCCCTTCACTAGTTTTATCAATTGTTTATGAATACTCTGTTGATAATTTAAGAAAGCCACTAAGCTGCCCACTAATCCTGCTCCCTATACCTTGCTGACTGCAGTGTTTATCTGCTAGGTGAAGGCTTGACTGGAGAGAGGCAGTTGATCCTCTTCTCTTGTCCCTAGGGAGGCTTTCTTCTCCATTGTATTTACTGCTTCTTTTTTCTTCTTCTCAATGGTATGCTATTTTTCCAAATACATATATTTTTCAACATTCATTTTTTTAAAATAACTTTTTATTGATAGAACCCATGCCAGGGTAATTTTTTTTTGCAGCATTATCCCTTGCATTCACTTCTGTTCCGATTTTTCCCCTCCCTCCCTCCACCCCCTCCCCTAGATGGCAAGCAGTCCTTTACATGCTCAACATTCATTTTTGAAGACAGCAATTATATTTATTTCTTTATGTACTTTCTCTGCAACAGAATGTAAGCTCCTTGAGGTTTGGTTTTTGCACCCTGAGCACCTTGTACAAGACCCGGCTCATGCTAGGTGTTAAATGCTTGTTTAATAGCTGCAAGGACCTGCACCAGGCTTACACTAGTCTTCAACACTCCTTCTGGTGACAGAGATTGGGGGTGGTGGATAAGACATACAGATATTTTTTGGGAGGTAGGGGTTGTGTCATAGATTTAGTGCTTGCAGGAATTTTAGAAGTCATTTAGTTCAGCCCCTTAATCGTGCAGATGAAAGTGGCTGTGGGAGGTTAACAGACCGAGATCAACTAGGTAATGACCGAGGAGGATTTAGACCTAGATCCTTTTTCACCAAATCCAAGATCGGGAAGGAAGAGATAAAGCAAAACCAGAAGGAAACAGAGTCAGAAAAAGTCAGAAAAGGCCTCTGTTGCTGCCAAGAAGAGTTGAATACAGCGGAATTTTTTCCAAGCCCCTTTAGAATTCTTGCTGGGGAAGTTCGAGCAACGAAACGTCCTCCTGGTTGCCAGGACGACGGCGGGACGCCGCCTCGGAGGCCCAGCCAATAAGAAACGAAATTGCTGGCCCAATGAGTGCATCAGCCTGCTTCCGGCGTTCAGCGTGCTGCCTAGGCTACGGGCTGGGCGATTCCAAACGGCGATGAGGTGGGGGGCAGCGATACCGTGAGTTCATAAGCTTAAAAAAAAAAGAAACGCGGAATCTCTCCATGTGTTCCCCCGCTCCTCTATGAGAGTGGATCAGTCTGAAGAGTGCTGGGGGTCGCTGCGAGCCGAAGCGCCACGAACTTCCAGGAGCCCGGGGCTTTTACGTCCCAGTTACCGCTGTCAGGGGGCCGGCGGTTCTGGCGAAGCCTGCAGGGGAGACGGCGGGCTCGGGTTCGTTTCTCTCCTTTTGCAGAGATTTAGGGTTGGGCTGGGGGTGGGGGGCGTATGAGGCGGGAGGTGGGAGGCGGAAGCCGGGCGTTTCCGCCGCTGCCTCCCGTGCGCCTTTCCCAACCGTTCCTGGCGCAGCCTGCGCGAGGCGCGTCGTACGCACTCGTCGCCGCCGCCGTTCTTCCCCGTCGCCGGGCGCGCGCGTCCCTCCTACTCTGCGCTTCCGCCTCCTTTCTTCCCTCTCTGGATCATTTCCTCCCATCCCCTGAGTTGCCTTCTCCTTTCTTCCCTGTCCTGGATCATTTCCTCCCATCTCCTGCATTGCTTCCTCTTTTCTTCCTCTCCTGGATCATTTCCTCCCATTTCCTGCATTGCTTCCTCTTTTCTTCCTCTCCTGGATCATTTCCTTCCATCCTCTGCATTGCCTTCTCCTTTCTTCCCTCTCCTGGGTCATTTCCTCCCATTCCCTCCTCCCTTCTTCCCTCTCCTGGGTCATTTCCTCCCATTCCCTCCTCCTTTCTTCCCTCTCCTGGGTCATTTCCTCCCATCTCCTGCATCGCTGCCTCCTCCTTAATTACTCCTCAAGGATCGCATCCTTCGAGCTAAATCCTGCTCTTTATTTGCACTTCTCCTACCCCCATCTCTTTACCTATAGCTTTCCACCTTTCCCCCTACTTAACTTAACCTTGGAATTTCTCTTGCACTTTTCCCAGTATTCTTTCAAAGCTCTTTCTAAGGCTTTCTCTTCATTCTTGGAATATCAGTAATATACTTCCAAGCACCCCACTCCACAAAGCAGTTATTTATATTTAATAGATCTCTTATTTTGGGGGTTCATAGATTCATGGTTAGTACTTCAAAGATTAGTTCAGTGCCTTAGTTGTAGAAATGAGGAGAGCCAGAGGTGTAAATCTGACTTGGCCAGAATTACACAGGTAGTAAATGGCTAGCAGATACTGAATTCCAAATTCAGGCTTATTAGGTGATCATCCATCTTCGTTAAGTTGGTTGGCTGGCAAGAGTTGTGATGCTAATAGCTCTCCCAGACTTTTAGATTCATAGACTCATAGATGCCAAACTCATAGAAACTTTAGCTGGGTCACTTTACAAATGAAGAAACTGAGGGTTGCATAGAGTCACAGAGAGAGTAAACACAGATTTGAAGTTTGTGTCTTTCCACTCGAAAGTCAATACTCTGTCTACTGAACTGGCTCCTTGTTTACAGGAGCTAAAGCTGGAAGAAATTTTAAATATCATGTAAGCCAACTCCTTTGTTTTACATTTGGGGAAACTAAAGCAGAGCAAAGCAGTGACAAAATCTTACAATTGATAGCTGGAATAAGAGTATTAGATATTTTCTAGTTCTATCTCTTCATTTTCCAGATAAATTTGAAGTCCAGACTAGTTAGGAGACATAGCCAAGGTCACATAAGTAGTAAATACTAGGGTTGTCACATGAAACCTTGTTCTCCAACTTAAATCTAATCTTCCCTCTACACTATACCAGATTACCACATTTCTACAGTGGTTTAAGGTTTGCAAAACTCTATTAACACTGTGAGGGAGTTAGTTTAAAGATTAGGAGAGTGGGGCTTGGAATCATTCAGTGGTCACCCAGCTTTAAAGAAAATCTGTAGTTGAAGGAACATAATATGTGTAGTCAAAAGACCTGAATTTTCTTTCTAGCAATTGATTGCTTGACCTTAGACAAGTATATAGTAGTCCTTCCTCATCTGTAAAAGGAATTTCTTGTAAATTCCAGTTTCTCTCTCTAAATCCTAACATGATGGTTTGCTATTGATTGCCTTATAATTGGGCAAAATGTAAGATGTAACAGCTTATCTGGTAGATGCTTTATAACTTATTTCCTCTTCAGTAATTTTTGCAATTTTTCTCCATATTTTTACTTAGGTATTTTTGAAAGTTTTGTTCTTTTAAATTCACATTGTAAGTGCTTTTGGAGCCTTTTTGAAATGACAACTATTTTAAAAAAATTAATAACAAAATATTTTATCCTTTTTAAAATCCTGGCTGCCTCTAATGATGTTGTTTTACTGTTATACTGCAATTTGTTTTCTAATTGGATACAATACAATTGTATCCAATTGGATTTGATACTTTTGTCTTTTCTTGTTTTCATCAATATTATACAATAGTCCAATTTCTTTTTTAAAATGCATTTCCTAGATGATACTTTTCATACCATTTTAATTTGAAAATCAGCATTGGTAATATGTTGCAGCATCTTTAAAACTGCCATGAATCAAAGTACTTTTACCTTTGGGGTATCCATCATGTTGATTTCTTTGGCTCTTGAGATATTTGCAGCTATATAAATCACCTGAAGTATATTTATGTTTAATAAGATGCTTTGGTGTTAAGGACTAGCTTGCAATCATTGAAAGCAGCATCAAGAAACTTCCGTTTCACTTGAAATAAAAGGAAGTTTCAACTAATCCATCTGAGATACAAAGATACAAATGAAACAGTACTTTCCCTTAAGGAAAAGGCAGTTTCAGCTAAACAAAGATACAAACGAAACAATCCTTTTTCTTAAGGATTTACATTCTATAGAGGGGGGACATATACACATAAATATAAAGGCAAAATAAATACAAGGTAACTTTTTGGGAGAGCACTGGCAGTTACAACAACTTTCTCACTTCTCATCAATCACTGTCTTTCTACTGATGCTTCCCTACTGTCTACAAACATGCCCAAGTTTCTTCTACCCTTCAAAAATCCTGATTTGGTCCTTTTCTTCTATCTCTCAAACTACATCTTTATTCCCTTGAAAAGACCATCTATAATAGGTGATTTTACTTCCTTTTTTATGAATTCTCTTAAAAAATATTTTCATATTTTATTTTTTCCATTTACATGTAAAAACAATTCTTACCATTTATTTAAAAAAATTTTTATTTTCTCTCACTCCATCTTCTCCATTCCCTGAGAAGGCAAGCAATTTGATATGGATTCTATATGTGCATTTTTCCCATATTAGCTATGTTGCAAAAGAAGCTACAGACAAAAAAAAAATCCCCACAAGAAAAACAAAATTAAAAAGTACATTCCAATCTATATTCAGACTCTTTCTCAGTTCTTTCTCTGGGGATGGATAGCATTTCCTTGGATCATTGTGCTGCTGAGAATGGCTACAATTTTTTTCACAGTTGATCATCCTTATAATATAGCTTGTATTGTGTATAATATTCTCCTAGTTCTGCTCACTTCACTTTGCATCAGCTCATGTAAGTCTTCTCGAATCTTTCTGAGACTATTTTGCTTGTCATTTCTTATAGCACAATATTATCCCATCACTTTCTCATATTATGAGAATATTATTCATATTATTCAGCCATCAGCTAACTGATGGATATACTTTAAATTTCCACTTTTTGCTACCACAAAAAGACCTGCTATTAATATTTTTGTACATATGGGTGCTTTTCCTTTTCTTTGATCTCTGGGATACAGACTTAGTAGTATTCAAAGGTTATGTACAGTTTTGTAGCTTTTGGGGCTAGTTCTAAATTGTTCTCTAGAATGGTTAGATCAATCATGAACTTTCTTCTTAAGTCTTTTCAGTCTGGCTTCTAATTTCATCATTCAATGGAAACTTCTATCTTCAAAATTACCAGTGATCTGCTAATTGCTAAATCCAATGGTCTTTGCCCAGGCTTCATACTTTTTGACCTCTCTGTAGTCTTTGTCATTGTCAGTCATCCTCTTTTTAATATTCTTTTTTCTCTGGATTTTTATGACCTTGTTCTCTTCAGGTTCTTGTCTCTTTCTCAGCCTCTTTTGTTGGATTGTCACCTAGACTATATCTGCTAAGCATAGATGTTTTTCAAGGCTTTATCCTGGTTCCTCTTCTCCCTCTATAGTATTGAGTCTATGCTTTCTTGGTGACATTATCAGTTCTCATGAATTCTCTATGCAGGGGCTTCTTAGATTTATTTATTCATCCATAATCTCTCTTCTGAGTTCTAATCTCACTTCTCCATTATTTATTGGATGTCTTGAACTAGTTGTCCCCTATAATCTTTAACTCAACATGTTCAAAATTAGCCTTATTTTTCTCCCCAAATCTTCCCCTGTTTCTAACTTCTTTGTAATTGTTGAGGGCCCTGCTATCTTCCTAGCTACCCAGGCTTGAAATCCAGGTTCTTTCTCCAATCGGTTGCCAAATCCTGTCAATTCTTTTTATTTTTTATTTTTCATATACAAAATATATGCATGTGTAATTTTTCAACATTGACCTTTGCAAAACCTGTTCCAATTTTTCCCTCCTTCTCCTCAACACCTCCCCTAGATGACAGGTAGTCCAATACATGTTAAATATGTTAAAGTACATGTTAAATACAATATATGCATACATATTTATACAGTTATCTTGTTGCACAGGAAAGATCAAAATCCTGTCAATTCTAACCTATCATTTCATTCCTTGATTATTGCAAAAGCAGCTAGGGGTTTACCTGCCACAAGTCTTTTCTCACTCCAGTCCACCATCCACTGAACCCCAAAAGAACAGGTCTGACCAACCATGTAACCTCCACCTCCTTAGTGATGTCCCTAAGTGGTGTCACTTAGTATTAGTGAACCTCTATTATCTCTAGAATGAAATCTAAAAATCCTCTTTTGGACTCTTAAAGCCCTTCAAACCTGCCCCCTTCCTACCTGTACAGACTTATACTTTCTTCTTTCTACTGTGTAGTCCTGTGATATATTGTCTTCCTTATTCTTTCATACATAACCCATTTAATTTTCATCAGCTGTCCCTCATGCCCCAGAAAATTACATTTGGGGACAGAGTGGATTATGAAGCATTTATGAAGTGCTTATTATATGCCAGACACTTGCTAAGCATACACATAGAAAAGGGAGAGAGCTTTACTCTCAATAAATTCAATCTAGATTAATTGAAGGGATAAAACTCCATAGGAGGTTTTTGTTGCAAGGCAGATGGAAAAGCCTCTAGTGATCCTAAAAGTATGGTAGTGGATCAAAGGGCAGGGCCCAGGGATCTTTTTTTTTTTTTTTTTTTTTTTTTGTACCTGAGAGGGTCAAGTTGAGTATTTGAGGGGATGGACTGGGGTAGTTTGGGAAGAAACACTGAATGAAATTTCTGTGAATGAGCAGGCAGGGATGGATTGTTATCTGTCTCACAAATATCATTCCACAATCCAGACCATCCCTTGTCTAAACTTCCTTTTTCTGTCAATCAGACATTTTACAAACATTTTTTAGGCATTTACTGTATATCATATTTTGTGCTAAGCTTTGGGGAATACAAATTATTTAGTTATGTAATCTCTTCTTGCAAAAGTTTTTAAGGAGAAGACAAAAGCACATAAACTTTAAGACCTCAAAACCAAATGAAGACATTTGGAACATTTGTGTAAGGCTGCATAGAATAAATACACAGAGAACACATGTAAATGAATACAAAATTATTAAATATAAACTAGTTTGGGAGGGAGGGAACTGAATATTGGGAGACTGGGAAAGGCCTTGTTGAGCTGGATTCTGAAATTAGAAGATACCATTGTTACTCAGATTCTTCCAGCCTTAGTGCATTCTTTGAATCCTCAGAAATATTCATAGCATTCATGTTTATTTGTATGGCAGGATGTGTATATAATCTGGAACTATATAGATGGTGGTAGTACAAAGTCAGAAAATTTTTAGGGTTTTTTAAAGTATATTTTTTAGGTTAATAAGTGTGTGATCCCCAAATTCTGGAGCCCATTGGCCTAAATGACATTGATTCCATGTGATGACTGAATGTAAGCTATTACTTAATTTATTTTAAGACTTGTTATGTTCAGAAAATCTCATATTGGTTAATTAAAGGATTTTATAGCATATTCTGTTCTAGACTCACATTGTGCTTAAAAAAAAGAAAGGCTTAATTGTTTTAAGGTATACAGGGTTGTTGTTGTTTTTTTTTTTTTTTTTTTTTTAAAGATTGAATGTAATTATAAGGTTTCTTTTGTATATTAAATGAAATCGTGATCTTTATGAATTTGAAAAATACATATGGTTTCTTTTTTACTTTTTAGTCAACAGAAATGAAGCTGAGGATATAGCTCACTTTTAAGATGGAGAACTTTATTCTTTATGAAGAGATCGGAAAAGGAAGCAAGACTGTTGTTTATAAAGGACGAAGGAAAGGAACGATTAATTTTGTAGCCATTCTTTGTACAGATAAATGCAAAAGACCTGAAATAACTAACTGGGTAAGTAAAGTATTCCACCTTCCCTTACTGGAAATATACAGCTATATAGGAAATATATAGTAAACTATAATGCAATGATGTAATGAATCATTTCCAATTAAATTGATGTCATTGAATTTAATCAACCTATACAGGGATAGGGATGTATATTTTGTTGAGGGACACTTGACTTGAGAAAAAATAATCAAGTGAAAATCGGTAAATTAGGTAACTAACAAAATTAATTGTCCTTTTTAAAAGGAAGAAGTATTTATCCACTTCATTACTTTTTAAATTAGATCACAGAACATTACTCACATGGATCAGTGATCTCATTAATAAGGGAATTCCTTCCAATAGACCATTACATTTTATCAAATAGGCACAATCAATATTGCAAGTATACTTCATTTTCATATTGTAGTCTAATAAGAGTGATAGAAACATTAAAGGATAAGAGAGAAAAAGAGCAATGTTCAGGGCTAGGAAAGGAAAAGGAGATGGACACATCCAGAGGAAGAAGAAAGGACAAGATTATGACAAGAAGACTAAAGGATCAGGGATAACCAGTATGCCCTGCCTATCCCTCATCTCTATTACTTCAGCCATCTATTCAGAAAGTGACAGAGTAAACAAGCCATATGTCTTCCTGTGGGCTTGCTGAAATTGGCAGATTGTCTACTTCCTCAAAATTCTTGGGATAGATTCTGCCCATTTAAAATAGCTCTGATCCTTACAGAATTTTAGCCATCATGTAGTACAATGTCATTGTCAGGAAAAGTCATTCTGCTGCTTTACGACCCCAATGAAGAATGAAGGAGGTCAGAGTCCTCTGCCTGTAAGGGCAGCTTCCTTTTGTGAATTGTTTTAATTTTGGGAAAATTCTCCCTTATCTCGAGTCTTAATCTTTGCAATTTGTACTCCTTTGCTCCTAGTTCTATCCTCCAGGGCCACACAGAACAGATCTCAAACTTTTTCCTTCACACATTTGTTGGACTTCCTAAGTTTTCCCAGGCTTAACAAATTAGTTCCTTTGGCTGATCTTTGACTAGCATGATTCCTAATCCCCTCACCATCCTGCCCTGATCACCTTTCTCTGGGTATTCTCTGGGAATGTGTCCTTGTCGAAAAATCATAACATCCCCAGCACCCCACACTACTCCAGATGTTGTCTGATCAGAGTAGAATCCTTCATTTCTAGTGTTCAGTCTCTTTTCCTGAGGGCACCCCTCCTCACTGTATAAGTAATGCACAGTAGTCTAAATTAAAGATGACAGATTCCCCAGTGGCCTGAACCAGATTAATATGTAATTGAGAAATGTTTACAAAATAGCCTAGATTCTGTTAATGTTGTTTTTCTAAATCAATATGCAGTCCACAGAATCTGTTTCTGCTAGAGTTTGATACTAGTGTCCTAGAGGATTACAGATGTTTTTATCTTTCTGTGACATTTGCAGAAAATTGATAGTTTTAGAATAATTTTTTTTCATGCCCGATATCTAGTTATTTAGGTTCCTTCCTGTTCTCAGTCCAATTATTAGGTAGTTGACAAATTAACTGCCATACTTTTGGGATCTTTTGGTTTTCTTCACTAGAACAAATTTTTTAAAAGGAGGTTTTCTTCTGGTAATAAAACCTTTGATTTTAATAATATTAACTAATATTTATATAGCACTTTAAAGCTTGAAAAGCTCCTTATAAATAACCTTGTAATTATTTTATCCTTGTAATAAATCTTAGTGAACAAGAATTGTTTAAGTGCCTACTGTGTGATGTGTATTGGGGGTACAAAGAAAAGCAAAAGAACCCAGCTCCTACTTTCAAGAATCTCAGTCTAATGGTAGAAATAGCATGCAAACAATTATGGACAAAAAGATCAATACAAGATAAATTGGGGATAGTGTTGGAGGGAAGGTACTGAGTTTAAGGATGTGTAGGAAAGGGTTCTTGCAGAAGGTGGGAGGAAGCTAGGGAAGCCAAGAGGCAGAGAGGAGGAGGAAAAACGTTCTAGGGATGGAGGACAATTACTGAAAAGGCTTGAAGTTTGAAGATGAATTATTATGTGCAAGGAAGAGCAAGGAGGCCAGTGTATTGGATTACAGGATATATGAAGGCCAATAATAGGTAAGAATATTGGAAAAGTGGGAGAGGGCCAGGAACTTTAAACATCAAATGGAGGGCTTTCTATCTGATCTTAGAAATGATAGAGAACCATTGAAATTGATTGAGTTGAGGGAAAGGAGGACATAGATTTGTGCTTAGGAAGATCAGTTTGGCAGCTGAGTGGAGGACTGGAGTGTGCAGAGACCAGAAGCTAGGAAACCAACCAGTGGGCTATTTCAGTAGTCCAGGTATTGGGTGAGAAGAGCCTGTGCTAGGATGGTGAGTGTCAGTGTAGAGAAGTTCATGAGAGAAGTAGATGATCGATAATTCCTTGGATATGGGGCTGGGGGAGATGGGATAGAGAAAGAAGGTGCTATTATTATCCCCATTATACAGATAAGAAAACTGAGGCAGAAGATGATTGATTCTCCTGGGTCATACAACCTGTAAAGTGTCTGAGGCTAGATTGGAAAATTCAGATCTTCGTAATTCCATGTCAAACTTTTCTAGTTGTCCAGTTTTTTTTTTTTTTTTTTTTTTAACTTTCTTCCACTAAATTGTTCTCAAAATTATCTACAGGCCTCTTGTGAGTAGTTCAATTGATATCAACATTTAAGGAGATGTATCTTTTATAAAACTGAATAATTTAATCATATGTATTTTTGATTCTCCCTCTTATTGTTGCATAGTGGGGTAATATCGCCACCTGGTGGGTCTTTATGATATTGTCACCCCACAATTTTATTTTTTCAATTTTAGACATCAATTTAGTTTAGCAAACATTTAGGCATCCACTATGTGGAAAGCACTGTTTATAAAAGTTAAATAACAATTTCTTTTGCCTGGGTAAATAACGGGTTTGTTATTTGTTCTTTTCAGGAATAAAGTTAACTGGCATCAACTATCCAAAACTAAATTTTTTCCATTTATATTTCCATTTTTTCTTCTAAGTCCTTTAACTTAAATTGAAAGGTGCATGCCAGATTATTTCTAGAGTTCATTCTTTGATGGTGAAGTCTCTGCTTTTCTCATTTCTTTATATTCATGTAGTTTCTCCTTTTCAGTCAGAATCAGATCCAGAGTAGCTGTGATTTCATTTGAGCCTCACTAAAAACTTGTGATGTAGATGCTAATGGTATTATCTTTATTTTATTGATGAGGAAGCTAAAGCTTAAAGAGGGCAGGAGACTTGAACGTTAGGTCTTAAATCCTGGACTGGGATTCTTGGGCCAGTGTTATTACTGTGACACCATCTTGCCTTGCATATTCTAAGTAGAAGTTCTTAATTTGGAGTCTTTGGATCTCTTTGGGAGGTGGCCATAGTTAGGTTTCAGGAGGTTAGTGGATGCAGATGGAAAAGAAATGACATCTTTATTTTTACTAATCACTAACAGAAATTTAGCATTTCCTTTAATTTTTTAAAATTTTCATCCTGAGAAGGGATTCATCAGTTTCACCAGACTGCCAGAAGGTTCATGGAAGAAGAAAGGTTAAGAAGTCATGTGAGACAGACAAATAGACAGACAGAGACAGAGACAGAAGGAGACAGAGACAAAGACAGACAAAGAGAAGGAGGGGGCGAACACAGAGACCGTCAGAAGCAGAGAACGAATGGGCACAGAGAGAGGGAGAGGAGAAAGAGCTAGACTGACAGAGACAGGGAGAGACAGAGAGGGGAGAGAGACAGAGACAGAAAGAGAAAGAGACACAGAGACAGAGATGGACAGAGCCAGAGCTAGAGAGCCAGAACAAGAATGATAAGAGGGTTTCACAGAGATGAGAGAAAAGCTTTGTAAAGCTGAAAATTTCCATACAAATGAGTTAATATGTTTGAAAGGGAGTATTAAAGTGATGATTTTAACTATAGTTTTTAAAGCCATATGTTTATTTGGATCCAGCACTCAAGTGCCACATAAATTAATTAATATTTATTTACTATATATAAGTATAAATAATATAAATATTATTTGTTAATATCTAAAAATTAGCATATGAAGTATTAAAAATTTTAATTTAAGATAAGAAACAAGTACTTAAAATTGTATCATAAAGTTTTCTTAAATTAGGGTAATTTTAAACTTCAATGTTACTACATTAAGTAAATATGGAGAACCTCACTTTTTTCCTTTTTGTTTTTATATGACTACGGCTAATAATACATATTTTATGTAAGTGTGTTAATGAAAATGCCTTAGTAATAAAATAACTTCCCATGTATTAACTGATTATTAAAGTGCTTTTAGGTAGTGGGAATATAATGTAGAATAATGATGTGTTCAGACTCTTTCAGACTCTTGTAGAAATGGATCCTAATGGGCCACATATTGACAGAGAATACAACAAAATAACATTATCAGTGGTATATAGTACTTTTATGTGTTGATTAACATTTCCCAATTATATTTTTATCTGATTGGGGCTGTACTCCAGAGTTTTGTGGACCTTCTGTGAGCCGTGAGTTTGATATCTCAGAAAGATTGTTACAGCAGAGGATTTTGGTTTGAGTCTTCAACCTCTGCTTCTTGTTGCCAACTCACTTAGCTTCTAAAAGCCTTTTCCTTACCTGTAGAAGGAGGAATTTGATTAGTGAATCTCTAAGATTGCTTCTAGATCAAACTTTGTAATTCTAAATCTGAAGCAAATATTAAAGTAATAATTAAATGATATCATCTTTCACTAGGAATTTAAGGAAAAAGGCTTGTAAGTCTTAAGTGACAAGATTTTGAAAATGTTTTTTCACAAAATACAATATTTCAACTCTTTTTTTATAGGTTCGCCTTACCCATGAAATTAAGCACAAGAATATAGTCACTTTTCATGAATGGTATGAAACAAGCAATCATCTCTGGCTTGTAGTAGAATTGTGCACAGGTGAGAGCCAGTATTGTTAATGCAAACCTCTTGAACATTTGAAAAAGCATTTGTTCTACATTTGTTTTCTTTTTAAAGTTTTATTAATGTCATTTGTCTTTTGTGTCTCAGCAATTTCTCAATATTTCCATCTCCTGCATCAAGAATATTCCTTTCTAAGTTAAGCATTTAAGGAAAACTGATGATAGTAATTATTTTTTATAGTGAATGTTATATTCTGCATCTGTAGTCTCTTAGCTTTTAGATGAGAATAGAGGATCTTCTTGTGTTTTCTGTTACTTCTTCATTTATTAGTTTATCCAAAAAACACAGAAAATCTAGAAAATCAATGTTGATATACGCTTATTTGGGAAAGCCCTTAAATTGATTCAAAGATTGGTACTCTCACAAAAGTCCTGCTTTTAAGTCTTATCTTGATGTAGAAGTGATTCTCAGTTCTTGACAGCTGTGCCATTGCAGTGAAAGCTATGGCAGATTCCAGAATGCTGGAAAGGCTTGCTCTCAGTATAGCTGCTGGCAAACTGTATTTACTGTCTGAGAAATAGCTTAGTATGTATAGAGCATTTCGTTACCAATATATATGATCATTATTATGTAATGATGTGGCTGGCCATGACATTACATTAAATCTGGAATCATACAGTATGGTTGTCACTGTTTGACTTCCTCTGTGACAGTAGTTTCAAGGTCACAGAAAAAGGGGTAAGGATAATGAGAATCTTGCTGTTTTTAAATTGTCCGGAAACAGCAATTTAACTGTTGCTAGTTTACATGTGATATTAAATGCCAATCAATGAAGCAGTATGGTGTAGGAGGAGCTAATTTATATCAGTATAAATGAAAATAGAAGATTTGAGGAATTTATAAATAAATGGGATGATTTGCATGTCCTCTTAGAAGAGGTAAATAAGAGAGGTGAAAATATTGGTTGTGTTGTATATTTAAAATCAGTAAGAAACATCATTTAATAGGTCAGTTGGTCATCTTGTCTTTCATTATAATAAATATAAACAAAAAGACTGTCATGAAGATAACTATAGCTAATGGGTCAATCTCCATTAAAGAGGATGACAAAATGAAGAAATTCTGTAAAAGGATTTTATAAGTTCTTTCCCTTCCTCCATTAATTCACTTAGTATTTAATAACTTCAGTAGTACAAAGGTGTAAGCATAGGAGAAGGGAAATATGCTAGAAAATATAAGCAAATGTTAAGCAACAAGAGAGCTCAAAGGCCACAGGCCTGTAGATCTTGAAAACTTTCTTCGAGAAGAGGTTCAGAACATGTTGGACATCAGACATCAGAATCATTGAACATTGCACAAATGAAATTAATGATATTCCAACAGACAGTTGGATGTGAGAGTCATTTCTGAATCAACTTTCTATATACAAGGAAACACTTGTCTTGTTGGAGCAAAGATCAAAATCAGTATCAAATTAGAATAATTAAGATGAAAAATAAAAAATGAAATTAGTTTCTTTTTTTTTTTTTTTTAATAATTCTAACTTTTTATTGCCAGAACCCATGCCTGGGTAATTTTTTTTACAACATTATCCCTTGCACTCACTTCTGTTCTGACTTTTCCCCTCCCTCTCTCCACCCTCTTCCCCAGATAGCAAGCAATCCTATACATGTTAAATATGTTATAGTATATCCTAGATGCAATATATGTGTGCAGAACCGAACAGTTTTCTTGTTGCACAGGAAGAATTGGATTCAGAAGGTAAAAATAACCCAGGAAGAAAAACAAAAATACAAACAGTTTACATTCATGAAATTAGTTTCTTAAAGTTAAACAGGATTTAAAGTTAATTCAGTTCTAATCTGACATATTCAAACAAATGATCAATACTGAAAAATAGGTAATGGATGGAGGAATGAATATATATATATATATAGGTGATTATCATTTCCTAAGGAAATTTAACCGATGGAGATCACTTACCACAATGAAACTAAAAGAGTGGAAACTACGTTGGCCTACAAATTACCTGTTTTTCTTTCTAATCTGGAAGAGAGTGCATGAGCTAGACATAACAACAGTTTAAAATATAAACTTCTGTAAAATTTCATGAAAGAGAATGGTAGAAGATTATGTATGTCACTGGCTCTCAAAAATACCAAGAAAACAAATTCAAATAAAGATGAGAGCAAGACGCACTTCAGCCAGATTACCTTAGAACCATTTAAGGATAAGAGAGGAAGGAGAACAGCAAACAAAAGAATGAAAAGAATCTGTCAGTCCTTATTTAAAAAACTAGCTTCTCTATGGTTCATAGTGGAAAGTTGTAAATAGAAGAGGATAACATTTGATTTTGCAAAACAAAATCTTTCCTCCAACAAGTCTGATATCTATATATCTGGCAAAGCCTGTGGACTCCTTGTCAGAATAATGTTTTTAAATCAGTAAAACTAGAGAGCATCACAAAAGATATAAATTGCATTGAAATAAAGATGTAATTTTTTTTTCTTATCTAAGTTTATTTATCCTCTTTTACCTCCAGGGATCCATGGTCCCCAGATTAAGAGCCCTTCTTCTAGAGCATAGTACCAGAGTGAAAAGAATCCCTTAGTAGTTGTAGATGACTGAGTCCTTCCTCAACAATTCTTTATTGTGGAGCTTAGTCATATTTATTTGGCTACAGAGGTTATACATTCATAGATTATTCTTGTGAATCCATTAGGGAAAAATGACTTTTCTTAACATTTTGAAATAATATCAATGTATTTTTATCATATAGTATTGATCTGTGTATTAATATGTGCATATGATTTGCTATTTTGTATTTATTTTTTGTAACAATTTTTTTTATGTGAACTGCATTGAGAATCTATAAGTGAAAGTCATTATTCTTCCATTCTACTTGATTATTTACTGGGAATGAGCCATATAAATTTATTGTAGGTGGTTCTTTAGAACTGGTTATTGCTCAAGATGAACACCTTCCTGAAGATGTAGTAAGAGAATTTGGGATTGACTTGGTGACTGGATTACATCATATTCATAAACTTGGAATTCTCTTCTGTGATCTTTCTCCTGGGAAGGTAATTAAAACATTGTCTACTTTATTGCTTTTAAGCTAACATGCATTGTTTTAATCATTTCTTGAAGATATTTTGCTAATATAGGCTAAAATTTGGTACCTTAAGTCCTTGTAAGATATAGAGAAATATAAGATATAGAATATAGTAGGACATAGACATTTCTTTGTAGTAAAAGAATCTAAAATTAAATACAGTACTGTATGTTATTAGTTTCCCATTCAGATTGCTATTAAAACCTGAAGGAAATCCTTCTTTTCATAGTTCCTCGAGTAGTTAATTTATAACTTACTATTTTTGCATTAATGTCTTCTTTTTGAGATTTTATCTTGGTCTTCCCTGCCACCATAGTAGCTTTTTATGATCAGACTCTTTTTTCTTTATTCATTTTTCTAGCCTATTTCTTGACTTTAAACTTGGTTAAATTTGGGGTCTGCTCATCTGAGGCTGAAGAAGCATTGTCCTAAGATTCGGGCTTTTTTTGTGTTGTTTTCAGAGCTAGTTCTGGGTCCCTGCAAGTTTTTTTGACACTTTCAAAGTGGTATTATTCTAGGAGAGGTAAGATCATTGCTCTTCTGATCTGTGCTCTGGTCTTTATCAAGGAAGGGCCTGGTCTCTTCTCTGCTTTGATAGTGTGACTGTTTCCTTGTGATAGATCCCCAGTGCTTTTCTCTGACTTCAACTATGACCCAGAATTACATATGGGCAGTAGAGTTGCCAGTCCTAGTGGTACCCAGTGCCAGCAAAATTTCCCTGTGATATCTTTCTGAGCAGTTAGCAAACTATCCTTCCTGTCTCTGGGCAAAGAGATTCCAAAGCTGCTGCCGCTGCCACTGTATGTATGGTCTCCAGACAGAATTTTACCAAACTTCCACCTCAGTTTTGCAGACTTCTGCTTATCTTACCCCAACTTTTTGTTGGCTCTACTACTCCAAAATTTGATTTGAGGCATTAATTTAAAGTGGAGGGGAACATTGGGAGAACCTAGCCATGTGATTGCCCCATATCTGCCATTTTGACTCCCTCAGCAGTTTCTAGGTAAACAAACTAATTTTCTTATAAAGCATTCACTATTTAATTCCATATTGGAATTAATGCATCAACAAATGAAGAATACGAATGTTCAATTCTAATTTTCAATCTTGTGAGAGATTTAAAAAAAGTCCATTTATATATAAGGACAAAATGATTTCCAGTGCAGTGAAACTTTCTAGCCTATGTCCTGTTTTATTTAGAACAATGAAATCTGGATAAGCAGTCATTGGATAATACTTTATATGTATGCAAGTACCCAGGTAGAGATTTCTCTTGTATAGTAAGTAAACAGTCATTGCTAAGTGACTAATAATAAGAATTGAACTCAGACTAAAAAAAATATTAGGGAATTCTCTTCAGAGGAGTTGGTAATTGATAATTTATCATTTAAGGCCTTGGTGAATGTTTTAAAGAAAGAGCTAGGATATGTTAGGGTGCTTTTGATGAAAGTTAAAATGGTTTTTTGGGGTGATGGAAAGCCCAGTATACACTTTCACTTGAATAGATCTATTATTAGAATTTTGGGCACCTTAAATTATGAAATATTTGCTGAAGTTTAAAAGTGCACATCTTTTGGTGGCTACACCAGGCCACCCCAAGGAAGAAAAGGAACAAATTGGTTATTTTTAAGTCTGGCTTATGCTTTCCTTTTCTAAAAAGATCACCTTACTGAAAACAAATGATACCTATCATAAAATTGTTAATCCCCATGTATCTGAATTTAAATATTTTATGTTATGGCAAATACACAGGCTCCTCTATTCGGTAACTGAGTACCAACTGTACACAAAGCACTTTCTTTTTTGGGGGGAATAACTTTCTTTTTCTTTTTTTTCATTTTTTGTTGAAGTTTTTATTTTCAAAATATATGCAAGGATAATTTTTCACCATTGACCCTTGCAAAACCTTGTGTTCCAATTCCCCCTCTCCACATCCCCTCCCCTAGATGGCAAGTCAATCCAATATATGTTAAACATGGTAAAAAGATATGTAAATCCAATATAATCATACATATTTATACAATTATCTTGCTGCACAAGAACAATCAGCTCAAAAAGGAAAAAATGAGAAGGAAAACAAAATTCAAGCAAATAACAACAAAGAATGAAAATGCTATGTTGTGATCTACACTCAATTCCCACAGATCTCTCTCTGGTGTAGATGGCTCTCTTCATCACAAGATCATTGTATATTGTATGTATGTATGTGGCATATGTATGCTACATCATTTCTTAAATGTTTAAAATTTTTTTGAAGCATTATATATTAGTTCCTATGTATACTAACCCTTTCACTATGATATATAAAAGAAATCCAAATTAATTTGGAGATTCTTATTTCCTGATTTAGGCATCTGGGTGGCATAGTGTACTGGGTTTAAAGTCAAGAAAATAAGACTTCCCATGTTTCCATGTGGTCGCTTACATTTACTAGTTGTGTGACCCTGGACAAGTTGATTAACCCTATTCACTCTGTTTCTCCATCTGTAAAATGAACTGGAGAAGGAGAGGACAAACTACTGTAGTATCTTTGCAAGAAAACTCCAAATGGGGTCACGAAGAATTGGGTATAACTGAAGCAACTCAACAGCAAGAAAAATTCTCTTATTTGGACATTCTTTAATTAGTATACATAATTTAAACTACTTAAAATTTGATTATATCTACCTTTTAAATGAGGGGAAATTCTTTTAAATAGGCATAGCATGCCAGTATATTGATGCTGAGTTTTAATAAGCTCATAATTTCAATGTTGTGTACCAAAGGTACCAGCACTATGAGCTTTTGTGTATGTGATGGATACTTTGTTAATGTTGTTGCTTAGCTCTTGTGACTTTGAGTCGGTTTTTGAATTTTAGCCCTGGAAATATAAGAAAGTAATTCCTCTTGGCATGTAGAAGAGCATATCACGTTCTTGCTGCTCTCATGGGCAGGGTGGGACTGGGCCCTCATTCCATCCTTAAGAAAACCCAAGAAATACTGTCCTCTGTGATGCTATGCCTTCCAATGTCAGCCTCTGGGAAATGAGCTACTTATCTATTTTATCTTTTTGTACTGAGTTTTAAAAACTACTGAATTCATCCTACTCTCCCTCTGGTTTCTTTTTTTTTTTTCTTTTGAAGTAGTTTCAATGTAATTATTTGGTTTTTAACATTGTGCTAAAGTGAATGCTGAAAATATCAAGAACTGTTACAAGTTGCTTCCCTTATATACTTATTTGGGAACTCAGTACAGCAGTGATACAAATTTAAATTAATTACATTTTTATCCCTTGAATGGCATAGAATATTTGTAAAGAAAGTTTTGGTAGAGTTAGATTTATTTTTCAAGTCTGCATTTCTAAATCTCCATAGATCCTCTTGGAAGGACCTGGCACGTTGAAATACAGTAACTTTAGCTTGGCCAAAGCAGAAGGTGAAAATTTAGAAGAATTCTTTGCTTTGGTGGCATCAGAAGAAGGTGGAGGTGATGGTGAAAACATACAGAGAAGGTGTATGAGAAGCAGAGTTAAAGGTATGTTATCTATAGAGATTTCTGAGTTATTAATACTAGTCATAGGTCACCACAATTATCTGTTGAATAACATGTATTGCCCATGTTTTTTGTTTTAAATATTTTTTGTTGTTCTGTTTTCTCAGTTGTTTTTTAAACTTTCATCTTATTAAAGTTTTCATGACTAGCCTATTAACTTGAAAGTGTGATTTTGCTCACCAGACACTAAGTTTACTCCCTACAATCTTCATGTGGAACATAATAGTATAACATGTCTAGGAAGCTTTGGGAGCTCTGGACTAGATTTAGATCAAAGTGATCTAAATAGTGATCTTTAGATCTGATCTAAAGATCAGAGAAATCAGAGTGATTTCATCTAGTTCTGGCAGATTTTCTAACATTGTGTCCATTGATTTCCCTTAAAGTCAACAAATATATTTTTTCTCTCCATTCCCTCCGCTACTGCCTTTCTCAACTTAGCTATGTCTTCCTCACTTTCTTTTTCTCTTCACATATGCCTCCTGTCTTAAAAAAGAAAACACAAAAAAAACCCTAATTGGATCCTACTATTCCTATTTTCTGTTTTTCTGTATCTCTCCTTGCCTTCATGGCTAAAGTCCTTGTGAAAGTCTTCTATAGCTGGTGCACTTCCTTTCCTCCCACTCCTTCTGAACTCTTTCCATTCTGGTTTCCAACCTCATCTTTCCATTGCAAATACTCGCGCCAAGTTACTGATTATCTTTTTTAATTGCCAAAAGTAATGGCCTTGTCTGAGACCCAATCCTTCTGCAGCATTTGACCCTGTTAGTCACCCTTTTCTCCTGTGTGTCCTCTCCTGTTGAGATTTATGTGATACTGTTTGCTCTGACTCTTCTGTCAGTCTGACCATTCTTTCTGATTTTCTTTTGCTGGTTCTTCATCTAAGTTAGGTCCACTAGCCAAGAATGTCTCCCCAAAGCTCTGCCCTAGGATCTTTCTTCTTTTCCCTCCATACTCTCTCACTTGGTGATCCAATTAGGTCCCCTGGGTTCTATTATCATCTTCTCTATTCAGTAGATCCCCACATCTATATATCCAGCTTTCATCTCCTTCCTGAGCTATATACAGATCCATGTTACCAACTGCTTTTGGACTATCAAGCTAGGTGTTTCCTATGTGTCTCAAACTCATTATGTTCAAAATAGAACTCATTCTGTTTCCACCCCAGTCCTTCTTTCATCTCTATTATTATTGGGGGTACAATCATTCTCAATGACTTCAGTGTCATTCTTGGCTCCATTCTGACCAGACATAATATTACCATATCTTCTTGTTTCCACTTTAATAGAATATCTCACATATGTCCCCATGTTTGTATTCATGTAGACACCAATTTAATTCAAGCGTTCATTAACTTGCACCTTTGTCAGCCAAAGGCCTGCAGGTACAAAAAGGGAAGTGGATATTTTTAGATAGAAAAAATATTAGAAAAAACTTAAATTAAGCACTTTATTTACCTATCCTAAATAAAAATCTCATTTTAATGCAATGAGTTAGGATAAAAATAAGTTTGTAAGATTTTTTTTAAATAAAAATTTTTTAAAAATAGAATTTGCTAAATTGCTATAAGAATTTTATTAAAAACATTTGATTAATTATGGAAGTTAAAATTCAAGTTATTTTTCATTTTAAAAATAAAGGTGTTTTCTCTTTTTTACATTAATTGATTTGAATGCCATTAAGCTATTAAAATTCAAAGTAATATTAAGAGGCATGAGCATCATTTAAATATTTTTTGGTCGCTAATTTTCTTTGTAGACTTTTTCATCAAAACAGTTTGTATAAAAATGAGGTTTTACTCTGTACTAATACATTTAGGATTTAATATGTGTATTTATTCCATTGAATACAAGGAAAGTCTTTGTACTGGTTTCTTAAAACTTTTCCTTATTCTCTGGTGTGTTTTGGTTTGATAGGCTTATTTACATATTTATAGAGTGTAATTATCTTTTGAATTTTCATTTTCCTAAGGCAAACGTGCACTTTTGTAATTGTTTCAAGAAAAAAATATGGTAGGATTTAGCCACTTCCATTATGTGTTATCTCCCTTATGAAAGAATTATAATGGCAACAGTGAGACTAGTAAATGCAGCAATTATAATTGGGGAGGACAGATTTATCATCTCATTTCAGCTGCAGCAATAAACCTTTAATGAACATCTGGATAGATAGGAAGTGGAGAAATAAAACATACATATATTATTTGCTAAGAGTTATCTTTTTGATAACTTGTATAGTATTGATTTCTTTAGTTTTCCTGGACCAATGACCAAGTACCATTTGAATTTACATAATAATTTATATGGTATCCTTAACGAACTTCAGTAATGTTCATGTGATTCAGGGTCAACTATGCAACAAATGTCAGAGAGAACAGAGCTTTAGAACTAGGAAACAGAGAAAATGGTTTTCTCACTCTCTCTCAGGCTTAACCAGAAGAGTCACTAGAGATAAAATGTGCTGGAACTTTATTGATGCTGTTTGGATTTACCCTGAAAAAGGTAGTTTTGTTGCATAATTGCTGGAGAAAATGAATGCATGTATTACATTGAGTTGCCTGTAGGTATAATTTTAGGTTTTATCTTAACACTCTGTTATTACCTTAAAAAAAAGACAACTATATATGTTGTATCTCTTAATTATATGCAGCTAGTTGAAAGTTTGTTTTATAATTATTAAGAAAAAAATCAAACTTTCCAATTAGAATAAATGTAAGTAACATTAATTTTCTCTAATTGAACAGTTATTATTCATTTGTCCTTTAGCCACTTTTTATTAATTTCATTCTCTCTCAAATAAATTACTTTGAGACTCACAGGAAAGTTTGTGTTTAATATTATTGTGCTGCTCTTTTACTTGGACTTTAGGGTCTCCCATCTATACTGCTCCAGAAGTTATTAAGGGGATGGACTTCTCCATAGCAAGCGATCTGTGGTCTTTGGGTTGTCTACTCTATGAAATGTTTTCAGGTAATTTATTTTTCTTTTAATTTCTATGGAAGAAAACTAATACATGAATATTTATAATGTTCTTTGTTGAGGGCTGTTGCTAAGTTGAGAGAACATTTAATTAAGTCTATCAGTTGTTCAGATGTTCTGCCTTTAAGACAAATAGTTGACTTTTTATTTGAATTATTTGAGTTTGATGAAAATGATGGGATAATTTAGTATGTACAGGTGCATTTGGAGTTTTCCTTCCTTTTCTTTTTCCTCCTCCTCTTCCTACTTTCTCTTTCTCCTTTCCTCTCCCTCTCCTCCTTTCTCCTTCTCCCCCTTTTTGTCCCTCTTTCTCTTATCCTTTTTTCTTTCATGCTGTCCTCTCCCCCCTTCTCTTCTCTTTCCCTCTATTCCTTTCCTCTAGCATATTTTAGCCAGTATCCATGGGAAAGTCTCAGTGCCTGAAGTAACTCCTCAAAACTATAAAATATAGATAACTGAATGAAATCACAAATTTAGATCCTTTCCTCCATATTCCTAAATTGTTATATAACTGTTCATCAGAGAGAGGAAATTGCATATTTATATGTGTATATATGTATGTACCTATGATATGTTGCCTATATAAAAACAGGTATTGTTATTTGAAACCTTATAAAGTTATTCTGTGTACCCCATGATATATGTGACTTGCAAATAAAGAATATTTTGACCTGTAGAGGAATTTATAATTTTTTTTTTTAGAAAATACATTTTGAAATACAAAAATACAATAATAAAGGCTGTTTGCATGTTACAGAGAAAAAAATAAAATTAAGTTTTAAAAACCTTATGTAAAATTGCTAATTTTAAAGTTATAAATGAATAAATAAGGATGTGACTAGACAGGTGAGATCATGACTATTGAATGATATAGTTGTAAGAAGCTTTCTTTAGCGGTCATCTCATCCTGACATGTGAATGGCTTCCAAAGGTGATCTGTTCCATTTTTATATATCAGTTAGGAAGGTTTTCCTTTTTTTTGAGTCAAAATCTTGCCTTTTTAAATTTTTCCTCATTGGTTCTTGTTCTGTCCTTTGAGACCAAACAGAATCATTATGATTTCTCTTCCCTTCACATAATTGAGGACTATTGTTAAGGCAACCCTCACTTTTTTCCTTTCTCAAACAAAATGTTCTCTTCTCCAGGCTAAACTTCTCTAATTTCTTTTACTGATCCTTCTACTGATTCCATTCTTCCCATTATAGTGGGTGCCCTTTATTGGATGAGCCTCAGCTTATTGATATCCTTCTTAAAATGTGGCCTCCCAGAAAGTGATGGCAGTCAGTCAGTAAACATTTATTTATTAAGCATCTACTGAGCTAAGTAAGCTCTGAGGAAACAAACCCAAGATTATATAAAAAAGATGGTCCTTGCCCTCTAGCAGCTTACAATCTAAAAGGAATTAGTTTAACAATGAAACCATTAACTTATTTGAATATTATACTTTTAAAGTAAAAAAAGTTGATCTCCATCTCAAAATATATTGTGTAGTTCTAACACAAATAATACCTATATAAGATTGGTTTGAAAAGTTTGTTGATATCTACTGATCATCCTGCCATCTAGGGGAGGGGGTGGGGGGAAGGAGAGGAAAAATTGGAACAAAAGGTTTGGCAATTGTCAATGCTGTAAAATTACACACACATATATATATATATATATATATATATATATATATATATATATGTGTGTGTGTGTGTGTGTGTGTGTATATATATATATAAAACTTGTAAATAAAAAGCTATTAAAAAAAGGAATAGCAAGTTACATATAATAGATTTGCAGTTTCATGTAAGATCATTTATTATTATACACTATGAAAATGCTTGTTTTATTTCATGGATAAAAATAAAATAAAGAATGAGGAGGAAGAGAAAGGATGAGTGTTAAAAAAAAAAAGAAGAAATAAAAGTTTGTTGATACCATTACCTAATTTTGCAAGTGAATTTGTCATTTTTAGGAAGACCCCCATTCTTCTCAGAAAGCTTTTCTGATTTAGTGGAACAAATTTTATATCAAGATCTTTTGCCACCTACACCAAAAGGTAAATTATTTCATGTTACATGTGTTTAATTACTATTTTTGCATTTCTTATATATTCTAATTCTTATTTGGTTTCACAATTTAAAAAATAAATTTATTTTCATTGTAGTTCATTTTTATTTAATATATTTGCTGTAGCAAAATACAAGTCTTTTTAATATTCCAAGGTAGTGAAATAGGAAAAATTTATTTTAATGGTACAACTTAATGTTTTTTTTTTAAACCTTTTTTTTTTTTTTTGGCCATTGGTTGAAAACTGTAGAAAATATTTGAACTTCTTATAACCAAAGTGATATTTAAAATGTCAGTTTTACCTAGGACATTTCTGTGATCTATGTTCAATTCTTATATGAGCATTTCCAAATTGAATTAGAACAATGGCAAATAAGGGAATTAGTTAGACTCATAATATTGTTTAATATAGATTTATCTGTATTATAGGCTCATTCTTTCTTGATGTGCCAAACAAGTCTTTCTTGTGATTTAATTATCATTATCATCAGTTGGTATATGTTGAGTATCTGTTTGCACATGGTGCTATGCAAGATCAAGGTAGACATGGAGCTTTTTTCGTAAAGTCTATATAATGGTATATGGAACATTGCAGGATTATACATTAAGAAGCTTGAGTTTGACAACTAGAAATAAAGAGATGATCATAGTTGGTAATATGCTGCATTGGATGGTTCCCAGACTGTTGAGCTGTCTGTATCCTGTTCTTGGGGTGGGGTGGGGAGAAGCTGGCTTTGGAGGTCTGTTGGATATTCTTTGTAAAGCACTGCCATATTTTGTCCTGTTATAATACTTCATTGATACCTCAGCCCAGCGCTGGACAGTTCTTATATGATCCAAAGATTCAGTTTCCAGATTGAGAGGATTTCTGGACATTTCTGATAACCAGAATGTTATGAATCTTCTTAGCCTGCATCTTGGGAGTGCAGAGACAGAGATATCCATGGCTGTTGACAGTGAGGAAGTCTACCAGTTCTTTGATCATCTCATCTGTTCCTTTTGTGGCATACTCAGGAATATGAGATATCCACTTGTTAGGAAACTAATCTGTTTGTTAGGTCGTTTTTGTGGAGAGAGACTTATTTTATTTGTGGCTCATCTTAATATATATCTATAAATATGACTTTTTAAAAGGCTACATATTTTTTAAATGTAATTGAATTCCATGGCTTAGTTAAAACTCAAGAAGTGCTATGTGGTATATCACATAGAAAGCCAGGCTCAGGTTAAGGAGACCCGAATTCAACTTCCCCCTTCTCACATATATATGGCCTTGTGGCACTGAATATGTTAGCATCCCGGGCAAATCTCTTAGCTTCTTAGTTTTGGTACAACTGCTCATTGGGAGAGGGTGTTTGTTCATGAATAGTTTTATACCACAGTGAAATCACAAGCCAAAAAAACTCCAACTACCCCTGCCCAAAACTCTAGGCCAATTTCATTCTTGGGGAGCTGCTCCCCAGATCATATGTTTTGGTCTAATTTTGCCTCCAATTTCCTCTAGGAACCTCCAAATGTTGCTTGTGTCTAATTCTTTTTCTTTCTTTCTTTCTTTTTTTTTTTTCTTTTTTGCTGAGGCAGTTGGAGTTAAGTGACTTGCCCAGAGTCACACAGCTAGGAAGAGTTAAGTGTCTGAGGCCAGATTTGAACCCAGGTCCTTCTGACTTCAGGGCTGGTGCTCTATCCAGTGTGCCACCGAGCTGCTCCTTGTGTCTAATTTTTTTATAGATGTACTTCTTCAGCAGAATGCATTTATATAGGATCATGAATTTTTATAGGATTATTGATTTAGGACTGGAAAGACTATAAGTACTTGTAGGATAGATTGTCTTATGTCTGTATGAACACCACATTGTTTTACAATAGTAAGTTTTTAATAAGTATTTATTAAAATGCATTGAATTAAATGTGGGTAAAAATTCCCATGCAAGCAAGCATTCAGGGTAATAGTTTTCATTATTCATTAGCCCATAAATAGAGGATACAATTATATTCCCCCTCCAGTCACTTCTGACTTTTCCCTTGGATTCTATACAGAGTCTCAAACTCTTAGTGCCTTTTTCTGGTATGGACTGTCTTGGAAAGGAAATTGAACTAAAGGTTACTGAAGGTTTCTCTTCGCATCAGACTGCTACCATATGAGTAGTTCATAATAATAGTAGTGAAGAAGTGAAGTAGTGAAAGCAAAGTTCACTTTTTTTTTTTTTTTCCTGGACCTTCTCCATAAAGCTCCTCTAACTGTTGGGCTATATATATATATATATAATTCTTTTTTTTTTTTTTAAGAGACTCATATTGTCTCTTCCTTCTCCTTCTTTGCTTCCAGTGCCTCTCATTATGAGTCCCAGAATGCTAGTAACCTAATATTCTTTCCTTTTTCTAGGAGGCTGTGTCATATAGCTTTACCTTCTCATTGGTTAAGATCACATACAACTATAATGAATTCTTATTATAATTCCTGGTGATAGAAAGTTGTGAAGAGATACTGGAAACTTACTGGGACTTGGGTTTACCCTTATTTTTCATGGCGTCAATAGCTTCTATTTGGTTTATTTTAATATCAGAAAATATGTTGTTTAGGTAGGTTTTATAGCTCTTGTGCCAAGTTGTCACATTATTATTTTTTTTCCAATTTTTTCCCATAAATCTAATTTTTTTTCCATTTTCCCCTATACATTTATAAAAATGTCTTAAAACTCTTAACAAAAAAACTATTGCTTTAACTTATTCCAGAAACTTCAAGTGAACTTCTGCTGCACCTGTATTTTTTTTGGAGATTTTGACTATAGATATTTTAGAGTAGTTTTCTTCTGTGTTTTATCTTGAGCATCTCTGTCAACCCAATAAATTTTAATAATAGGATTTTTTGTTGTTATTTACTCATTCTATAAATGTTTTTCTTTACTTCAAACAGTGTTAGGGGCTGGGCAGTGGGCTGATCCTATTTCTGTCTTCTTGGGATAGTGGGTGTTGTGTTATTCCAGGATTTGAGGAACAGCTCAAGGACTTGAAGGCTTTAAGTACTTCCAAAGGGTCCTGATGTTTACAAGTTCCTGACTCGGGGTTGAGTTCAAGCAACACACATGTGAGCCTGCCCCAGTTGGAGTTTCAGGAGCCTGCAACAGTCCTAGTTGAGAGTGTCGGCACTCCAGTCTCTACTTTGGTTGAGGATTTCTGTAGAAGCAGCCAAGGGGTGCCATAGTGCACCGAGTGCTGCCCCTGGGCCTGGGGAGACCTGACTCCCCTGTGGGCTTAGATACTTACTGGCTGAGTTACAGGTCTCAGTTTCCTCCACTGTAAAATAGGGGTCTCAATAATACCTTCCTCTTGGGGTTGTAGGGAGGGTCCAATGAGAATACTATAGGTAGACCTCTCAGTACAGTCCCCGGCACATAGCAGGTACTTCATAAATGTGCATTTTCTTTCTTCCTTCCCGGATCATTTCCCCATAAGCTTCAGACTGGGCTGGTAGCTGGAGAGGAACGCCCCCCTCCTCTGGGGGTCAGAAGTCCCAGATGCTGCTTGTTTCTACAATAACCTGTAGGCCCAAACCCCCCTTCCTATTCTCCCTGTGATCTAGAGTTCATGTGTATTGGTTATATCCTCTGGGCTGGATGTGGGACCATTCCTTACTGTCCATGAGCAAGTCTCCTCCTGGGCCGGGACGTTCTTCAGGGCCCCTGATGGCAGGCTCGGTCTTCAGTGTCCCCAAACCCCTTGTCTCCCTCTGTTGCATTTGCTGGAAAAATCACTCTGTGCTTTTCTTCTTCGATTTCTGGATTTCTGGTGCCAAGGAGCTGGGGACAAAGCTCTGCGTCCTTGCTCTTCTGCCATCTTGGCTCTGCTCCCTGGGGTGGGTGCTTGGCTCTGCCTCCTGGGGTGGGCGCTTGGTTCAGCCAGCTGCCTCCCTGATCCCTGCCTCTCTTCAGCTTTTTTAGACCTGGGATAAAGGGATGCTACAGTCATCAGCATCAGTTGCCTGGGCTCATCTCTTCCTGAGATATCTTTGCCAGAAAGGTTTGAATGGATTGACAGGGAAACTTTCCGGTTGTCTCAGTGAGGTGTCAGTAGGCATGTTCACAGTCCCCCTGGGGAGAGATGAACAAAAGACTAAACAGAGGCTCACCTCCATTAAGGGAATGTGATTCACTCTTGGCAACAATCTGCTTTCATCACGTTGATCAGACCTTTCCAGTTTACTCTCTTTAGTATTTGTGCTTCTATCTTGGCATTTTGTTCAGGGACTGTCAGAAGCATTTTCCTGCTGAAATGAATCTTTTAGAGGAAAACAAAATTAGGCAACTAACTGTAAAGCTCATGAAAGCAGGCAGTGTATGGCCAATGATAAAGTTTTGCTCCAAGAGCATTCTTTTGCAAATGCAAAATGCTTCCCTAATTCATGTGGTTTAGTCTCCCCCTGCTGGGAAAAAAGGTAAAATTCTCTTTGCTACCTGTTTTGCATAGTGTTATTATTATATAATTTTTTTATTAAAGCTTTTTATTTTTAAAACATATGCATGGATAATTTTCAACATTCACCCTTTCAAAACCTTGTGTTCTAAATTTTTTCCCTCCTTTCCCCCACCTCCCTCCCCTAGATGGCAAGTAATCCAAAATATGTTAAACCTGTGCAGTTCTATACATATTTCCCACAATTTTTATGCTGCACAAGAAAAAGCAGATCAAAAATAAAAAAATGAGAAAGAAAACAAAATTCATTGTTTGCACATTATTACTAACTTAAAGAATACCTGGCCTTCTTCCTTGGCCCTGCCTTTTTCTCTCCCCTTCTGAAGTCTTTGAAACACTGCTTTCTCATTAACAAGTGCACTTTCATCCAGGAGCTTTTCCTTTTGCTCTTGTTCCATCATGCTTCAGGCCAGCAGGTTGGCCATTCTCTTCCCGCTTATGCCCTCAACACCTAGGGTCAGGAGAAGGAATTGGCCTCCTGGAGCCTCACTGCCCCTTCCCTCAGCAACCTCTCTCCTTTACTCTGTCTCTAGCATCCTTTTCATGTCCTTGTTGTTGAAGGTCATTTCCCCCTTTTTTCAGAGTGGGTTCCTGGTTCCCAGCCTTCCCCTGCAATACAGCCCCATCTTCCCATGGATTCCCCGTTGGCCATCCTGCTTTTCCACTTCCTCAGTGCTCGTGACTTCTGTCCCCACTGTGTCTTCTCTCTCTCTGAGACAATTCTCCCATCACGTCTGGATTCTGGAATTCTCCTTTCTGATGACAATTTCTACCTCTGCCTCAGTCTGTCTAAATCCTCATGGTTAATTCCTCCTGCCTCTCCTGGCCCCCCAGGACATCACCCCTGCTCTGGCCTTGTCATTCACCCCTCCTCCTCTCCCAGTCTTGCCCGTCTGGTGAGCCAGCAGCCCCACAGCCCCCTCCTCCCTGATCTTCTCTGGGGCCTCCTTCTCTCTGGTCCCATCTGCTCCCATTCGCGGTCCTGGCAGGCTGACCTGCACCTGTGTGTTGTCCCACTGAGAAGGGCCCTCACTGCTGCCCACAGGTCATTTCTCTGACTGTTATGTAGGCTCTGTTTCAACCCTTCAACTTCCTCTTCCCTTCTTTCTGAGCACGACCTCACCTCCGTGTTCCTGAGAAAACCAGGCGCACACACTGCTAACTCCCTCATCTGTCCCACGTCCCATCCCCAGCCGTCCCAGAGAATGAGGGGCCCTTTTCTTTGCCCAGGTCAAGGGTCTTGTCAGTAGGCAGGAGCTGGAGAGCAGAGAAGGGGAATGGGTGGCAAAGGACCTCATGGGTTAAGGGCCTGGGTTCACTTAGTCTGCAGAGAGGAGTGGATTTGGCTTCTTGGCCTCCGAGGACAGCACCAGGAGCAATGAGGGGAGATGCAGAGAGGAAGCATGAGACTCGATGGGAGGACCATGCTCCCTGTGGGGGGAGAGTGGGCTGCCTCAGGAGCTAGGAGTTCCCCTCCGTGTGGGAGATTTCATGGCAGGCTGGCTGACCTCTCAGTGTGCTTGTGTGCTGGGGAGCCCCTTCTCAGGATTGGTTGGGCGAGAGAGCACCTAACTCCCTAAAACTCCCAACTCCCAAATTCTCTGATTCTTGGGTTCTGCAAGCTTATGACACCACATTGTTCTTTTGTGTCAAGGAACCACCATTTCAGTTGTAAATTTATGTGTGTGCATGTATGTACATGCATGTGTATAAAGGCAATATGCAGGTGCGTGCACACACATATAGGAATTGTGGATGTACATATGTGCATGGATGCATGCACATGTAGACATACACGAGTGCATTAATACGTACATGCAAGCATGTGCTTGCATGCACTCATGTGTGGTTCATGCATACATTCATGTACATATACACATTCAAGCATGTGCATATATATTCAAGCATGTATGTACATATGTGTATGAAGGTATGTATATGTGTATATATACATATGTACATAGGTGTATGTGTGTGTATATGCAGGAACATAGTTTGAGAAATCCTGCTGAGTTTTTGCATTTCGTTTAGAGCCGTGACTATCGCTACGGGTTCTTCCTCCAATGCCAATTGCAACATCTCCCTTGCCTCTCATCATGTCTCTCCCCAGGAGCTCTGTCCGGAGTTCTAGAAGCCTTCCTCTAGCTCTTTCAGGCTTTGGAGGTTACTGAATGCAGGGCTGCCCCTGCCTTGCCTTTTGCTTCTGGCACGTTACCAGCCACCCTGTTTTCCCAGAGGATCTCTAGATCCATCTCTTCAGTCACTTTTCTAATGCTGTTATTAATCTCTTAGTGGTCATAACCTGCTCCAACCCACCATGCACCTCTCCTTTGCTGCTGGAATGATCCATGACTTTAACATTGGCAGAATATTGTTTTTAAGAGATTTGCTTTTGTTCCCCGGGGAAACTGTAGAGTTTTTAAAACACTATTCATTTTCCCAGCATCAATCAGTGTATTCTCCTCTGCCTATCTCCCATTTTGACAGGCAGGGAATAAAATAGAGAAATAAATGTTCTACAAAGATGTCTGACACCGTTGGGAGGATGTCCGTATGCGGTGTCCATTTGGAAGAAGGTTTCCTTCCCTATGGGTGGAGAGGTCGCAATGAGATGGTCTTTGCATATGACATTGTCTTCATTCCATCAAATCTTGGAAAATTGTAGAGCATCTAAATGAGATATGTAATAATTCAAAAATATTTGGCCTAATTATATACATAGAGAGGATGAAGTAAAGGAAGATTGCCCACTCCCCAGACTGATGAGCCACTACATGGTCAAACCATAAATCTGGTCCCTCACTATGCATGTCTCAGATAGATAATGTTTCATTCCCTAATTGAACTTTATTAGTGGTTATGTATATTATAAGTAAATAAAGTTTAGAGCAAATGACTGCAAATATATTAAGATTCTTTGACTTAGTTTCCTATAGTTAGATAAAGTATAAGAAAGAGTAACAAATACTTAGGAGTTAGAGCTATATGTTTTTAAGACAGATGATTAATGAAGAGATTACATTATTAAGGAAAATATAAATAATTCACTTGGGAATTTTCTTCCTAGCCCAAGAACTGTATTGTTTTTTGCTCTTGGGAAAAATATTTTATCACCTTTTGCTTTCTCTTTAAAGGGGGCAATATAACTTTAATCAATTGATATTACATAAATACATGTTTTTAAAAGTTTTTTCCGATTAGAAACATTGATATGTGTACCATTTAAACTTCACATTTTTATTTATTTAATATTTTTGATACCTAAAATTTTACTTTTCTTATAGATAGTACTCTTCCTGAAGCATCTCCTGAGTTTGTTAATTTACTTGATGGATTACTTCAAAAAGATCCTCAAAAAAGGTAGAGTATTTTGTTACCAACTCATGTTTATTTTGTTGTTGTTGTCATTGTTGGTAATTATGATTCTCCCTTCCTTTTGTTTATAATAGTAATATATGTACTGCAGAAATTTTTTTCTTTGACTACTTCAGATTATCTTTTTAAAAATACATTTTTTCTAGGCTCTGAGAAGAGAGTGAATTTTCTCCCTTTTTAGGAGTACTTTTTGCCATAATAATTTAAAGTACATCATTTTCTCTTTACATTTTACAAAAACCCAGTGAAATAAATATGCTATAACCCCTGAACATGGGTTGTATATTTTCCTTTTATTTAGGATCAGGCCAGATAAATGTTGGACTGTTGAATTGGGATTCAAACCTTCAAAAGGATTGCTATCTTTGTGGGTAAAACACAGCTATATGAAAAACTAAATATGTATTGTAATGAAATGTTAACTAAAAAGTATTTCAATTCATTGTATTTCAGTGAATATTATTGTTTCCTATGGAAGTGGGCCTGAAGGAGAGTAAGTTGGGTGATTAAAAAAAAAAGATATGGTTCTTGCCCTCCTATCTGTGATATAACACATATATTGCCCATAGGTGCAAAATAAAATTGCGATTAAAGCAGTGCATATGAGTATGTTGTAATAATGATGCTCAGGGATAAAGATGATACCTGAATTACACATTCTTTTATTGTAGTGGGAGTTCTATACCATAAATGATTTTGGGAACATCCGTGGTCTCAGAGTCAGGAGTTCTGGACTCCAGGCCTCTTTCTGCCCTGGCCTTGCTGTATGACATTGGGCAAAGCATCTTATTTGTTTTAAGGTTCTGTTCAGCTCCATAATTATGATTATATGAATCTTTCTAGATGGGGGAAATAATGTGACCTATACTATAAATGAGTCCATTATGGAGCTTTGTGATGGTTCTGTGAAGCTTTATAATGTGTAAAAAAACTTAAACAGGAAAGAAGAGTTTGGCTGTTGTTGAACTTATGGCATTGAGTCCTCAATGCCTACAAGGAAGTGCTTTTAAAATGATTGGTTGTCGTCTTAAATGTGTGATTTAAGTGGATATCAGTGTTATAAAATCAAGCTGTTTTATTCCAAGAAATAAAATATAAAAACTCACTAAATAATTAGAATGTAATGTTTCTCATCAAAGCATAATTTATCCATTAATAAATGTGCAATAAAATGTACAATAAAATTCTTTTTTAAAACTTTTAAAACAGTATAATACTGTTTATTTTTTTATATATGGAAGCAGATTAGTATAGGAAGAGTTATGGTTTGAGAATTCATAATCCCATTTTCTTTTGTCAGAGAGATTTTATTAATGAAGTGTAAGGCTATTGTGGATTTATTAATCTTGCATTTTTAAAAAGAGCATTAAAAAGTATAAAATTAATAGGCTTTTTCTTAATAAAAGATAATAAAGTATTAATCTCATCATCTATTTTCTCCAAAAGGAAAACTTCTTTAATAACAGCTAAAAGTTTCCCCCTACAACAGTTCTTACCCATTTTTTGAGTCCTGGGCCCCTTTGATAGGCTGGTGAAGCCTATGAACTCCTTCTCTGCATAAAATCCAGAGGGTTACCAATATTACTCTAATCACAATGAAAATAGTTATCAGAATAATAACAAAGGAAAGTTCATTGACTCCACTGTAAGAATTGCAGGTGTCTAACAGCATATGTGATATTCTAAGAGGAAGGACATGTGTTCCATTGCCTGAGCTCCTGAAACAAGTTTGGCGACTGTGGTTATTCAGAGTTTATTTCTCTTTTTTTATATTGTAGTCTGTATTATGTGGACATTGTATATATTTTTTTGGTTGTACTCAGTTCACTCAGCATCAGTTTGTACTAGTTTTCCCATGCTTCTCTGAACTCTTCACATTTGTTGTTTCATTTATCACCTTTTCCCTCCAACTTTGTCATTCCCCAACTTTGTTTCTAGTTTTGTGCCACCATGAAATGTGTTACTGTAAATATTCGGACATGCATAAAAACAAAAGTTTTCAGAGCCACATTTTATGAATAAAGTGAATGATCAAAGTAGTTTCAGAAATAAATAAAGACATGATTGCAGAAATGAGATCACTTCTCTGTTTTGTCTCAAAAGACAACACTCATGGTCATTCCCAAAAGGCAGAATCTCAAAATATATTGATCAGTGGTCAGCGCTGTGGAGTAAATATATGACCTCTCATTTGTCTGCCTTGAAGGGTGATATGTATTTATTTAAACAAATGCTTTCTAATTCATCACTCCTAGACACAAATTGACTAATTTAAAAATCATTCACATTAATTTATCATTATTCTCTGTAGACTGGAGTTGGGATCTTAAACTGAACTTGGAATAGGTCACTAACAGGCCTTAACCTCTGATCTGATCTCTGGAATTATAATACTTGATAAATTGTCCCTTCTGGATGTTTTCTCTAAATTTTTATCCACTGTTCATAAATGTTTATTTAGCATGTGTCATATTTTAAGTAGAGATTAAATTCTAAAAAAATTGAAATCTTAGATTTATATTTAAGGGGAAATAATTTATAAATTCCTCCATTGCAGTTCTACTCTAATACATACATGTAAGGGCTAGGTCTAAGGGCATCTACCAAATTGGAGGGTCCTTCACTCTTGCTTCTCCATTGGCCTCTGTGTATTTGGTTTGGGTTCGTCCCTGAAGGTTGGCCATTGCAGGATAAATTTTTGTGCTTCTAACAACTTGGGAAGCTATCAGTCTCAAGAGTGAGAGGGAGCAATCTACATGAGTACCCACATTGGTAAGATCACAGGTCTTTTGAAGAAGAAATTGCAGATGACAATAAGTTATCTGTATTTCAGTAAGTATTTCAGAGATGTTCCTGGAACGATCAATTCCATTCTGTACCAATTTGAGCCTTTGTTCTCTTGTTTTCCACAGATTGACTTGGGCAGGTATATTACAGCATTCGTTTTGGAAGGAAGCTTTCACTAGAAAAGATCGTGATTCTTCAAGTACCCAAGATACCAGCTTCAGGTAAGTTCATTGCTTAAATAGGCTTATAAATTTAATTCTTCTTGTGAAGTATAGTTGTGAATACACAAAGCAACATTATGCTCTATTTGAAGACATTTTGCCTGACTCAATAACATGAATATGAATTTATATTTCTTTACAAACATATATGTATGCATCTGTAATGTAGCACACAACAAACATATATGTATCCTTAGACATATGTATATCATGCATATATATTCATACATGTGCATGCATGTGTGTGAATACATGAATATTTGTAAATATAGGTATATCTAAATCTTTGTTATGTGTTATGTGTATAGAGGCTTATTTGTGTAATGTCAATAATGGATGTGTTTATGTAAGTGCAAATGTAGATGTAGACAGTGACATGGATATATCTATATCTCTATACATATATACACATAGCCGGGTTAGCTATGACATTTTTTATGTTTTTGTTTTCTCAAACATTAAAATAGTCTGCCTTTGCTAAGGAGTTCCCGAATGTTTCTCTCGTGTCTGTCACTGTGCTGACCTTTGTGGCCCAGTCTTTTCAGGACATTCTGATATAGTGAAAAGAGCCCTGAGTTCGGGGTCGGGAGCCCTGCCTCTGCCACGTGGTCAGGAGCAGCGTCCAGCGCCAGGCGTGCCACGGCCTCTGTTTGTCATTTACAAAATGAGGGAAAGGGCCCTGTCTCGCCTGCCTTTGGAGGGCATCGCGAAGTCTCAAAGGAGGTGGGGCTATGGGAAAGCAGTGCTCCGGAGCATCACAGAAATTGTGCTGGGCCCACACCTGCTCCCAGTTCTGGACAGCAGGAGTCTGATGGTAAATTTGTAAGGCAGAAATCACTGGCTAAAGTGATGCATAAGGGTCTGCGGCCCTGTCAGAACGGAGATTTGGAAATGGCCCATGCATTCAGCTCTCCGGGGTTCCCTGTTGAGTTTGTTGTTGAGTTGGCGTTATGCACGCCATGATGTAAGCCTGATCACTTAGCTGTCATGCCTGAAATTTGGAGGAGCCCTTCCTTATGTACCCTTTGTTTCCCCTCACTTATTGTGTCTCTGATGAGGCTGTCAGTTGTTCATATTCGAAAGGAACCGGGAATGATGCTCCGAGGTAAGCCAGGTAGTGTTGCAGAATTGCAGAACTCTCTCCCTCCTCCCCGCCTCCCTTTGCCCCCTTCTCTCCTCCAAAGAACTGAAGTGTCCTTAGAAGCCGCCCTCATTCAGCCTCCAAGGCTGCGGGAGGCCTGCCTGCTGGGCCGTCACTGGGGCACCTCTTGCCCCCAGAGCCAGGGAATGTTTTTGCCACTGCATCACAGGGTTACCTCTGCCTCGAGAGGCATTCAGTTTTCTTTCCTGATCAGTCATTTCATTACACATAAAGGTTAAGATTTTTCCCTCAGTCAACTACAAAAAGGTCTGTTTGATGGAGTTGGTCAGATCCTCCATTGGATGAAGGGGTGCTCTCTCTGTGAAAAAGGCCCAGTGGTCCCCCGTGGGACTTGGGAAGAAATGCTTTACGTGATTCTAGAGGTGGTAGTCATTTCATGTTTGCTCTGCAGTCTTCTTCTTGCTGCATAATAGTGATGGAGACATGTCCAGAAGCCTGCGCTTTTGCCATTGCCATTGAGAGAGAATGTCGCCCTGAGAAATCAACTTGAAAATGAGAGTTTGAGGACTTTGAAGCAGATTGTGTTCTGTGCCCATGTTGTCTGTGCTTGGTTGTGGGCCCATTCTTAGTCATTGTGAGTGACATCCACATGTCTGAGAATTATGTTTAAAGATAATCCACGTCTCATTAAAAACACAGAGGGAAAATGTTTTATTTGCACCTGCTCTGCTTGTGCACATTTGGTAGCATTTTTCCAAAGCTTGGCTCCTGAAGGTCAGACATTGATAGTGGTTACACCCAAGAGAGAACAATAAGCTTCAGAAAAGAGGGATGACTTTTTGGTGAGGGCTGTGAGCTTTTTGTAGTGGAAAGCAAGCTGGACTTCAGGGTCTGAACCTAGGCTTTGGCACCCGGTCATAGTGTGACTTTGAGTGACTTATGTCTCTGAACTTCAGTTTCTTCATCTGTAAAATGGGAATAATAATTCTTATCTCATCCCACCAGATCCTGCATTCTGCTCCTGGGCCCCTCAGGTGGGCTTTGGCCTTATCTTGGACTAACCCTTTGCTGAGAAAACTATAGAAAGTACTTAGCATGAGATTTAGGTTAATATCTTTAAATTATTATATTAGCTTACAGATTTTCTCCTAGTATTTTTACATATTAAATAAATGGAGAGAGGGGAAGGAGTGATGGTTTGAATTTTTACTTCCCCCTTAGAAAGAAAGAAATTAACTGATGATAAGATTAATTGGAATCTTATTATTAGAAATGTTTTCTTTTCTCCAGTAATGCTTTGGTTTCCCTTAGACTGTGAGAAACTGAACAGATACCCAGAGAATTTGGGTAAAAAGTCTCTTCTTCCTCATGGGAGAGGGAGGGTCTCGGGCCATAAGCTTGAACATAGGCTGTTGTTAAGGCTTCCCTTAACAGAAGGGAAAAGTCTCTTCTGTAACAAGAGACCCCCTGATCTGAAGAGGGAAAACTAAATGTGGAGAGATCAACCACATAGATCTGTAGCCTGTGGCAGGGAGTCAGGGTATCAGGGTGAGGGAACCAGTGGGAGCTGGCACCAGAATGAGATGTGGGACTTCAGTTGAAGTGGGAAAGAATCAGTACTGATGAGATGACAGGAAGATGGCCCAAGTAAAATATCAAAAGAATCAGAATAAAAAATCTCTAGTATTTTGGATAGCTAGAGCCTTTATGGAGAATCGACAGAAATATGTGGTAAGGGACCATACCTGACGAGCCAGTATTGGGAGAGGGAGCCTGCATAATGATGAGATCACAGATCTGTGAAGATGTACATGTACATGTTTCCATAAACTGACATATCCACATCCACATATACATGTATATACATACATACACACTACTTAGAAAGGAGGCTTCTACATTTGTGGTTTGATTTTCTGATAGTAGTTCAAAGATCTAATCGCCATATTGTCTTTATTAAATACTTACCGAATGTACAAATGAATGATTCATGAGGGAACCAGGGGTAATGTTAGAATGAACCCAGAAACTATTGCTAGAAATTAGGAAGTCCTGGGCAAGAAATGGGGGGGGGGGGATAAAGAGTGTTTTAATCTGAGGAGATCATGGGAAGGGAACATCTGGCTAAGAAGATGGCCATCTCAGATGGAGATTGGGATTTCTGAACCACAAGTTAATATCTGGGAATAGGCTCTTTGTCAGGAATAGAATATTTTTAATGAAGTTCAAGCAAATATAATAGAATAGCATAATGATTACTCAGCAGGTATTGAGATGAGGAATCTGACTTTGAGTCCCATCTCTGGCTCATTCTGACTGTGTTATTCTGGGCAGACCTTTTAATTTCTCATTGTCTCAGGTAACTCTTTGAATCTGCAAGTTGCCAAATAGTTGCCTGATCTGTATTGGTAAAGAGAATTTCCTCATAGATCTGGCATCTGTTTTATTTTTCTGTCTGTCTGTCTATCCACCTGCCTGTCTAGCATGAAACTCAGTTGATGTATTTGTTAGGCTTATTGAGCTGATTTTCTTGTTCCTTTTTTTTCTTTGTTATAAGAAATGATTCTTTGGCTAAGGGAGGAGACAAAAATATTGGAAAGTGAAGGTGATATTAAAGGTGATGTAAAAATAAGAGATTTCAATTAAATATAAACAATAGAAAGAGAAGAAAAATGGATGGTATTTTATTTCATTGGAAGAATATCTATACTCATACTCCATATAATTTTCTTTCTCTGTAACTTCAATAATATACATAGTGTTTCACATTTATAATCCTTCATTTCTTCAGTGAAGAGAAATGGCTATAATCTCATCTCTTCTCAAGGCCAAGCTTATTATAATTATACAACATTTGGATTAATTTTTAAAATATTCTTTCCATTTCTATTGTTGTAGTCATTGAATAGATTTTTTTTCTGGTTCTCCTTATCTCATTTTGTAAGTCATCCAGTTTTTATGTTTTTCATGTTGATCCTTTCTTATGGGGAAATAGTAATTCATTACATTCTTGTAATAGCCATTCCTCAACTCTTAGTTATCTACTCTTCCCCCATCCCTGAGTTCTTGATACTATAAAATGGCCTCTATTAATATTTTGGTATATATAAGATCTTTCTTTTTTTGACATCCTTGGACTATATGCCAAAAGTGAGATCTTGAAGTTAAAGAATATGACTGTTTCAATCACCTTCTTTCTCATCCTTATTCCAAACTAATTTCCAGAACCGTTGGATCCATTCACAGCTTCACCATCACAGTCTGCTTTTCTTCCCATAGCCCCTTCATCATTGATGATTCTCATCTTTTGTCATCTTTGTCAGTTTTCTGCATATAAAGTAAAACTTCAGAGTCATTTTGATATGTGTTTGTCTTATAATTAGAAATTTGGACTATTCTTTCATATTGTTGTTAATAATTTGTAGCTTTCTTTTTTTGTGATAACTATTTATTCAGGATGGCTCATGGTAACATTTCTTTAAGTTCTCTTTATATTTGTTTATTAGACTCTTTCATAGATATTGGATGTAAAGGTTTTTCCCCCTCTCACAGCTTCTCTTTTTATTCCAATTATGTGAGATTTTGTCTGTGTAAAAGTTTTAAAATCAAATTTAATTAAAATTATGCATTTACGTTTGTGATCAGCTTTAACATTCATTTGATTAAACTGAAAAGTATATGATATGATTCTCTTCTAATTTTTTAATGATTTGATCTTTAATATTGAGGTCATATCCATTTTAAGCTTATAGTAGCATATGAATAATAATGCCATTTAATTCTGTGTGTCTGTTGTCCATGTTCTCCTGTAAATCCTTCACAGGGCATCTACCCAATGTGTTATAGCCTTTTTGACGTTGTGTGGATACTAATGGAGCAAACAGAGGCTATTTATTGATTATCTGTCACTCTTGCCATGTGTCTGACAGACCATTTTTCCAGTTATATATTTTGTTGACCTCCTTTACTAAAAAAGAGTTCAGCTTAACTCTCCACATAGGAAAAATAAATGTCTGTCGCTCAGATCGTAGTATGAAGTTGGATAAAAAACCCATAGATTTGGTCCATTACTACATGTATCTTGGACAGCTGCTATGTACTGAGCAATGACATAGATGCTAAATTGAACATGAAGAAAATGAATTGGATTGCCTTTGGGAAATTGTGCACTTCTTTTGTTAATACCAAACTTCTTCCCTGAAACAAAGGCCTGTCTTTTTAATACTAATTTTCTTCTTTTGATTTAATTTGGCTCTGAGGCATAGAGTACTAATTTCTGAGTAATTAAAGTTAAAGACTACCCAAAGGGTACTGAAGAGGTATACGATAGGTTTAAACAGGCATTTGCACCAACTCAGCTGGTTATCAGCCAGAAATTGCACCAGATATAGGTCATGAAAGATATAAAGGTGAATAAAATATCCTTTGAATGTAAGCTCTTAAGGAATTTATAATTTATTGAGGCATAGAAAACAAACAAAAATAATTATTTAATAAGGAAAATATGATGATCTTTTTAGTTCTGTGGGTATCTAGAGAAGAGAGATTATATCTGGCTAGTAGTGGAGGAAGGGCAAGAATCAAGGGAATGTTTATAAAGTAGATATTATTTGATACAGGCATTTTGAAATATGGATAATATTTTGAGAAGTAGAGATGGAGTGAAAACATTTCAAGTAGAATAATAATAATTATAACTTAAAAATTTTTTTTTAAATTTGTAAAAAAAAACAAAAAGAAAAACAAACCCTCTTTGCTTAAATTATCTCATTTGATTGTCCTGTAGTATATGGTCCCCAACATACTGTTAATAGGCTGGAGAAGTAAGTACTTGAGATATTATAATCCCCATTTTCAAATGAGAAAACTAGCTAATCTTAGTAGTCCTTGGTCATATAACTAGTGAATAAGGTGAGATTTGAACTTAGATTTCTCCTGATTCCACATCCAGTGATGTTTATATTCCAATGTTGTGTGTATTTGGAGAAGAGTAATCAGATTTTACTGGAATGTAGTAGATTGAGGTAGAATATGAAGGATCTTGAAGGTAGTGGGAACCATTGAAGATTTGGGGTTAGTAGAGTGACACAATTTATGTTATACTTTAAGAAAATTAATCTGGCAATGTTCTATGGAATGTATTAAAAGAATGGGAACATAGAAGCAGGGAGATTGGTTAAGGGGAATACTACAATAGATTTGGCAAGAGTAGAGAAGAACTGTTACACTGACCATGAGAATGAAAAGGAAAGCCTGGATAGTTTTCTAGAAATGAGATTTTCCTTTTAAACCTTATACCCCAAAAAATCGTGTTACATAATCTGAAGTCAAGTGTGAATTTTTTTTGGGGGGAGGAATGGACAGATATTAATTGATTATCCATAATATTTCTTCCTTTGATTAGTAGGACTATTTGGAGAATTGACTGCCTATGCTTGTATTCTTACTATCATAAATTGATTCATTGTTTCTCAACATAACATCTCCTTCTCTATTAGTCCTCCTTAATACCATCTACATATGGCCTCTGGGTCCATGGCTTCTTGCCTTCATTTCTATTTGAAACCTTCTTTCATTTCCTTTGTTGCTAAGTCATCACTTGATTTTTAAAAAATTGCTTCCGGAAGGTGTTTTCCCTAAGAACACCCTGCCCAACATATGCGTATTTTTTGTATTTCTTTAGTCCTGAAGAGGGACATTTACATTGTTGCACATCATCATGTACTTGTTTATATTTTCTAGTTTTTCATTAGCCTTGTCTCCTGAATTCTGAATTCTTTGGCATTATTCCTTTGTTAATTCTTATGTGTTTCTTAGGAACTGAGTATTGATTGAATTGAATGAGCAAATTTAGTGCTCTGTACTTCTGAGTTAGGACTCATGCCTAAATTGGGACATAGGACCTGATATGACAAGTTTCACCATAAATGTTTGTCATCAAGTTATAACGAAAGCATTTAATTTCAACATTTGTCAAGTCTACATTGTACTAATTAAACTGATTAAAATTTAGCAATCATGTCTAATATCTTTAGGTAGGTTGACAATTGGATTATAGCTTTAAACTAAAATTTCATGTGGGATTGCAAATTTGCAGTACCTGTTGATTAACAATTTAACTTTTTAGCCATAGTAGGAAGCTTGTGAGTATACTAATATAATAGCTTTGAAAATCACAGTGCAATTTTATTTTTGTTAAGGTTTTCAAAACACTCTCATTAAGTACCATTATTTTTTGCTTTCTTAAGAAAGCTATTATTAAAATGTCTTTTTTTTTTTTTGGTGATTTGCCCCAGGCTATCTTACCACTATTATATTGTTTATCTTGACTTTTTAAAATCTGATAATTGTGTAACTGAATTATCTTGTCATGTACTGTCCATTTCAGTAGAGGAGAAAAAAAAGGAAGAGCAAGGTAGAAAGAATCCTTTTAGGTTATGTTTAGTTTGGCATAAAGATATTTTGGGATTGGGTATTTTCAAGGATTAATTTTTCCTTAGGTTTTGAGCTGTTTATATGATTGAGATTTTGGTTTTTTTTTTTTTAATAAATTAAGCATTTCGTAGAAGTATTTCTTTGATGTAATTGGAGAATGGTATTTCTTATGTTTAAAAATGTTCTGATAGGAGTATAAGTCATTGAGATTTGTTTTTACTTTTCTGTGTTAAAAGTATTCCATATTTAATTGATTTCAGTATGGTTAGAACATTTATTATGGTTAGAACATTGTACTTGGATAGTGGGAACCATTTTAGCCTTGCTTTTATCCCATTGTGAATTTAGATAATTTTTGTGTTCCTTATTATTAGGACTTGATTAAAAAAATTAGAATGAAGAAAGGAATCATTATTGTATTTTGGTACTTAGTAGCTCTGTGAACTTTGGGCAAATCGTTTCCCTTCTCTAGACCTCAGTTTCCTAATTTATAAAAATGAAAGGTTTAGATTAGATGGCTACAAGAGGCCCTTTCTTGCTCTAGAGCTATGATTTATCATTCTTTGACTTTTGGATATTTTATAATAAAGAATATTCTAGTGATCACAATATGTGTGATTTCTTTTTTTTTCTTTTCTTTTTTTTTTTTTTTTGAGAGGCAATAGGATGTCACACAGCTAATAAGTATTAAATGTCTTAAGATTGAATTTGAACTCAGGTCCTCCTGACTATTTTCCACTTTGCCATCTAGCTGCCTCTATAATGTGTGATTTCTTAAAGAGACATTTAGAACTTACCACGGGTACCTTATTATTGATGTTGTTCAGAGAGAGAGAATGTGTGTATTGTATACATATATATATATATATATATATATATGCATGTTGTTAGTTATATACATATATGCATGTATGTACACAGACACTCATCCCTAGATCTCAACATCTCTATATAGAGAAGCACCCTGTCAGTAAATAAACAAACAAATACACACACACACACACACACACACACACACCTGACTCTGAAAGAAAGAGTGAGACTGATGACTTTGTCTCTGCTTACTTAAAGCCAATTCATATGCAATTCATCACCTTCATGACATCACTGATCCCAAGGAAACAAAGGATGAACAAGGAACAAAGGAATACACACACATATAGGTACACAGATATATGCATATATATATAGTAACTTTCTTCAATTAAAATACTTTCTTTAAGTAATTTACAATCTTTAACAAGGTTCCTCTCAACTTAATTCATCATTTTGTTAAGATATTGAGTATAATCATATAGCATCATAGAATTAGACCTTAGGAATTCCTTGGCTAATTGAAGATCAAAGCTTCCAGATGAGGAAACAGAGGCTCAGAGAAGAAATGGGACTTGCTCATGATTAGGCGGCCACATATGTCCTTTCTCAAACTGGTTCTCTATATAGACAGTTCTAAAAATAGTTTTTATCATGGATGATAAACTGGTTTCTTTTACTGACAAACAGAAAAATCATGGAGTGTTCCTTATCTGAAGAACGTGAGGAGCTGTTGAAAATCAAAGAGAATGTACAGACTACAGGGTTCAAAATCAGCCATCAATTTAACAAATCATTTAAACTAGGTAAGCTTTTTTATGGCAGTAAACTCATTTAAGATTGCTACTGCTAATTGTACCTCATTTCTGAGATAGAATGGCCTTTAAATCACAGCAAGGTACTTTGTTCACGATGTTCTGTTGTTGTTGTTTCCTTATGGATATTAATAATAGATTGATTTCTTGTCACAGAAAATCCAGCAGAATTGCGGCCCAAGAGTGCCCTTGGAAGTGGTCAACTGAACGAATCTATATTTCTTCTCAGGTATGTAAAATGAAAAAGCAGAAAAGAATTAAATGGAAAACCAAATATGCTTCTTTATGATTCATGGTGACTCAGTACTCCATATAAAAACTGTTTTGAGGCTTATACATGAACTTAATTCCTGTACCTCTAATTTTATGTTCAAAATTTTAAGTAAACCTAATTAAAATCTATGTTTTTTTTGGTTTGTTTTTGCCAAATGAAATCATTTGCCCTATTTGTAAGACATTGATTTAAGGCTACAGAAGTTGCTTTTCTATAGACATGGGCCATGCGTAAAAGACTTAAGTTGTGGGTTTTTTTTTTTTTTTTCATGTGTTGGTTTATATTTCTATATGTGGCTAAGGAGTATGGTGAGATTTAATTTTGTCTTTATCCATTAATTCACAACTATTCATCTACCAATTCACAACATATACTTAATGTGGGCAAGGCCCAGTGCTGGGAATACAGAGGTGAAAAACAGCAAACAGTTCTTGTCTTAGAGAGGTTGATAGTCTAGTCAGAGAATGATGCTATCTACAGATGTATATATGCACACATCTCCATAATATGAAAATTTATTATAATATATAATATTATATAATGATGTAATATAATATAATTATATACATATTGAAATAATATGTAAAAATATATGAATAATAAATAACAATGCATAATATAATATATAATTTTATAATATATATAATAAAGTCTAATAATAAATACTATAATAAATATAATTATATAATTATATACATATTGAAATAATATGTAAAAATATATAAATAATAAATAACAATACATAATATAATATATAATTTTATAATATAATATATAATAAAGTCTAATAATAAATACTATAATAAATATAATTATTATAATATAATATAATAATTGAAAAGTATTAAGTGCATAAGAGAGAACTTATAAATGTCCCAAATATCATCACCAAAAGCCTTACAGATGATTTATAGAATTTTTCATAGAATTTGTTATATATTTTATACTGTTCCTTGAAAGAGAATAATGATGTTAGTAGTTAGAGATTGATGAGGGGGAATTCACTGTAGGCAGGAGTTTTACACACCTTTCAAAGACTCTAAAACTAGTTGAGAATATTTTATTTTTCCAATTGCATGTAAAGATAGTTTCAGCATTCATTATTTGTAAGATTTTGAGTTTGAAACTTTTTCTCTTTCCCTCCTTTCCTTACTAACTCTCTTCTCCCTGAGATCAAGCATTCTGATACAGATTATACAAGTATAATCATTCAAAGCCATTTGAAAAAAAAATTAGGTAAATACGAATAAAATAACTTTGGCTTGGTTGAATAGGACCAGGTCAGAGAGTGAAATGTGAAGCAGATTGTTTGATAATCACTGGGGAGCCACTGACACCTTTTAGAAGCAGCGTAAACGTGAGCGATCTCGTGAAGTATGAAGGTTGGTCTTGAGAGTTTGGGGGGGAGTGTGAGAAGAATTGTCATCCACAAGGGGGATTCAGCTTGTTTTATTTGCCCCTAGAGGGCAGAACTGGGCACAGGGGGCAGAAGGAACAGGGAGGCACATTTGGGCTCAGTGAGATCCTGAAAAGTGTGGATTGTTTGAATGAATGGCATGGCTGAGGGGTGACATGGTGGTAGCTTCTTGGCACCTCCATTGGCCAGATAAAAAGAGATGCTTATTTAGCTGCTATTGAATTAGAACCTCTGAGATCCTTCCTGAGTGGAGACTGGGGTTTTATGACCACTATGTTTCCAAGGAAAAAGTGACAGGCCAACAAATTGGATAAAGCCAGATGGATGAAGTTAAAGAGCCTCAGTTTATTGTTGATTCCCACTGTCTTTAGTTCTCTTTTTCTCTCTTTCTCTCTCTCTCTTCTCCCCCTCTCTTTCTCTTCCCCTCCCTTCCCTCTCCCTCTCTCTTCCTTTCCCTTCCTCCCTCTCTCTCTTTCTCCATCTTTCCTTCTTTCTCTGTGTACACCACACGTATGATAGATGTAACAATTCAGTAATTCAGATCAGCAGATTGATCCAACTAAAGATGTACCATTCATAAAGCTCTTAAGTTAACTTTGTCCTACGGTTGGAGTCCAATAAATCTAGAGAATGATGTTTAATGAATTTGGGTTCTGAACTGTTTTAAAAATACATTGTCAGCATTAGGAAATCTAATTTAATATTTGGGATTGTTGTTTCCTTTCAGTTCTCGCCCCACTCCTAGAACCAGCACTGCGGTGGGATTGGGCCATTCTGATATTGGAATCCATAAACCAGCCCTGCAAATTTCTTCAACAGAGGTGAGTGTAAATAAGGGAAAGGAACTTTTTTTTTTTTTTTTAAGCATAGAAACACGAAATCTAGGTAAAGTAATAGGGAATGACTTTTAGAACTATTTGTATTGGTTTCCAATAGTTATCTTTTGGTACAGATTGTGAAATTAAGTAGCATTCCTTGTTCTTGTGGAAGAAGAGTGGACTAGTATGTTTTTCAAAGTTGTAGGTTAATTGTATCTTTATTTCACAATTATGGTTATAATAGTTATCAGTATCAGTTATGGAAATTTGTTAATTTTTTCTTATTAAAAATCTACTAACTCATAAAATGGATTTTTAAAAGCAACTCAATGTAAAAATAGAGTTAGTAAAATCTACTTTACTTACAGCTTGTATCATGGAAATAAAAGTTATCCTATCTAACCACAATAGTATGATCTCTGAAATAACATGCAGCAGAGTCATAGAAGATTTTTCTTCTATTCTAAGGTTCAATCCATTCAACCAGATGGTAATAGAAGTGTAGCCTGTTGCAGTCAGTGAGAGGAGGTATATGAGAAGATCACTGTGTGAAAACAGTGTGTCTTCACTAGCAATCACAGCCCAGGTTTGTCTTATAAAGACAAGCCCCTATATTTTAAGTCAGGAATGAATAACAAATAAAATTCAGCTCACTAGAGTATATCCAAACACTTAAGTGTGTCATGGTCATAGAATATTGAAACTTGAAGGAACCTTGGAGGAGGGAGCTGAAACCAGAAAGGGAACATGAAAAAGCTGGTACCAGAAACCAGGTGGTCCTCTTAGAGCTGGTAGTGGTAGTTTTCTTTTTGGAGTCCTAGTAATGTGAGAAGTTTCCCTTCCTGGCGGGATTGGTGTTAGCATTGTGGCTAATTTTGAAATTGCTACCCTCATTGACTTAAAGGGAAAGAGCTGACTGAGAAAATCTAGCTGGGTGACTGTGCTATATTAGTGTACCATCAGTGGAAAATCCAGTTTTCTCTATAGGCCTTTGAAATGGATTTAGGAATGGATCCACTTCCATTGAAGCTTGATCTTTATCTTCTCAGTGTTATGGGATGCCAGCAAAAGAAAACATCATTTGCAGAAAGTGGAAAAAAAGTATTAAGTTTGTTATAAACTTGCATTAACCTAATATTACCTGAGGTGACATTCTTAGGGACATCTTTTAAAAAGCTTTTCATTTGTCAAATTAGAGGAAAGTCCTGAAGCAATGAGATTACAGATTCACTTGGCCATTTGAATAATGTGTCAAAGAAAAGATAGTTGAGTATTGGTTCTTTTTTTCAGGTGAAAAATTCATATTTATCTCAGCAGGACATGGAGTCCAGAATGAAGGAGCTCATCTATACTGATGCTGATCTCATTGTTACCCCAATAATTGATAACCCAAAGGTATGAAAAAATGTAAAAATCATAGTGCGAGTTCTGAAACCTGCAATACATTTTTGGGCAAAGTATGTTTTGACTTCTGTGTGAACAGCCTTCTGGTGGCATTTCTCTAGTGTTTTTCTTCCATTCCCGATTTTCCCTCTAACCCCATCTCTTCCTCCCCTCCTAATTTGTTTGTTGTCCTTTATTCTTCTAATGTATCTAATCTTCTTGACACATACGCTACCATTCTGATACTTTGCACCCCTCATTGTTTCTCCGGTAAATTTCCTTGCTCTGTTTTTTTATCTGCTTTCATTTTTTCCTTCTTTCCAGTCTGTATATCAAAGTCTTTTTGCTCTGGCTTCTCTTTTTTAGATTCAGATCTAGTCATTTTCCATTCATCTTTCCTTCCATGATTTTTCCCTCCATCATCCATCAATCAATTAACAACATTTGTTGAACATCTGTTATGTGTCACATGCCCTATCTTTGTTCCTCTTCTGGTCCAGCTCCTAGAGATTCTACTTTTTCTCTGTTGACTTTTCCTGTTTACCTCCTGTTTTTTTTGCTCATCTTCATCTGCATTTAATTTCTGGTCATTTCTTTTCCTTTTCCTGTATCTCTTTCTTAATTTTTCAAGATTTGTTTCTAAATTCCATTTCTAGTTCCATTAACTCTTTAACCTCTATTTCTCTTTCCTACCTGGAAAATCCTCTTTCCCTCCGCCTGATATAGTAGAAGGAGTAAAAATATTGAAATCAGGAGATTTGAGTTCGTTTCTGTCTCTCACACACTTGAGCGTCACTTGTGTGACCAAGAGCAAGTCATTTAGCCTCTCAAAAATCTGTTTCCTATAAATGGGTGTTATAGCTGTTGCTGCTAGTATTATAGTTGTATTATGTACCTCATAGTTATGAGAAAAAGAGCTTTGGGGTCTTTAATTTTATATATGAAATACAGTGTCTATAAATCTGTTGTATTATTATTTCTGTCCATCAATTTTTTTTGCTTGTTTCTTTCATGTTTCTGAGAAACTCCTATAACAATGACTTTTGAATCATTATTGGTATAATTAATTTGGCAATTCATCATGTATAGCCTTAGGGGATTACACGGTTAGTTAGTTTTTAAAAATTTTTTAAATTCCTATTTACCAATCACCACTTTTTTGTGTTTTATATAACATTTTTAAAGAGAATTCAAAAGAATCATTGAGGATACCATGAATCCCTTGCTCCCTTCTCCTATCTTTGGACAGGAAGAAGCAGGTTTTCTCAAGCCATACTTCACAGTAGAAATCATGTTACCATAACACAGTTGAGTGAAAGATGTAGAGAATCCAAGGTACCATTGTTCTTATTGTTTGTTTCACTGTTGAGGAAAAAAAAAGAATTTTATTTGGTAGAGGAGAAACTGCCTTAACCATCCTTTTCCTTCAAATTGTTCCCCATGTATATTTGAAAATGATAGAAGATTCTTTGAAATTTTAACAATGGAGACAACCTTGTTTTATGTGGCAGAAAATCATACCTCTGTGGGTCCCAGTTTCTGCATCTGAAAAATGAGGGAGTTGTACTTGGGGGTCTCCAAGGTCCCTCCTGCCTCTAAATAAATGATCCTGTGGTCCTGGGAGCTCAGTTTAACTGCAGGCATAGACTTTAATTTTCTTGATGACATCCACTGAGTCTTATTTATGTCTTCTAAATTGCTTAGAATGTTGTATTGCACATAGTAGGTCTTTGAATCAGTCATTCAGTCAGAAAACATTTGTTAATCATATGCCATGAATGAGGCCTATTCCTGGGCACTGAATATACAGATACAAAAGTAGAGGAAGGTGTGCTTTTAAGGAACTTCCATTCTATCAAATTTGTCAGTTACCAAAGAATTTAAATTAATATGTAAAGTTTTTGTTTTTATCTGTAATGAATGCTTTACATTATTACCTATTTGATATCTGATACAATCTTGAATGGAACTTTTTTTTTTTTTTTAACACAGATAATGAAACAACCACCCATTAGATTTGATATGAAAATGCTACACTTACCAGCATATACAGGTATGTTCCTGGAATAGCTTCCAAACTAGTAATATCCTTTTAGATACATTTTAATATGGCAGCATTTTCTATGTGAACAACTATCCTATTTTGCTAATTATGAATATATGCATCCAAACCTTGATTGGTTAATAATCTGTCAACATTATGGATTACTAGGAAAAATAGCACATACATAGAAAACTAAATTACTCCCTTTTGGAGCCAACCTAATCATCTTACCAACTAAGTGCCTTAGACCATTTCACATTCTATATAAGAGGGTAATCCCTGCATGAAACAGAGAATTGCTCCTGTTTTGGAATCAGGTGATAGTAAATCCTCCTAGGGAAGGAATCAACATAGTATTTTAGGCAGAGCAATGGACTTGTCCAGGATGTCTGCTTTTGAATCCTAACTCTTGTGCTTATGTGATCATAAGCTTGTTTTTGTTGTTGTTGTTCTTCAGAACACCCAACCCTGTCACGTTGCAACCTTGAGTTTTTAAAGGGATGGGGTCTACAGAGCTCAAATTGAGAAGGCAGGAAGTAGAATGCTTAGACCAGCCTGCTTAGGATACTTAAGCCTGAGCTACCTCTCAGAGCCTTGAAGAACACAATGTTCATTGCCCATAGAAAGCTTTAAAAAGACCTTAGATAATATAGATGAGGACCAAACAAAGCCTCCAAATGTGTGTATAAATTTGGAACTGACACAAATTCCTAATTCAGGAAGGAAGGCTAGAAAAAATGAATAAACAAAAAAAGATACCAATGACAGAAAATTATTATGGCTCTAAGGCCATCCATGACACAGATTCAGAAGACTCACTTCACAATAACTACAAACAAACCTTCCACCAAAAACCTAGTTGGAGACAAATGGAAAACTAGAAGAAATTCACTAAGAGTTTTAAAAGATCTTCTAAAGGAAATGAGAACACTAGAGGACGGATTGGCCATTTGCAGCCTGATGACCAAATCCTGCTCATTACCTGTTTGTGGGGCATGTAGAGGAAGGGTCAGACTCTTTGGTCATGAAGAAGCTTTGTGCATTTTATTTTACTAGTTGAAAAGATCCGTCAATTCATTGACGTGGGTACTTTTCTCCATTGAATCAGATCCAAGTTCTTCTATTCCTTGGCAGATGACTTCCTGTACTATTGTGGTAAAAAATAATCATCACAGATAATGAACATCTTAGCGCTTACCAGTTCTGGCCCTTGATTGTCGGTCATTCCGTCAGCACGCATTTAATTGCCTCCTGCTATGTTCCAGGCACTGTGTTGAGTGATGGGGATATGAGGAAAGGCAAAAACGTGATCCCTTAGAGAACTCATGTTCTAATGGAGGAGACATATGCAAACAACTCTGCTTAGAAAATCTATGCTAGGTGATCTCAGAGGGAGGGCTAGAGAGCACACTGGAAAAAGAAGGCATTTGCATGAGGTTGGGGAGGATACTAGAAGCTAAGGGATAGGAGGGCAGGAAGGAGGCTTCTCTGGGCATGGGGACAACCAGGGCTTAGGTGCAGAGTTGGGAGATGGAGTATCGTGTTTGAGGAGTACTTGTCCAGAGCTTTTACTCAAAGCCTTCCCAGCTTGGTAGGACCCGCCAGAATCTGTGACACTCTTGGACAGGGTCACCTGTTCTGGGGTTGGAGAAAGGTGGGTGTCCTGTGGGTGGCTGGAGCCAGCTCTGACATTTTCAGTGTGAACATTTGCCCCCAGAAAACATGAGTCGCTACAAATGAGGGCTTGATTTATTATTTTTTTTATTGACTGCCTAGACTTTAGGAAGTGTTAATAATAAAGATGGAATTCCAAAGTGTGTGTGCATAGATGCTCTTTTCTGGAAGATTTGGTTGTTAAACATTTACCATCACACCCCTGTCTTGCCCTATAAGCATGACTTGAATTAGGCAGGAGAAGGCTCAAGCAATAAAGTCATTATCATACTGGAGGCCTGGGGACTAAAGGTTAATAATCATAATAATAACTGGCATTTATATAGTGCTTTAAGGTTGCCAAACTAAAGCATATCTATTCTCCTCCAAACTTGTACACTTTGTAATTTATTGATTTGACTGCCTTCTTTTATACTTCAAACAGCAGAGCAGGGAGATGGGGCGGGGGGAGTGCAGAGGGGAATAGAGAAAGCTCTTCAGTTTACGAGCACGCATTTATTAAGAACCCACTATGTGCCAGGCATTGTACTAGATATTGAGAATACAAAATTCATATTAGCAAGCATAAAATGCATGCAAATTCGATACAAGTTAAATGGAGATGAGGGAAGCAAGGTCATCCACTGCATCCCAAACTACTGACTTGGTTTTGTTGTGATTTTGTGCAACTTGACCTTGTTGAAATCCGGTTTCACATACGTGTCACAACATCATCCCATATATCATTGTTCTTCTTGGAGAATGTAGGATGAACAACAACAGTACCATATCCAAATCTAAAAGATCAGGTTTGAAAAACACTTCCAATTTATGGATGATACTTCCATGAGAGATTCTTACTGAAAGGGGGAAAAGAAAAAAAATTAGAATCCTTTCTGAATTAATATGATTTTGCTTTTAGCTATTTTCTAAGTCAATATTTCAAATTTGATTGTGTCACTGATAGACATTCACTCTTTTAGATTGTAGACCACTCTACCATGCATATGATTTTTTTTTAAACTTAGTACTTAGAATTATTTGTTTTAGGTTTTTTAGAATAATAATAATAATAATTAGGTTTTAGGATAATAATAATGATTACATAATTATAATCATACAAATGTTACCAGTTATGTTATCCTGGTCAAGTAACTTAACATCTGCCTTAGTTTCATGGGTGTATGAATTTGAAGTCAAATTTTCTTGTTTCTAGGTCCACTGCTTTATTCACTGAACCACCTAGGATAAGGTCCTTTAGACATCTGTCTTTTTCTTTTATGTATAGAGTTCAAATGAAGGGAATGGGAGTTGCATAAGAAAAAGATGAGGGATTTAAAGAGAGTTAAAATAATAGTAATAATAATGCACATTTATAGATCTCTTTAAGTTTGTAAAGATCTTTATGTTATCTCATTTCATGCTCTCAATAACTCGTGAAGGAGATGCTGTTTGTTTTCATTTTACTGAGAGAGATTAAGCATGCTTGCTAGAGTTCCATTGTGCATAACTAACATTGTGTGTTTTCATTTTGGGTTGTAATGGTGTAAGGCTTGTGGAGGGCTTTTATTTTGGTATATTAGTTATGGATTTTTTATCCATAGTTTATGGATCTTCTCTTTGACATCCAACAGTTAATCCTTTCTTAATAATATGCCAGTCTATTGAGCTTTTGCTTTGGATGTTTTTTTTTTAAATGAATAATGTGAAATAGAAAAGATTTTGAAGTCAGTCTCTTTCTTTTTATGAAATTGCTTTTCATGATGAAAGGTCGTGTGCTTGTAAAACAGCTCTTGCCCCTTCCCCCCTTTTTTTTAGCTGAGAAGTTAATGTTTTTAAAGGAACACGATTGGCATGACTTTTTACAACAAGTCTGTTCCCAGCTGGACACCACTGAAAAGAACACAGCAGCCCTGAGGGCTAAACTCAATCTGCTCTGCTATCTGTGCACTGTCGCCAACCACAAGGAGGTAGCCACAAAGCTGATCCACTCACAGCTGGTAAGCGCGATTGGCGGGGAGGAACATGGCCACGTGGCCATCCAGCACAAGCGCTCTGTTACTCTTAAGGGGTCGGTGTGATAAGAGTTCACTTTAGAAGCTAGAGGGAAGGCAGGGGGCTCTATAGAAAGATGGAAATTCTGTCACTGATGAGAAATCATCAGTCAGAGAGTAAAAACAAGCTTCCGGGTTTATTCACAATGTACATATTTGTATATGTGCATCTCTGCAACTATACAGTATTCCCCATATACATTCCTGTCATCACCAATTTCAGTGTGTAAACACTGAAGCCCCCTTTTCAAATAAAGCTTTCCTTTAGGTTATATTCAGGATTCTTTGTACATTTTTTCTCATTTACTTTTCTTTGTGTTATTGCAGTTAATATAGACTGTTGTGCTTCTAGTTGTGCTTTTAAAGATATTTTCAGATTTATTTGTTCCCCATATCTCTTTTATCTTAATTGCATAATTGTATTACATTTCTATGATTTAAAAAAAAAAAAAACATTCCCATAGTATTGGATACTTCGTTGCTTCCGGTTGTTTTTTTGCAATAATGTAATATTGTATCAAGAATTTTAAATAGCTAGGTTTTTCCCCCTTTGAATACCACTTTCAGGATAGGCTGCCAACAATGTAATTATTGAGTAGAAGAGTGACTATTTTTGTAATTTGTACTGTGTCCTGCCAGATTGCTGGACAAAAAAAAAATCCACAAATTTGCAATTCTTTCAGCAAAGAGTAAGTGCATCTGTTTCTCCACAGCTCAGATGATATTAAATTTCATCACTTTTAATGAGTATGCCTATGATGAGCTTCAACTAGTACATCAAAATTGTTTTTTTTTAATTAATTAATTTTGAAGCATTTTATTTTTTTCAGTTACATGTCAAAACATCATATATATATATAATTTGAGTTCCTAATTCTCTTTTTTTCCCCTTCCTTCCTTCCTTCCTCCACGTAATTTGCTACAAGTTATACATGGAGTCATGCAAAACATATTTCTATATTAATCATGTTACAAAGGAAAACACAGACAAAAAAAAACTCTTCAAAAAACAAAGTGAAAAAAATATATGCTTCAATTTGCATTCAGATTCCATCAGTTCTTTCTCTGGAGGTAGATAGTATTTTTCATCATAGGTGGTATGATGTAAGGAGAGATATGGTCAGTGTTCTCCTGGCCTGTGCTCTGGTCTGAGTGAAACACTATTTTCCATTCTTTGACTGTGACTTGGGTCCCTGTTTCTAATTATTTTCCTTGTCCTGGGACTGTGATCTAGAACTAGTTGGGAGCAATGTAACAGAATCCTGCATCTAGTGCTAGCAGCTAGAGGCTAGCTGCCTCTGCAGTCAGTCGCCCCCATGGCCTGCTGCTGGCTTGCTGGATGCTGCCTGTGCTAGACTGTGCTCCACTCTCACCCCCCTTACATAGACCTTGTAAGTTGTCCTGGGCAGGTCAACTGTTTCACTCCGTACATTTGTTGGTTCTGTTGCTCCAGAATTCATTTTGAAGTGTTATTTTAAAGTTGTTTGGAGGGGAATTTGGGAGAGTTCAGATGAGTCCCTGCCTATACTCCTTCATCTTGCCTCCATCCCCCTCAAAGATTATTTTAATTGCAACTGTGGTTATAAGTAAAGTTGGACAATTTTTCAAGTAATTATTAAAATTTATGTTTGTCCTTTTAAAAACTATCTTCATATCACTAGATATTTTTGTGTTGTTAACTGGAACATAATTGGGATTTTTCAACAGTTCCTTATATGTTTTGGATGTCAGTTTTTTAGTTATGTTTCCTATATTTCCTACAAATATTTTTCATTTAACTATATTTTTTCTTATATGATAATTTTTCTAGTGTAGTATATCCCTTTGTTAGAAATAATTACTTGTTAAATTAAAAAAAAAAGCAGAAAAAGTAAAAAAAGGGAACAGAATCCTTTCCACAGTTGAGATAAATACTTGATTATATTTTTCTTCTATCTTTTCAAGAGTTCTTTTATTTGAGCTTCTCATTCAGCTGAAATTTGCTGCAGTCATGACTAAATTGAGGATCCAATCCTTTTTCCATCAAATTGCCTACCACTTTTGCCAAAGTACATATTGAATACTGATCCTTTCCTCAGTTGTTATTTTTTAAAGATTTATCTCATGCTCATCTTTTGAATAGATTTGGTTTAACATTAGCTATATCTGTTCTATCCCATTGATGAACTTCTCCATTTTTTCTTTAGTGCCAGAGAGTTTTGATATTAACAATCCCTTTGTAGTTTGGGAGAGCCAACCTTCCTTCATTAGTCAGCTTTTCTTTTTTACATGACCTTTAATATTCCTTCCCATTGTTTTTCCAGATAAAGTTGTTATCTAGTTTTATACGCAGAAATCTTGGTAGTTTAATGGGTATTAAACATGGAAATTCTCTTGATATGTTTTGTCTTTTTTCTAACATTAATTCATTCTATTCATAAACACTGAAAGTCCTTGCATTTGTATAGGTCTTCTTTCATTATAGTTTTATAGTTCTTGTATAGTTCCTGTGTATTCCTTGTTTGGTTAATTCCGAAAGATTTCTTGATTTTTGTTGTCATTGTGAGAGAAGCTTCTTCTTTTTTTTTTTTTTTTAAGTTTTTATTTAATAATTACTTTATATTGACACTCGTTTCTGTTCCGATTTTTTTTTCCCTCCCTCCCTCCACCCCCTCCCCTAGATGGCAAGCAGTCCTTTATATGTTGGATATGTTGCAGTATATCCTAGATACAATATATGTTTGCAGAACCGAACAGTTCTCTTGTTGCATAGGGAGAATTGGATTCAGAAGGTATAAATAACCCAGGAAGAAAAACAAAAATGCAGATAGTTCACATTCGTTTCCCAGTGTTCTTTCTTTGGGTGTAGCTGCTTTTGTCCGTCATTTATCAATTGAAACTCAGGTCTCTTTGTCAAAGAAATCCACTTCCATCAAAATATGTCCTCATACAATATCGTTGTCGAAGTGTATAATGATCTCCTGGTTCTGCTCATTTCACTTAGCATCAGTTCATGTAAGTCTCGCCAGTCCTCTCTGTATTCATCCTGCTGGTCATTTCTTACAGAACAATAATATTCCATAACATTCATATACCACAATTTACCCAGCCATTCTCCAATTGATGGGCATCCATTCATTTTCCAGTTTCTAGCCACTACAAACAGGGCTGCTACAAACATTTTGGCACATACAGGTCCCTTTCCCTTCTTTAGTATTTCTTTGGGATATAAGTCCAGTAGAAACACTGCTGGATCAAAGGGTATGCACAATTTGATAATTTTTTGGGTATAATTCCAGATTGCTCTCCAGAATGGTTGGATTCGTTCACAACTCCACCAACAATGCATTAGTGTCCCAGTTTTCCCGCATTCCCCTCCAACATTCATCATTTTTTTTTCCTGTCATCTTAGCCAATCTGACAGGTGTGTAGTGGTATCTCAGAGTTGTCTTAATTTGCATTTCTCTGATCAATAATGATTTGGAACACTCTTTCATATGAGTGGTAATAGTTTCAATTTCATCCTCTGAAAATTGTCTGTTCATATCCTTTGAGAAGCTTCTTTTTTTCAAAAATTTTTGTTACTATTAAACAGTAATACAAAAAAATTTTATCCTAGAACTTGGCTGAATTCAGTTATTTTCTATGTTAATTTGTTGATTGTAATGTTTCTATTTTTTTTATCAAATCTTGCAGGTAGAATTTTGTTGTAAAGCCCCACATTGGATGTGATTGAAAGTGATAATTCTGGGTCCTCAAACTTTTTAAATAGGGGGCCAGTTTACTGTCCCTCAGACTGATGGAGGGCTGGACTATAGTAAAAACAAACACTTTGTTTTGTGGGCCTTTAAAGAAAGAAACTTCATAGCCCTGGGTGAGGGGGATAAATGTCCTCAGCTGCTGCATCTGGCCCGTGGGCTGTCGTTTGAGGACCCTTGTGATAATTCTTAATTTGTCTCCTGTCATTGGCACACTTGTGCATTATGGCTAAGTCAAAGTTTCTTCCAGTTGTTCTGAGAAATCCTTGTGGGGCTGAAAAAATGTCTGTTTGTTCACTTTCAGGATACTATTAGTAGAAAATTTTAATGTATAAGAGGGAATTGAAATTCTCATATTCTATAAGTCATTCACCAATTGATTAATGGCCTAAGGATATGAACAGATAATTTTCAGATGAAGAAATTAAAGACATTTGTAGGAATATAAAATGCTCTAAATCACTATTGATTAAAGAAATATAAATTAAAACAGCTCTGAGTAATACCTCACACTTATCAGATTGGTTAACATGACAGGAAAAAGTAATGATAAATGTAGGAGGGATGTGGGAAAACTGGAACTCTAATGCATTTTTGGTGGAGTTGTGAACTGATTCAACCATTCTGGAGAGCAATTTGGAAGAATGCCTAAAAGGCTGTTAAACTGTGCATGTCCTTTGACCCAGCAGAACCACTATTATGAGTCTGTATTCCAAAGATATCAAAAAAAGGAGAGAGGATCCAATGTACAAAAATGTTTGTAGAATCTATTTTTGTGGAGGCAAAGTATTAGAAATTTAGTAGATGCCCATTAATTGGTGAATGACTGAATAAGTTATGACACATGAATGTAATGGAATATTATTGTTCTATAAGAAATGATGAATAGGCTAATTTCAGAAAAGCTTGGAAAGACTTAAATAAACTGATGCTGAGTAAAGTGAGCAGAACCAAGAGAACATTGTACACAGTAATAGCAAGATTGTATGATGATCAACTACGATAGATTTAGTTTTTCTTAGCAATTTGGTTATCTGAGACAATTCCAATAGACTTGAGATTTAAAATGTATTCACATCCAGAGAGAGAAATATGGAGACTGTGGATTAAAGCATATTATTTTCACTTTTTTTTGGTTTGCTTTTTTCCCCTCGTGGTTTTTTCCTTTGATTCTGATTTCTCTTTCACAACATGACTAATATGGAAATATATTTAAAATGATTGTACATGTATAACCTACATCAGATTGCTGTTTTGGGGAGGGAGGGAGAAAAATATTTGGAATTCAGATCTTAGAAAAATGAATGTTGAAAACTATCTTTACATGTAATTGGAAAAATAAAATGCTGTTGAGATTTAAAAAAAGAAACTCTCATTCTTAATTTTGTATTTTTCTATAATTCCCATGCTTAGCCCTCATATATCCTTAAATCTCCATAGTGTTTTATGGAGAAGTTCATGTTTTAACTGGATACAGAGCTATCCTCAAATGGAAAACTTATCTGCATTCTTCATATTGGCTTATAAAATGTCTGTTTTGACTTTTTTTTTATCTTAGTTGCCATTGCTAATCCAGCAGCTCCGAGCAGCTCCAAATTGGGATATGTAAGTAACATTTTCATTTTCTTAAGCATTATTTCTCACTATGTTATCACTTTTATTACTTTATATTGACTGTATATTCACAGCATGGCAGGTGCCTCAAAGAACATTAAACTCTGCAAGACACATGTTATTTTTAATCTTTAAAAGATTTATAATAAACCTTCATTGCTTACTATTATAAGTTATTCCAAAATTATCTTTTGCATGGGACATAGAGGCTTCAACAAATTGTCTTCAATTTTAGGATTTGCATCAGCTGTTGAGCCATCTTTGTATTTTTAAGGATGTTTTAAATTGCCCTTTTTTCTCTCCCTTTTAGTCCTGGGAGTAAGTTAGCTTCTTGTGTAAAGTGTGTGATCTCTACCCACCACCTCGCTTCCTGGGAATGTCTTTTGTTCACTTATTTATTCTTTCTATTCACATACTTAAGTATTAATATAATGTAGGAGATATACAAGCTAGAAACAGAGCAAGGCTTGTCTTCAGGGAGCTTACTTCTACTGGCTGGAAGCCACATGTACTTAGTTAATTAGGTTTAATGTGCAAAACAATAAATATTGGAGTAATTTTGAGGATGTAGAGAGCTCTACTAGTTAGGATTGGCCTGAGCTGGGTTCCAGGGAGTAAAGGTCAGCACTAGATTTTGAAAGTCATTTTCTGAACATTTAATACTTTATGAATAAATTCAAGATGCTAAATAAAAAGCAATACATGAAATGAAATAAATTTAGTGAAATATTGTTTTGTTAGACATTCTGTTTCCCGAGTTCCATTCTTGTATTGCCCGCTGCCTTTTGGATCTCTAACTTCTCAGGCCCCTGAAACTCAGCTTGTCTACAACAGTATTTCCTCTCTTCCTCTCCTCTTCCCTTGCCCCTTTTCTTTCGAGGTCTACACCATCCTTCCATAGTGTCACAAAAAGGACACGCCACCTCTTTTCCTTGTACCTTTCACTTGTGCCTCCACCTCCAGCCCTGAGTCCTCCTTCTACCAGAAAGCTTTATCCTCTTGCCCTCACCCCCACCCAGCCCCAGCTGCTAGTCTCCTTCCTCCCACAAATTAAAGTTGTATTTATTTTTTATGTGCTCATTCATCTGCATGTTATATCCCCCGATTGAAGAAACAACCATTTCTGTCTTTGTCTGTCTAGCCCCTTGTAGGGGGCTGAGCACATGGGAGGGAGACACTGAATAAATGCTTGTACTGTTTTTATAGCATTTGTTTATAAAGATAACAGTACCTAAGATAACAAATCCTAAGAGTTTGGAAGCAGTCCCTCTCTTTTCTCCTTGAACTTATAACCTTTCTTTGGGTTGGTTTTGAGGTGACATGATTGAAGTAAATATCCTATCAGTCAGCACAGAAGGATAAGGATCCCTAGCGTCTTTCACCTTTATTTCAGTTATTCAAATTCTGAAGAGAGCTTTTATAACTGAGATTGGCAAAATGTTATACATTAGTGTTACACAAATGCTTTGTGGCTCTTTCAGATCTATGTTGTTGTGTATAGTAATTCATAATGAATATTACTTACTGGTTGATATTCATCCAGTGCCACTAATAAATTCTTAGATACTTAAGCTTCTTTTCAGTTTTTTTCTTCAGAGGCCAACTAATCTTTGTCAATTCACAGACGGGCCAAGGTTGCCCGGGTGATTGGATTGCTGGCATCTCATACAATTGAACTCCAAGAAAATGTGCCTGTCAGTGAGGTAATTTTTCTTTTCTTACTTTCATATTGTGAAAGGTTAATAAGCATATTGATTTATTAGATAACTGAAATTTACACAGTTTTTATTAACTTCTACTTAGATTTTCTTCAAGTTGTTGTGAAAAATGAGTTTATAATGAAACACTATTAAACCAATAATTTGACCCATACCAGTCTGTGTTGGAGTTACCACCATTGTTAAAAAGTAAGTTATGGAAGAGTAACAGGAAGTTGTGTGCCATGATGAAGGGACTATTAACAGTTATTCTTATGTTACTGCTATGGTACTTAGTAATAACTAAATAATTGAAAACTAGTGAGAACAATGGAATTTTCATTTGAATTTTTGCAATAAATTCTTGAGGCAGAATAAATTTCTTTGTTAGCTCATTATAGAAACATAAGGAGAATTGTCAATTAATTGTTTACTAAAAATATCATCTTAGTGCAACCAGTTATTTCATGTATTGATACAGAGGAATATTGCTTAATTGATGAAATGACTAAGCAATTATTTCAGATGGCATAAATAAAATTTGCTCTACTCTGTTAATTATTTGAATATCCCTAGGGATAGCAGACTCCTTTTGTTCAATTCTTGGTAAGTCACTTAGCTTTATTGATAGATAGGAGCTTGATGTTGAGCTCATCCAAGAGGCATTTAAAGATACTGAAAAGATAAGAAACAAACAAGAAATGGGCCAGTTCTGTCAGCATTCCTATAAATGCCTTTGTTAATCATCAATGGCAGTGGATCTCAATGCAATATTGATGAAATAATGCAGTAATGAGGAAGCAGAAATGCAAAAGTTGAAAACAGGAAAAACAGGTGGGTAAGACTAAGTGTGCCTTTCCCTGATGGAATGGACTACTAACTAGTCCTTGGCAGGGAATGCTAGAATTATACCTCAGAAGCTCTCTATATTTCATATACTAACAAATGACAGATTCCTGACTGGAAATACAGATCTCAGAAGAGTCTGGTGGATTTATTAAAAAAAAAAAATCTTCATTGGAGCCAGATTATTATTACGGGAAGAACTTTTGTCCACAATCTCCTGAATATAACAATGATTCATAAAAGCACAAGAGCCATGTTTTTGATAAATTTAACTATACTAAATACATATAATCACCAAAAAGAGACTGAATGAAAAACTTTCAAAATACAGAGATGTAGCACAAGACCAACCAAGGTTTGATCCATATCATCTCAGTTATTCTGTCAGCTATTACAGTGGTCCCGAATACTCTTTCAGTGAAGCTAAAGAGCATGAGCTGCCATTCCAGAGCTTTTATGCAGCTATAGAAAGTAGTTATTTAATCCATTTGTGCAGCATAATGACTTGTTGTAGGATTCTTATTATATGAATTCCATACAAAAAGAAAAGATAATAATAATTTAATACCAAAAGATGAGAATGAGAAAATAATAATAACTGAAATGTATATAATGCTTAAATGTTTCCAAAGCATTTCTTCATGCACGTTTTCTTTTGATCCTTACAACAATGCTATGAAGTCATTTCTACATCTAGTTGCCATTTTGTAGATGAAGAAGAGGGTTTAGTTCATTTAGAGAGCGGTTAAGTGCCTCACTTGGTTTCATGTGGTTAGTAGTAAGTGGCTGAGATGGCTGTCTCTATAATAGCAAAAGTTAAAGGAAAGACACATCATAGTAATAGGAGAACAAAAAGGGGCAGAAAGAATATTGAAGAGATAGAGGCTTAGAAAAGATGTAGGGCTGGATATATAGCAAGAACAGATGGATAGACTGCCTGAGTGTTAGCACTGTTATCCATAGAATACAAAAAAAAGGACTCAGACAAGACATCCATTTGTTGGGCAGATTCCCTATGAAGACTATTGAGAAATCATGGATAAGAATTGCACAGATGAATGAGAAGATAGAGATGGGTTGTGAGGTCTTTTGGAGCAACTACCCACATTATTGAGATCACTGGCCTGTTTAAATATTCTGAAAAATGATATAGACCCACTCAAGTTTAAAACAAGATATATTTAGGACCAGTATAATAGTTGTTTTATTATCTTCTCAAGTGCTCACTGCCTGCCCATAGTAAATGCATAAGACATATTGCTGCTTAAGAGGCCTTCCAGATTGTATGTATATTACTAAATGTTGAAGATTTTAAATTTTCTCCCTAGTCAAATTCTCACAGAGATGGAAAGTTATTGAATCATCATGTAATCATATTTATGGAAATTATTTGAATTCTAGCATTCTCTTTTGTTTTGTTATGATCTGTATTGTTGGAAGGAGTAAACTATTGATGAGATCACAGATCCATTGTTATATTAAATTATATGGTTCCCCATATACAATAATGATTCTTAAAGCACTTGTTTCCCCCCCTTTTAAAACTATTTTTTGGGGGCATCTAGGTGGTGCAGTAGATATAGAGCACCAGCCCTGAAATCAGGACAACCTGAGTTGGCCTCAGACATTTAATACTTCCTACCTGTGTGATCCTGGGCAAGTCACTTAACCCCAATTGCCTTGGCAAAAAAACCAAAACAAAACAAACAAAAAAACCTGTATTTTTGGAGAATAGGAAGAGTTGTATGTTGCCTTTTGGATGTGACTATTTCATCACCTTATTGGATTGTATATATTTCTATTTAGAGCATATAAGTGTAAAAGAGAGGCAGCATAGAATCTGAAGGATAGAGATCTGATCTGAAAACTAGGAGAAACTATATTCAAACTGTGCTTCTAACACAGTCTTTCTTTGTGATTCAGGTAAATCGCTTGACCTCTCAGTGATCCAAACAACTTCTTAGACTAAAAGTTTCAGAGCAGGTGCTGATCTCCATTAGAAAGTAAAATTTCATTATTATTAAGTTCCCCAATCAGTGAAATCATAAGTATAGTGTCTTTCCCTTTATGTCATGATTTACACACATAGAGTGTTAAGCACTACACATCAAACAAGCAAACAACCCCTCCTCCCCCCCACCAAAAACTCCCAAAACTTAGACCCCAAGGTAAAACAGGTTTCTATCTCTTAGGGAGCTTGTATTCTAAGGGAAACAGTTTTTTTTTTTTGGAATTCTGATTAATTTTTTAAGTGCACTGTGCTTTGTACTCAACAAATATGTATAAACGAGTTAAAAAAATAAGAAAACAAATAGATTATTTCCTTTGTTTTCCCATTAGTGGGTGATGGTGAATCAATTTTGCTTATAGCTTCTACCCCTTGAGAAAAAAAATAGCAACTCAAGTTATTCGAAGAAATTTATGACTTTTCTTATCAAGAATACTTATTATTAACAGGCCTTTATTTCAGATAGCTTTAATCTGTTCCCTCATAATGAAGCAGTTCATCATTTTCTGTTATTTGTTACACATGTTCAACTAAGTCTATATTATTATTGGAAGAATGGAATTATTTTGAAAGATGAAACATGGTTAAGCATATTTTTGGTTCCAGTTTGCTGAGGTCATAGATTACTAAAACATCTGGGGTATGTGTATGTGTGTGTGTTTAAAATACCTGATAGCTCTAGTGATCATCATTATATTTAGCTCAAAAGTATATTATCTAATCACCATTAGCAAACCTGTTTTTGGATGAGTAGAATTATCTCTCTGGAATTTTTTGTTTATTTTATAAAAGTTGTTTACCATTTGGGTGGGAGATTTTTAAAAAAATAATGGTTTTTTAGTTTCAAAATACATGCAAAACTAATTTTCAACATTCACCCTTGTAAAAACCTTCTGTTCCAAAGTTTTCTCCCTTCCTTTCTCCATCCCCTCCCCTAGAATAACAAGTAATCCAATACATGTTAAACATGTACAATTCTTCTATACATATTTTCACATTTTTAATGCTGTATAAGGAAAACCAGATCAAAAAAAAAAAAAGAAAAAATGAGGAAAAAAAGCAGGCAAATAACAAAAAAAAGTAGAAAAAACTATGTAGTGATCCACATTCAGTTTCCATAGGCCACTTGCAGGGTGCAGATGGCTCTCTATCACACGTTTATTAGAATTGGCCTGAATCACCTCATTATTGAAAAGAACTAAGTCCATCACAGTTGGTTGTCACATATTCTTGCTGTTGCTGTGTACAATGTTCACTTAATTCTGCTCACTTCACTAATCTCTTCAGGCCTGTCTGAAATCATCCTGCTTATTATTTCTTATAGAAAGATAATATTCCATAATATTCATATACTATAACTTATTCAGCCATTCCCCAATTGATGGGCATCTATTCAGTTTCCATTCCTTGCCACTACAAAAAGGGCTGCTACAAATATTTTTACACATGTGGGTCCTTTTCTCTTTTTTATGATCTCTTTGGATACAGGCCCAGTAGAGATATTGATGGATCAAAGGGTATGTATAGTTTGATAGCCCTTTGGGTATAGTTCCAAATTGCTCTCCAGAATGGTTGGATCAGTTCACAACTCCACCAACAATGTATTAGTGTTCCAGTTTTCCCATATTCCCTCCAACATTCATCATTATCTTTTCCTGTCATCTTAGTCAATCTGAGAGGTATGTAATGGTACCTCAGAGTTGTTTTAATTTGTATTTCTCTGATCAGTAATGATTTAGAACACCTTTTCAATATGACTAGAAATGATTTCAGTTTCTTAATCTGAAAATTGTCTATTTATATCTTTTGGCCATTTATCAATTGGAAAATGGCTTATTTTCTTACAATTTGAGTCAGTTTTCTATGTAATTTAAAAATAAGGCCTTTATCAGAAGCCTTGGATATGAAGATTTTTTTCCCGTCTGCTTCTCTTCTAATCTTAGTGCATAAATTTTGTTTGTACAAAAACTTTTGAATTTAATATAATCAAAATTATCCATTTTGCATTTCATACTGTACTCTACTTCTTCTTTGGCCATAAATTCCTTCCTTCTCCATGGATCTGAAAGGGAAATTATCCTTTGTTCTTCGAATTTGCTTATAGTATCACTCTTTTTTTTTTTTTTTTTTTTTAGTATCACTCTTTATGTCTAAATTATGAACCAATTTTGACCTTATTTTGGTTAGGTGTTGGTCAATGTCTAGTTTCTGCAATGCTAATAATTTCCAATTTTCTCAGTGATTTTTGTCAAATGAGTTCTTATCCTAGAACTTTGGGTTTATCAAACACTAAATTACTATAGTCACTGACTGTTATGCCTTGTGAACCTAACTTATTTCACTGATCAGCTATTCTATTTTTTAGCCAGTAAAAATATTTTTGATGACCACTGCTTTATAATATAGTTTTAGGTCTGGTCCAGTTAAGCCACCATCTTTTGCTTTTTTCTCCATTAATTCCCTTGAAATTCTTGACCTTTTATTCTTCCAGGTGAAGTTTGTTATTTTTTTCTAGCTCTGTATAGTAGTTTTTTGGGGGAGTTTGATTGTTGTAGATTAATAAGAGGATTAATTTAGGTAGAATTGTTATTTTTAGTATGTTAGCTCAACCTACCCATGAGCACTTGATATTCTTCCATTTGTTTAGATCTGACTTTATTTGTGTAGAAAATGTTTTGTAATTATATTCATATAATTTTTGACTTTGTCTTAGCAGATAGTCTTCCAAATATTTTATATTATCTACATTTATTTTAAATGGAATTTCTTTTTCGTATCTCTCACTGCTGGACTTTGTTGGTAATGTATAGAAATGCTGATGATTTATGTGGATTTATTTTGCATCCTGCAGCTTTGTTAAAGCTGTTAATTGTTTTTAGTAGTTTTTGGCTGATTCTCAAGGATTCTCTAAGTACCATCATATCATCTGAAAATAGTGATAATTTTATTTCCTCATTGCTTACTCCAATTCTTTTAATTTCTTTTTCTTATTGCTAAATCTAACATTTTTAATGTAATATTGAATAGAAATAGTAAAAGTGGGCAGCCTTGTTTCACCCTTGATTTTATTGGGAATGGTTCTAGTTTATCTCCATTCCATATGACACTTGCTGATGGTTTTAAATAAATGCTACTGTTCATTTTAAGGAAAACTCCATTTATTCATATACTCTCTAATGTTTTTAATAGTAATGGGTGTTAGATTTTACCAAATGCCTTTTCTATATTTATTGAGAAAATCATATGATTTTTGTTAATTTGGTTATTGATATAGTCAATTATGCTTATAGTTTCCTTAATATTGAACCAGCCCTGTAATCCTGGTATAAATTCTACTTGGTCATGATATAGTATCCTGAGGATAACTTGCTGATATTTTATTTAAAATTTTTGCATCAATATTCAGGAAATTGGTTTATAGTTTTCTTTCTCTGTTTTGACCCTACCTGGTTTAGGTAACAGCATCATATTTGTGTCATAAAAGGAATTTGGTAGGACTTCTTTCCTAATTTTCCAAATACTTTGCATAGTAATGGAATTAATTGTTCTTTAAATGTTTGGTAGAATTCACTTATAAATACATCTTGCCTTGGAGAGTTTTTCTTAGGGAATTAATAGCTTGTTCATTTTTTTTTAATGGGACTTTAATATTTAAGTAATTTATTTCCTTCTCTGTTAATCTGGACAATCTATATTTTTGTAAGTATTCATCCATTTCACTTAGAGTATCAGGTTTATTGGCATATAATTGAGCAAAAGAGCATCTAATTATTGTTCTAATTTTCTTTTCATTGGTAAAAAGTTTATCCTTTTCATTTTTGATACTAGCAATTTTATTTTCTTCTTTTCTTTTTCTAATCAAATCAACTAAAATTTTATTTTGTTGTTTTTTTCATAAAACCAACTCTTTTTGTTTATTAGTTCAATAATTTTTTTACTTTTAATTTTATTAATCTCCCCTTTTATTTTCAAAATTTCAAATTTGGTATTTAATTGAGAGTTTTAAATTTGTTCCTTTTTTAAAAAAGCTTTTTTTAGTTGCATGCCCAATTCATTGATGTTTTCTTTCTCTATTTTATTCGAGTAAGCAACTAGAGATATAAAATTTCCCCTAAGAACTGCTTTGGCTGCATCCCATAAATTTTGGTATGTTGTCTCATTATCGTATTCTCTTGGATGAAATTATCGATTATTTGTATGGTTTGTTGTTTTAGTCGTTCTTTAGGATTAGATTATTTAGTTTCCAATTAATTTTTGGTCTCTTTTTCCCTGGCCCTTTATTGCATGTAATTTTTATTGCATCATGATCTTAAAAAGATGCATTTGCTATTTCTGCCTTTCTGCATTTGATTTTGAGGGTTTTCTGCCTTAACATATGGTCAATTTTTGTATAGATTGCATGTACTGTCGAGATAAAAGTATATTCCTTTTTGTCCCCATTCATCTTTTCCAAAGGTATTTAGCTTTTCTAAAATTCTATTGACCTCCTTAATTTCTTTCTGTTTATTTTGTGGTTTGATTTATCTAATTCTGATTGTGAGGTTAAGATACCCTACTGGTATAGTTTTGCTGTTGATTTCTTCTTGCAGGTCTCTTAAGTTCTCCCATAGAAACTTGGATGCTATACTATTTGGTGCATATATGTTTAGCATATTATCTATGGTGCTCTTTAGAAAGATATAGTTTCTTTCCTTATCTCTTTTAATTAGATCTATTTTTGCTTTTGCTTTATCTGAAAATATTATCCTTGCTTTTTTAAAGCTTTGTTTTAAACTTCAAATGAAGCATAATAGATTCTTCTCCAGCTTTTTACCTTTTAACTTTACTCTGTATATATCACTCTGCTTTAAATGTATTTCTTGTAAACAAAAAATTATCGGATTCTGGCTTTTAATCCAGTCTGCTCTCTGCTTCCATTTTATGGGAAAGTTCATCCAATTAACATTCATAATTAAAATTACTAACTCTGCATTTCCCACCATCTTATTTTCTCTAACTTTTCTCTTTCCTTTCCCACTTTCCATTCTCCCCAGTATTTTGCTTCTCACCATCATCTCCCTCAGTCTACCCTCCTCTTTTACAGCCCCTCCCCTCTTTCTTATCCTTTTCACCTACTGCTTCTGTTCTCCCTTCTAATATCTCCCCCTTTCTTTTCCCTTTTCTCCTCATATAGGATGAGACAAGTTTTTCTATGAAACCAAGTATGTCTGATATTCTCTCTTTGATGAGAGTAAGATTCATACAATGCCATCCCCCACCCTTCTTTCCTTCAATTCTAATAGGTCATTTTTGTCTCTTCATGTGATGTAATTTACCCTATTTTACCTCTGGGTAGGGTATTCTTTAAGTAGAATCACTTCTTCCCAGATATTCCTAAGAGGCATCTTTAGTAACTATTCATGTCTTCCATAATCCTACATTCACATGAAAGCTTGAGAATATGCAGTTACTACAGAGTCAGATGGTTTGCATAGTGAGACATTGAGGTGGGTTCTCCAAGGGCTAAAATTCTTTGTTCTTTGAAAGCTTCCTTTTATCAATGGGCCATGTCTTTTCTAGAAAAAAAGTGGTTTAGAATCCCCAGCCAAATGTTAATCACTCCCATGTGGTTGATATAAACTCCATTGATATTTAAAAAATGAGCTAATTCTCATAGAGCTCTCCCATTTTGGGAGTACTTCTCTACCTGTACCTCTAGGGGGCTATCTACCTAATGAGGTCCCTGGAGGGTGATAATAAGTCCTCCTTTTTCAGAATGGGTCTTAACTGTGTTATACATAGATCCAGAGCTGTTTCTAATACTTTTAGCCAGATGGAAGACTTTTTTTTTTTTTTTTTGGTGAGGGGAGAGCCTGGGGTCATTTGCCTTCATCCAGTGATCAAAGTAATTTATTCCTCTCAAATTATAGAGAACTTGTTTGCACCTAGTTTATACTTTGGTTTATTCAGTTGAGAAGGACCAGTTTTCTGGTCCTTCTGTGCTTATAATAATTGGGAGGGAGTATTGGTTAGAAAGTTGCACTATTAGACTTGGAGAAGATGACAGACTTCATTAGACTGGAGCTTTTAGCCTATAATTGATTTTGCATTTACAATGAATTTGGTTTGTTTTAGTTTCCTGGAAGACTAACTTAGAGACTAACTTAGTCTCTAATACAAATCTTCTAAGATATACCTCAAAATGGAACCTATCTTGATAATATCTTGTGGAAGCCTAAATATGTAACTCTGACAGGGAAATAATTGATAATTTTGATAGCTAATAATTATTTTGATAGTAAAATTTTGTTTCCTATGAAGTTGTTGTTGTTGTTTTGCTGAGGCAATTGTGTTTAAGTGATTTGCCCAGGATCACACAGCTAGGAAGTGCTAAGTGTCTGAGGTCAGATTAGGACTCAGGTCCTCCTGACTTCAGGGCTGGTGCTCTTTCCACTGTGCCACCTAGCTGCCCCTGAAGTCAATTTTTTTAATGTTGTTTAGGGTATTGTTTTAGGGGCTTGTGTGATTTTTGTCATTGACTATAGCAACACAGAGTTCCCTTGTAGTAGCTATTCTATATGGAAATAGTAAGTTCACAGTGAGCTAAGGATTTGAGTTCAAATTTAGCCTCAGACCCTTACTAACTGTGTGACCCTGAATAAGTCACTTAGCGACATACTGGAGAATGAAATGTTAAATGACTCCAATATCTTTGACATGGCCATGTTGAATTGGATATGATTGAACAACAACAGCAGGAAAAAATTGTTGAGCAGTGACATAGAACTGAGGTTTTGACAGTATAACTTGAGTTATTGTATAAATGAAACAAAAATTTAGCTAATTTGAAGTTAATTGAATGACATTTTGATCAACTCTTGCTCAGATGATCTTTTCTCTTTCAAAAGGATCTTTATTCATTCAGGACACTGATGCTTTGAATTAAGTATTATAGCTTGAATGACATTCTTTTGAATAAATGGATATTACTTTAATGAGGGTTCATACTGGGAAATTGCAAATTTCCTTCCAACATCCCTTTATTGTTTGGCATAATGTTGGCACGTTAATTGTAAATTTTCGAGAAATTCTTCAGTTATCCTTAAATTATAACTCCCTAGCAATTGATTTGTAGAGATGATTCTAGCAGCCACCAGAGGTCATTCAAACACTGAAGCAAAGCATTGCCAAGTGGAAAGATTCCTTTGAACTTCAGATAGAAATAGAGATGTTGTGGTGGAGGAAAAAGCTCAGGGCATATATGTAACTGTCTGGAATTTTCTTACTACTGGAAATTGATGTGAGAAAATCAAATTGATTCTGTTTCCATTTTATAATTGATTCTTTTCAGTATCACCCCTAACATGTTGTAAAATTGCCTAAGCCATGTTTTATTTTGTTTTTTTATCTCTGAGTTAAATTCAGAAGTTCCACTATCCTCTCTGAACTAAGTTGTCCCATAAATCATCTTAATTCAAAGGAATATATTATATCTACACATCTTCCTGCCCCATATACAGTTAAGGGAGAGCTCTTGTCTCACTAATCAGTCTTGCAAGATGCAGGTGGGCACCAGGAAGTCTATTATCTCTGTGAAGGCTGGCTGTTCTTCAAAAAGTCTGGACTGTTAGCCATGCAAGTGGACACCGCCAATGAGCTTTCCATAGCAGCAAGAGGTTGTTGCTAGTCCTGGATTCCTGACTTCCATTCAATCATATTATTTTCCATCATCTCTGATACTTAAGACTTTGTAACTAATCATATTGTTTTATGTTTCCTGTTCTTTGTTCTCTTGTATTTCCCCAAAATCATTTTGTCATTTTCCTCTAAGATGGTTTTAGCCAATTTGGGGTTATGAGATGACACCCCCGAGTTGTTTAAATTTGCATTTCTCTAATCAACAGTGATTTAACACCTTTTTTTCTATGATTATTGATAGCCATGATTTCCTCTTCTGAAAACTCACTCTTTATGTCCTTTGACTATTTATCAATTTGGGTAGGGCCTCATAGTGTTATAATTTTGGCTCAGTTCTCTATATATTTGAAAAATGAGGCTTTTATCAAAGAAACTTGTTGAAAATTTTTCCTCCATTTCCTGTTTTCTTTCTAGTTTTGGCTGCATTAGTTTTGTTTGTGCAAAACCTTTTTAATTTAATGTAATTACAGTTAATCATTTTACTTCTCATGATCCTGTCTCTTGTTTAGTAACAAACTCTTATCTATAGATCTGAATTGTAAACTTTTCTGTGCTTCCCTGATTTACTTATGATTTCATCCTATGTGTCTAAATCACTTATCTATTTTGACCTTATCTTGGTATATGGTATGAGATGTTGGTCCATGCCTAAATTCTAGCAAATTGCCTTCTAGTTTTCCCAGCAATTTTTGTCAAATGGTGAGTTCTGATGGTTGGAGCTTTGGGTTTGGTGTTGAGAAGGTCTGAGTTCAAATCCAGCCTCAAATAATAGCTTAATTTAACTCCTCATTGCCTCAGTTTCACATCTCTAGCCTTTTGTAGCTTTGGGTTCTTTTATGATCAGTTTTTCTTAAGTCTCTTCCTTTGATGGCCTATCATCCACATTTTGCTGCCTCAGTTTTGTGTATTATGTGTATTATAAGGTTCCATCCTGAGCTCTTTTCTCTCAACAGAGTTTTTCATTAACTTCATTAGTTCCCAAGGATTTCTCACTATACATTCTCTCATTAAACTTCATTATCTCCCTAAGGTTTCATTGTCATCATGGATCAGAGGAGATAATATTTGTAAAAGCACTCAGCATAATGCCTGATACAGATGTGGTCCCTTCCAGATATCTTCTAAAAAAGAAAGAAAATCCACCAGGAGAGGAGAGTCAGCACTGATTGTTGCAGCAGGGATATGGTGAAAGATGAAGACTGAGAAAAATCTGTCAGTGAGAGAAAATTGATAACTTTGGAAGCATTCATTTTAGTGAAGTGATGAAGAAGAACATCAGAAAAGGGCAGAGAACTAGGGGAGAAGAGAGTAAATGGAGGCAAAAGAAACAGTCAGCCTTTTATAGGAGTTTCTGAAAGAGAGGAAACCAGAAGATGAGAGCTTAAGGGTTCAAGAAAGAGTTTTTTAAGGATCAGCAGGAAATTTTCATTCCAGAAAGTAGGGCACAAACCACAAGATAAGGAGAAATTGAAGATTAAAGAGAGACTATAAGGGCAATCTTCAGAAGAAGATGGGATTTATCTGAATGAATGAAAACCCATTTATTCAGTGGTTACTATGTCCTAACCACTGTGCTGAGGGCTAGATGGTGAATGGAGCCATAGGAAGAGCATGAGACATCCTCTTCAGTAGTAGTGACAATATTGACTTCCTTTCGCCCCAAGGCTAAAGGGTAAAGTCCAGGGAGTAGGTTCTGTTCTTTTACTTTTCAATTCAGAACTGGTAAAATCACAGAGCTATTTTTTGATAAAAAGACAAGGTAATTGTAAAAATATATTGAAATTAAAGATCATTTCTCTTCATTAATTTATATTTGAGAAGCAGTGTGATGGGCTCAGGAAGACCAACCTCTGACAGTTGTTATCTTTGTGAACCTGATCAAATTATTACTCCTCTCCATGGCCTCCTGGGTACTTTCGAAGACCAGAGATTTCAGAGAAATTGATGCTCTGCATTGGTAGAAGTATTTTCCCCTAAGCTCTCCAGAAGATGAAATTACAGTACCAGACCTCTCCTCCCTTGAAAAAAAAATTTACATGTATTTGTCTTCTGGGGCATCTAAGTAAAAGCTACTTGCAATTTGAACACCCTCCATTATGCTGAGATACAGTTGAATTAAGGAACTAGAGGGACAAAAACATCAAGTTGCCTGCTAGCTAACAAAGCAATTCAGCAACTTTTTTTTTCTTCTCTTCATGGCTCTTTTTATTCAATACTGCTTGAAACCATTTTGAATGTCACATTAACTGATGAGTTAAGCACATAATAAAAACACAATTATTGCAAATGTAATGGATTATAGCCACCCTGAAAGATATTCTTATTTTTAGCCTTGTTAAAATAAAGCAATTTCACACTTTCAAATGTCTCAGAAGGTGTTAAACAATATATTCATTAACATTAAATGTCATTAAATTGTTCTTTCATTTTGAAAAGTTTGGATAGCTGGTTCTTTTCTGAACAGACCATTTAACTCATGTATCAGTATTATCACTGTTAAAATTGTTTTAATCTGATTCCTTGTACTTTCATATAGTAATGATGTGAAATTCAGAAGTGTCAGACCGGCCTTCTGTGGCCTGCAAAACCTGAGACAAATATGACTGCCCCAGATCCTAATATCATTGGAAGATGCTGAGCAAAATAGATAAAATACAGTATGCCATAGATAATGTTAGTTGGTGGTTTTCTAAGTCAATCTGTAGCCTGCAGGGATTCCCTTCTGTTGGAGTTTGACACTACTGCTACCAACTAATTCTATTTTTTTTTTTTACCAGTTCTTTTGTTCCCATAGAAGAGTCATAAACTCAAATTGTGTTTGCTCAAGGTAACAAAATCTTTAATGAGATAGTTAATTACTCCATTCATTCTTATGTCATGAGATGCTTGGTATATAAATGTATCAGTTTGAAAATTTAGTCTTATTTTAAATTATAAAATGGCTATATGAAAATTTGAAACATTATTTGATTTTAGGTTTACATGTCTATCTTGGAGAATGAAATTAAGTAAACCAAAGTGGGGTGGGGAGGGAGAGAGAGATTTCAAATAAAAACCATTTTTAGGTTATTCTACCCCCATTTTTAAAGATAAAGTAATTTTTCACTAAAATGTCCTATCTATTAGGCTACACCACTGCACCTCCTTCTCTGTTGTTCTAGTGGATGAGTGATGTCAAACTGTTATCACCAGAATAGCTGAAAAGTTCTAAATCTTGAGCAGTCCCTTTTTTGTGGTCCTAGATTTACCTTCTAAGTTTTGAGAAGTATGGAGACCAACCCTAGTTACTTTAAGTGAGGAAACCTTTCAGATAACATTTTCAGTACATCTGAGAGCTTATTTTGAATGTAAACTGAGTGTCAAAGTCCATTGTATGAGACTGTCCTCATCTGTCTGGTGAGAAGGGAAGATAGAGAGCTTTTGACTCCCTTTGAACTTCTTCCAGTTCCTTCAGGTACTGTAGTTGCTTCTAGCTCCTCTGGCTTTCAGTCTTGAGAGAAAAGATAAAAGAAATACTTAAACTGATTTCTGCAAATAGCTTGCTTCTTTCTTTCTTTATTTTCTTTCTTTCTTTCTTTCTTTCTTTCTTTCTTTCTTTCTTTCTTTCTTTCTTTCTTTCTTTCTTTCTTTCTTTCTCTCTCTCTCTCTCTCTCTCTCTCTCTCCTCTCTCTCTCTCTCTCTCTCTCTCTCTCTCCTTCCTTCCCTCTCTCCCTCCTTCTCTCCCTCTCCCTTCCTTACTTTCTTCCTCCCTCCCTTCCTTTCTTCCTCCCTCCCTCCTTCTCTCCCTCTCCCTTCCTTCCTTTCTTCCTCCTGCCCTTCCTCCCTCCCTCCCTTCCTTTTTTCATTCCTTTCTCTTTCCTTCCTTCCTCCTTCCCTCCTTACTTCTATCCTTCCTTCCTCCCTCCCTTCCTTCTCTTTTTCCTTTCTTTCTTTTTTTTTGGGGGGGGGGCTGTGGATATGGATAAACAAGGTTTTTTTTTTTTTTTTTTCAGAACTATGTATGATCAACAAATTGGTATTTGTTAGGAAGGGAGTCAAGTCTTGGATATAGAGCTTGGGGTCCTGCTTCTTTTATCCAATTAATGAAACAGCTATCAGATGTTATTTTGAACCTGAAAATCACACCTCCTAGATTAACCATATTTAAGGAAAGAGGTAGATATATTTCTAGCCTGGTTTTTTCCCTCTTTGAGAAGACCAGAACAACCAAGGTGCTGGTTCTGATCTCCTGCCTCCCCTTCTAGCTGAGATGGAATTCTCTCTTGGTGAAAAGAGGAGAAGCTGGAGATGTCTGTCCCCACTGCCTTCAGGCCATATCCTAAGCCCATGTTTCATATGGATGAAAACCCTCATCCCATTAAAAAAAAAGGTAAAAAAGAGATGGGAATTAGAGTTGGATAATAGTAATAGCTACTGATATTTAAATAGTTCTTTGAATTTTGCAGAGCTGTTTTCATGTATTATTTTATTAGAATTTTACTTACCCTCTGGGAAATCAGTGCTTTTATTATCCTTATTTTATAGTGGAAGTGGAACTGAGAAATGGCTTAAGTAAATGGAATAATTGGACTTGAATTCAAATCTCTTCAGTTTTAGCACTTTTTCCAAGTATGCAATAAGTCTTATTGTCATATTAGACTCAAGGATATTATTGTAGAATTATGTTAATATCCTCCTAGTTTTTTCCCAAATTCGTTGTATCTCTGAAGGTGATGAATGTGCTATTGGCATGAGAGAAACCTCTATTAGGATCATAATAGAGAGTAAGATATTGAAAATCTGTTTTATAATTTAAAAAAATTACATGTCAAGGTTACTTTCCCCTCCAGTAAATATTCATTTATTTAAGTTTGTAAACAAATAGCAAGGTATATTAGAAAGAGTATTAGATGGATTTTGGAGAAGGGGAAAGGGAAAGAAGAGAAAATGCCCACTCTGTGCCTAACAGATGTTACACTAGAAAGTTATTGCTAAGTGGTGACTCTGGAGCTAGCAGTGGCTATTTGCCATGTCTCTTCCTCTTTTCCCTTTTGACTTTTCCTTTAAGATTTTGTTTTATTCCACTTTCTCCCTCCCTTCCTCTTACCCCACTCTTCTTCCTTCCCTATCTCTCTCCCTCCATTCCTTCCCTCCCTTCTTCCCTTCATTTCTTCTTTCCTTCCTCCTCATCCTCATCTTACTCCCCCTCCTTTTCCTTGTTGCCATAATCGTTCTATTCCTCCTCCATGATGATACAAGGTAAACTTCTTGAGGGGTTTTTTGGTTTTGTTTTTATATGCTCAGTACATAGCACAGTGCTTTGCATATAGTAGGAACTTAATAAAAATTGAAGCTGACCAATCATAGTACTTCAATATGGCATATCTTTGGTTCTGTTTGATGATTTTTATTTCTGTCCAAAGATTTAATTCTTTGTTAATGAAGATACTTTTAATTTTTTTTACTTCTTGATTCTAAGCCATTCTAGACCCTGGAGGTGTCCATTTCTGTATAGTCAAGTTTTCTTGACTGATATTTTCTGTATTCTGTTTTCAGAAAATTAAATCGTATGACATAATGGTTGTTTTTCTTATAGTATGGGAGATGGAATTAGTTGTCTTCCCTTGAAGATTTTAGCTTATTTTTTTGTCCCTCAGTTCTTTCTTTGTCAAAACAAATGATTTGCAGCTGGGTCAATGAAAAAAGCTATATTACCCGAGCTCCTTGATCATAATTGTAGAACATTTACCTTCTATTCTTCATAATGTGAAAGTAGCTTCTCTATAATTTTTCTCTTTTCTTGTTTTTCTGTTTGGAAGTAACAGATTACTTTTAGTTGTTTTTGTCCCCAGATTGCCAGATGGGCCTTCAAGAGTATAGAGAGAACTTGTTATATAAATGAGAACTTGTTATATAAATCTAGGTGAGTTAAGTGGAGATTCATTTGTTCAATAATAATAACTCACATTTGCATAATGATCATAAATTTTAAAAATATACTCATAACAATCTTGAGGGATAGATATTGAATGAATGAAAAATATTTATTAATTATTCTTTTGTGCCAGCATTTAGCACAATTTAGGCATTTAATAAATACTTATTGACCTTCTGACTTTCAGACACTGTATTAAGTGCTGGGGATACAAATACAAATGCCTTCAAGAATCTTGTGTGCTAACATATAATGTTATATATACAATATATAATAATATAAGCCAGATCATTTTCCCAGTTATGGCCCTGTCCTCAATTGAACTATTTTTATATAATACATGTAGAGGGGAAAATATATATGTGTGTGTGTGTGTGTGTGTGTGCGTGCGCGCGCTAAGAGAGAAAATAGGCCGAGTAAGAGTGAGTGAAAGAGAGAGAATAGGCAAAGATTTTAAAATCTGGAAGGACTCACAGGAGTGGTAAGTTGAACTATTCCCATGTAAGTGTTATTGTTTGAAAGTAATATCGAGTTTTACAGAAGAAGAAACTGAAGGTCAGGGAGGTCAGGTGATTTTCCCAAAGCAACAGAAGCAGTAAGTTCTATATACACGACTTGAGGTCATGTTGTTCTTGATTCTACATTCAGTACATTTGGTGCCATGCCATTTTGAGTTTCTCAGAAACTGAGTTTTTGGTTAAAAAAAAAAGACAGAAGATAAATAGCTTGAAATCACATCTGAATTTTCAGAGTTATATTATAAAAGCCTGTGCATGTGTCAGAACTATACAGGATTCCTTGGAAGCTATAATGCAGTATAATGTTGCTTAACAGGGCTCTGATCCTTAATATCAAAGAGGGCATAAAACAGGGAAACATATTCATCAAATACTGTTTTCATAGAGAAGATCCAGTAGGGATTCCATGATGAAGAGGGATTTCCTATGGATGATGCGTTCCTTCAGAAGGATAAAGAGTTTGGCTTAATTCTGTAAGTGGACCAAAGCTGCCTTTTGTCCAAATGGTAACTTGAGCTGAATTGATGACTTGTAGATATTCTCTCTCAGTATATGTAGAATTGAATAGGCAAGATATCCTTATTGGTCTTTGAGAAATTATAAATTTAATGACTCTAAGCTTCTCTTTTGAAACAAAGGCCTAACTTTTGAATACTGCTTGTCATCTGGTGGGAATATATAACCAGAAGTCATGGAACACTACAGTCTTTGAAGATTTGAAATTTAAGTTTTCACCTAAAGAGTAACTGAGAGACATAGTTGGGTATGATAGACAACCATGTGTTACAGACAAGAAATTATAAAGGAGAAGTGCCGTGAGATTTGTTGTCAAATAAATTACTGAGTGGGAAAAATCGATGGACAAATGACAGAGCCATAATCAGGAATAAGATCTGGTTTATCCATATGTTCCATTATATCAAAAGAAAGAGAAGAATGTTCCCAGAACATTGGATAGATCCCTGTTAATAAGGGTATGTGAACAAAAGTTGATTGAGCAGGATGAACAAGCCTGGGTGATTTACATTCTTGGAGAAAATATATACATCATCCATTTGAGTATTTGATTAGCATAGAAGCTTAGTTGATGCTGTTTGTGGACATTTAGAAGTACAGTCAATGGGGCATCTGTTTATATAATGGAATTTAAGTAGTATATTTTAGTTGTTAGTTTTGGTTTCCATTCCCATCTAAGTTTTACTATTGCTGCTAACTATGAAATTTAAAGAAGCTTTACCTCGAATCGTTTAGAGGAAAGATTGAGCAGTTAAATGGCCAAATATCTTGTAACAAAAGGCAGAAGAAATAAAAGACCAGGAAAAATATCAGGCTCTATAATAAGGCATTTTAAAATCAAGAATTCTCAATATTACTAAAATAGAGTCTTTAAAAAATTGAAAAGGGCCTTTTTATTAATATAACAGGCACCAATTAAGTAGTATTTCTATCTTGTAGGAAAGAGTAACTTCAGTTTTAGAAATTACATTAAATATGTCATATACATTGAAATATTTAAGAAAACTAATGAAAGTTAAGCTCATCTAAATGAAATTGGAATTGGTGTTAGTAGTTGAAGGTTCAACTGGTTTAAGTGCCCTCTGAATCTAAATAATATTTTAAATAGTTTTAAGGAGCTCTAGGGAAATTAGAGTTAAGGTTCCTGATCTGGAGAAACTTATGATTTGGTTATTTATGCAATATCAAGAAATAAAAAAGAATATACAGCAATAAATATAAATTTCTTCTTTAATGCTTCAACAACTTTTATTTCTGCAGGAATTCCCTTTAGTCTTGTAGACTACAAATCTTTGGTGATGGTCCTGGAGCAGTATAATAGTTTTAAAAAAATCATGTCCTATGATGATACTTTTCTAGGCACAGGCAGTTTGCTCTCAAACAACTAATACAGTCTGCCAACTGACTTGTCCTCAAAGGCTTTCCAGTTGCTTGGACTTGCTAGAGTTTGGCCTAGTCCTTGAGAATTCAGCATCTCTTTCAGGACATAGCAGAACTTTGGTGTAGTGCTAAGAGGACATAACATAACATGCACTAATTGTTATTAGATAGAGCTAATCAAAATTGGCTGAAGGAAGTAAGTTTTGAATTTTCCAAAAAAATTTATCCATTTATATGCTTAAGTTCTTTATATTTAGATAATATTCTTAATGTTTTCTCAAAGAGGAACTTATTTTTAAATTACTAAAATAGTGTTTTAGAGCATTGATCAAAAAATGTAAATATTTAGTCATTTTTATATTAAGTTTATGTATCATGATCTTAGTTAAAGAAATAGCCAAGAAGAAATGATAATTAATCAAGTAATGGGAAGTTCAGAATCATATATCTAGGCAAAGCCACATTTTGGAAGTTATGTACTTGGGGTAAGAGGCAGGAAAGGCATCATCAATTTCTGGGGTGAGAAGACAGAAATGCTGAAACACTAGCAGAAAATATGAAGTAATTTACCCCTGTGGATCATCCAATATTTTTGTAATCTTATACACTCCCAGAAAGTATTTATTTTATTTCATTATAACTTTTAATTTATCATAATATTTAAATATTTCTTTACACTACAACAAGATTATATGATGATCAATTCTGATGAATCCAATAAAGTGATGAAGAGAGCCATCTACACCCAGTGGACTGAAGGAATTGAGGGTGGATCTCAACATAGCATTCTCACTCTTTTTGTTGTTGCTTGCATTTGTTTTCTTTCTCATTTTTTCCTTTTGATTTGATTTTTCTTGTGCAGCAAGATAATTGTATAAATATGTATACATATATTGGATTTAACATATTTTAAAATATGTTTAACATATTTGATTACTTGCCATCTAGGAGAGGCGGTGGGGAGAAGGAAGAGAAATTTGGAACACAAGGTTTTGCGAGGGTCAATGTTGAAAAATTATCCATGCATATGTTTTGAAAATAAAAAGCTTTAACAAAAATATTTCTTTTTCTCCCTTCTCAACCCAGATAATCATCCTTGTTACAAAGAATAAAAAAGATAAAGGGGGAAAAAAGCAGCCTGGCAAACAATCAAGTCTGAAATTAAATGCGTTATATATATATAGAAAGGAGAGAGTTATATTGTCTCCTTTTTTCTTCAGGTTCAATTTTGATTATTATAACTTAAAAGTATTCAGTTTCGTTTTTTATATTCTTTTATGTTGTTTTTATGTATGTAGTTTTTCTGGTTCTATTTACTTCACTTTGTACCACTTCACAGAAGTTTACATGGTTCTCTGAATTCTTCCTAGTCATCATCAATTGAATGATCTGCAGTTTATTTAGGCACTCCTCAATTGATAGGCTTCTATTCAATTTTTAGTTCTTTGCTGCTACAAAAGTGCTGCTATAAATATTTTGGAGTATATGGTACTTTTTTTTCATCTGTGACGTCATTGGGTTGTTTACCTAATAGAGGGATCTCTGGGTCAAAGGCTATGGATATTTGAGTCACTCTCTTAGCATAATTCCAAATTGTTTTTCAAAAAATTGGACCAATTCTTAGCTCTACCAATAATGTCTTAGTGTGCCGGTTTACCACAATCCCTCCAACATCAACAATTCTCATTTTTCTCATCTTTTCCAATATGCTAGGTGTGAAATAAAACATCAGAATTGTTCTAGTATTTATTTCTCATTACTTATTTGGAGCAATCTATCATATGGATTTTATAGTTTGTAATTCCTTTGAGAACTGTTTGTTTATATCCTTGATCATTTATGCTTTGGAAAGTGACTCTTGGTCTTATACGTATTTGTGTTGGTGGTTCTCTATATAGTTTGGATTGCAGAACTTTAGTGGAGATACTTGGTACAAACATTTTTTCTGTGTATCAACAGTTTACTCTTGTTGCACTGATTATTTTTTATGTGCAAGCTTTTCCATTTTGAGTCATGAAAATTGTCGTTTTTATTTTTTTGTGATTATCTCTTTCCCATTTGGTTAAAAATACTCATGAATGATACATGATCTGATTTTTCCAGTTTTTTCATAGCATGACCTTTATTATTCATGTTGCATATCCATTTTGAGTTTAGTATAGTGTTTTGTATGATGTCCTAAACCTACTTTTTACCAAATTGCTTTCCAGTTTTCTTGTCAAATAGGGAATCTTTCCCCAATTAATTTATGTTCTTATGTTTTTAGAACATTGGCTTATTGAATTCAGTTGTTTCTTATTTTTCCTTATATGATCTGTTCTATTTATTTCCCTTAATTTTTAAACAAATGTAAAATTCATTATAATTACTACTTTCTGTCATAATTTGAGATAAACAAAAGTTATTTCTTCCCTTAATTCCTCCCTTTTTCATTCTTTCTCTTGAAATGTTAGATCTTTCCAGTTAATATTTAGTAAGTACCTGCTGTGTATAAGACATTATGCTAAGCACTGGGAGATACAAAAATAAAAGAAAAAATATCAAGGATTAGAATGAGTTGAGTTTGTCATGCTGCTTTGATAGCTCATTGAAGATGCGGGTGTAGAAGTCAGGAGGGATTAAGCGAGATCAGGCTGGATTATGGATCTGGGGGAGAGGTCCTAGGATTGCTTAATTAGATTGGAATTATAAGCCATCCAATCCAGTCCTTTTACTTTATAAATACAGTTGAGTGTCAGAGAAGTGATGAGACTTGCCCCAAATGACTTGCCCCTGTAATTAAATGACAGATCCTCTGCCTCCATGTGCAGCCCACTTCATCTATAAGACAACTGAACCCAAAGGAGCTGATAAGCTCACCAAGAGAGAAGGGGTAGAGGGAAATGATGGGGCCCCAAGACACAGTCTTTCAGGACACCCCGTTAGGGAGTGGGACATGGATGACGATTCATTGAGGTCCTTTAGAGAGAAGGAGTTGTTAGGGGAAGAAGTAGTACTAATGTCAGGGAAGTTGAGGGAGGAAAGAGCATCAGTAATGATTGTCAGACAGCTGCAGAGAGATCTAGAAATATTAAGGCTGAGAAAAGGCTGTTGGGTTGAGCAATTAAGAGAGATTATGGTTAGAACGAACAGTTTGGTTGACTGGTGGGGTCTGAAGCCATAGTGGAGAGGAGGTCGAAGGAAGGAGTATGGGTGGTCACTTTGGCTTGTAAAGGGGAGAAGTGTCAGATAACAGGACCAGACATCTTTCTGGAGCTGCCCTCCTTCCCTGCAATATCACCATCTGTGGGCAGGAAAAGGCATCTCTTTTTCCCTGATATTGTGAACTATCCAGTAATGTCTCATGGCAAAGATACTGAAGCGGTTGGCCATTTTCTTCTCCAGCTCATTTTACAAATGGGGAAACTGAGGCAGAGAGGGTGAAGTGACTTCCCCAGGATCACACAGCTGGGAAGTGAGACAGGATTTGAATTCATGAAGATGAGTCTTCCTGACTTTGTGTGTTAACTGCATTACTGAGCTGCCCCACTGATGGTGGGCACAGATTGGCACTAGGCAGGGGTGACAAAAGGTCTGGTTCCTCTATTGAGACAAGAAGGTGATAGAAATGGGGGGCTTATGACCTCATCCAGGCTAAGGAATATAATGAAGAGTGTTTATAGAGTGTCATTGTGTTTGTAAAACTCTTTATAAATATTATCTCATTTGATTCTTAGGGTTGAACTTGGAGTCAAATGTAGTTTCAGACACTAGCTGCATGATTCTGGACAAGTCACTTCATTCTGTCTTCCTCAGTTTCCTCATCTGTAAAATGAGCTAGAGAAGGAAATGGCCAACCGTTTCAGTGTCTTTGCAAAGAAAATCCCAAATGGGGTCATGATGAGAAGACATGACTGAAATAACTGACTAATAATGACAGTAATATTTGGTCCTTAAAACAACTCAGGAAAGTAGTTGCTATTATTATCTTCATTTTAGAGGTAGACAGGGGTTAAGTGACCTGCTTAGGGCCACAAAACTAGTAAGTGTCTGAAGATGGATTTAAACGCAGGTCTTCTTGACTTGGGTACTCTCGGCACTGTGCTACCTCCTTCCAGAAAGGTGGGCTGGGGATGCTGGCAGAAACGAATCTCCAGTGCCCATAGTCATCTCCAGAGAGGCTAGGATGCAACGGGAAGGGGGCTGGACCCTACTGAGGGAGGGAGGGAGGGAAGGAGGGAAGGAGGAGAGCCTCCATGACAAGGGTGCTAAGATAGAGTGGGTCGATCTGGCCCACTGAGGGTCTGAGCCTCCCTTCTAGGGGAAAGGGCCTGACAGCACATGGACAGAGGGGTAACTGACTTTGCCTTCCTGAGACCTTGCTAAATGAGGCTCCGGGGGCCAAATCTGAGTCACTGGCAGAACTTGGAGAATTGGCGTTCCTCCCTGTCCTGAGCGCCCATTCATGCTTGGACTCACCCTCACCTGCAGAACTACGGCATGGATCGGGAACCTTCTGACTCGACTCTACCTGGTCAAAGCTGTTTCCTCCACCTGATTAATATTCTGTGCCCAGAGACAGACAGAAGGAGCCAACTGCATGTACAGCTTATGAATCCTTGTTCCCCCAGTCTGAGTGCTAATGGATCCAAAGTTTGCACATGATTCTGTTTCAGTAACTCTAAAGGTCACGCATCCCTCCAAACAAAGCACGGCCACGGCCCATTATGGTAGATGCTGCTTTTCTTCTTCATATCTGGTCTGGATGATTCAGGCAGACAACCTGTCAAGGATTCTTTCTTTTAATAATCCGTTATTAAGTGTACTGTCGTCAGCGTGAGGGGGGATACAGACTTGAAGAAGACCCCACCCCTACTCCAGGGGGAGGCCATTGATTATGACTGAAAAGAAACCCCACTTTTCAGATGAGGGAACTGAGACTCCCCAAAATTAAGTGGTTTGCCCAAGGTCACACAAAGAGTAAATAGTAGTAACAGGTTACTGCCTCAGTCCTCTAACCCAGGGCTATTTCATACATTTCATTGTATAGTGCCTTGCACAGTCAATGTAGCAGAGACCAGAGTGTTTTAAGTGCAAAAGAGGAGAAAGATGGAAAGGGAGAGAGAGAGGGACAGAGAGACACACGGAGAGAAAGACAAAAAGACAGGAAGGAGGGAGACAGAGAGACAGACAAGAGACAGAGAGACAGAGACAGGGGAGAGGCAGGGAGGGGGAGAGGGAAAGAGGAAGAGGGAGAAGAGACAGAGAGAGAGAAAGAAAGAGAAAGACACAAAGAGAGTCACTGAGTTGTACTGAGAAGCAGGCATTCTGGGCTATGTCTCCAGATTTAAAATCATTACTTTCACAGTACAATTAGAAAAAAATACACTTAAATTAATATCATATAAACATATTTTTCATGGTAGTATTTGAAAACATTTGTTGTTCACTTTTTTGTGTTTTGTTAGGTGGGATTTCATATATATATATATGTACTTGGGAGACTAACTTTAGGTTCATGTGGATTTTTTTAATATTTAACATGAAATACCTACTGTATTTGTGTATGTGTGGGCTAGATGTTGAATGACATATAGGAATAAGATGTGGCTTATGCTGGGAAAGGCTGTAAGACGTTAGTACAAAACTACTTTTTGTCAAAAAGTTTAAATCAATTTTTTTGTTAACTTGATATTTCCTTTTAAGAACAGTTTTCAGAAGAGATTTTATACATTGAAACTACTTTTCACTGACCCACAGGAACAAATTCAAGTTGATTTCCTTTGTAGTAAGTTGAACGTCTTAATTTTTTTTTTTTTTTAATTAAGGACAGCTTTAGAATGGAAAACTTTAGAATGAAATCGCCTAGCAGTCTTTACACTGTGTGGCATTTTCTTTTATCTTGAAAAATATTGGGGAGCAAAGGGAATGATTTTTTTTGAAATGTAGGGAAGTTCTTTACATACATACATACACACACACACACACACACACACACACACACAAGCTGTGGTAATTGTACTGTGATTTCTGGATCTGAATTTCATGTTAAGATTGACATGAAGTTGTTCTGTTTAGAAATGTTTTCTATCAGGAGAGCAAAGGAATCTGGGCTCGAGTCCTAGCTTTGTTTCATACTGACTAGTGACCCTAGAGCAAGGCACTAAATCATTCTGTACTTCATCTAGCTTTAGATTCTGACTTAATCGAGTATAGAGCGGAATCCATGAAGTAAGCTGTTTAAGAAGCTAATCTGGAAGAAAATTCTATATTGGTCCAAATAAAAGCTAAACCTCTTCCCTTTCTCCCTCTTTGCCCTTCCTCCCCAGTCTGAGTTCCATTTATGATGTATTTTGGTATATTCAGTGACAAGGTTTATAGGGACAGAATACTGACTTGTAAGACAAAAGGCCTTCAATAAGTGTGAATCCTGTCTCAGATACTCTGGCTTTTGGAGCAAGTTACCTGCTGTCTCTCACCTTTCTCACATTAAATGGGGATAATAATGCTTACTATACATGGCTTTTTAAGGACTAAATGATATAATACATGTGTTTTTACTGTCTTCAAAGTTGTTAGCCATCTCTTCTTTTGTTTTTGTTTTTTTTTGATGCTTTTTTTCTGAATAGTATTTTATTTTTTCCAAATACATATATAGTTTTCAACATTCATTTTTTTTATAAGACTTTTTGGCTTTTCCCCTCTCCTTCTCTTACTTCCTCCCTCCTCAAGACAGCAAGCAATCTGATATGGGCTAAATATATATAATTCTTTTAAACATTTCCATATTTGTCATATCGTGCAAGAAAAATCAGACCAAAAGAGAAAAAAAATCACAAGAAAGAACAAAACAAAGCTAAAAATACTGTATTTCGAACCACATGTAGTCTTCATAGTTCTCTCTTTGGACATGGATGACATTTTCCATCCCAAATCTCTTAGAATTATCTTAAAACGTTGTAAAGAGCCAAGACCATCACAGTTGATTATCACATAATGTTCAATGATCTCTTGGTTCTGCTTACTTCACTTAGCATCAGTTTATATAGGTCTTTTCAGGCTTTTCTGAAATTAGCCTGTTGATCATTTCTTATAGAACAATAGTATTCTATTACATCCATATACCAAAACTTATTCAGCCATTTCCCAACTGACGGGCATCCATTCAATTTCCAGTTACTTGTCATTACAAAAAGGACTGCTACAAACATTTTTGCAATATCTGGGTCTTTTCCCCTTTTTAATGATCTCTTTGGGATATAGATCCAGTAGAGACACTGCTGGATCAGATGGTATGCATAATTTTATATCCCTTTGGACATAGTTCCAAATTGCTTTCTAGAATGATTGGATCATTTCACAACTCCAACAAAAATGTATTAGATTTCCCACACCCCTTCCAACATTTATCATTATCTTTTCCTGATATCTTAATCTGAGAGGTGGAAAATGGTACCTCAGAGTTGCCTTAATTTATATTTCTCTGATCAATAGTGATTTAGAGCATTTTAAAACAATAGCTTTTTATTTTCAAAATATATGCAAAGAAAGTTTGTAACATTCACTCTTGAAAAATCTTATGTTTCAAATTTTTCTCCCTCCTTTCCCCCCACTCCTTCCCCTAGACAGCAAATAATGGTAATATATATATTAAATAAGTTCAATTCTTCTATACATATTTCCATATTGATCATGCTGCACAAGAAAAATCAGATCTAAAAGGAAAAAATAAGAAAGAAAAAAAAAGGAAGCAAACAACAAAAAAGATGAAAATACCATGTTGTGATCCAGATTCAGTCCCCACAGTTCCCTCTCTAGATGCAGATGTCTCTCTCCATCACAAGTCTATTAGAATTCATCTGAATCAGCTCATTGTTAAAAAGAGTCACATCCATTAGAATGGATCATCACATAATTTTGCTATTGCCATGTACAATGATCTCCTAGTTCTGCTAATTTTACTTAGCATCAGTTCATGTAAGTCTCTCCAGGTCTTTCTGAAATCATTCTGTTTGTTGTTTCTTACAGAACAATAATATTCCATAGCATTCACATACCATAATTTATTCAGCCATTTTCCAACTGATGGGTATCCACTCAGTTTCCAGTTTCTTGATTCTACAAAAAGAGCCGCTACAAACATTTTTGCACACATGGTTCCTTTTCCCTCCTTTATTATTTCCTTGGCATACAGACTCAGTAATGGCACTGCTGGGTCAAAGAGTATACACATTTCGATAGCTTTTTGGTCATAGTTGGAATGGTTGAATCAATTCACCACTCTACCAACAATCATTAGTGTCCCAGTTTTCCCACATCTCTTCCAAAATTTATCATCATTTTTCCTGTCATCTTAGCCAATCTGAGAGGTATGTAGTGGTACCTCAGAATTGTCTTAATTTGCATTTCTCCAATCAATAGTGATTTAGGCCATTTTTTAATATGATTAAAAATGGATTTAACTTCTTCATCTATAAATTGCCTATGGCCATCTCTTAATGGCCCAGTGCAATGGCCCTTTCTCCCTTCTTATCCTTCTTAATGTCTTGGCAGCCTTTGAAATAGTTGGTCATTTTTCTTCCCCAATCCTCTCTCCTTTGGACTTTCTTGACACTCCTTTTGGTCTTTCTGAGTCTCTTTTGTTGTCCCTCCCCCAGGGCTCGGTCCTATGCCCCCTCTTCTTTTCTCTCTTGAACTTCATCAGTTCCCATGGATTTAATGATCACGTCCATCCTGAGTACTCTCAGATGTATATCTTTGTCCTGAACTCCAATCCTATATAACCAACTGTCTTTTCAACATTTTAAACTGCATATCCCATAGGCATCTCAAATGAAATACACCCCAAATTGAATTCATTATCTTTCTCCCTAAACTCACTTCTATTTTGAGAGCAATTTCACCTAAGTGATGAGGACTGAAACCAAATTGCAAAAGGATGATTGGGCAAGGAGCTAAGCGGTCAAGCACCATTTATTTTTACCGCTGTCATGAATAGAAGCCATCAGAGGAAGGAGGTGAAATGGCAGTGCACTTATTTGATAATGGCTACTTTCTAAGTAGTCACCAATTTTTCATTTAAAATCCTTTTTACCTATAATCTGGAAGGAACGTTGCTAGGGTTAGGGACTGTAGGAAATATGATGGGTAGAATAAGAAACTGAATTATAGAGAAATGAAAAAGAAGGTTTCTCACCCCTACTGTAAAACCTAAAAATAAATCAGGTTTGTTAAGCTCTTCCAAATTCCTCAGCTGGGGAATTCTCTTTCCGAAGTAGCTGAGATGTATAAGGGATGAGGGGCCGAAGAAGAGAGAAGGTCATTATTATTGCATCTCAGAATGAGGGTGGGATGGTAAAATCCAGTGAGCCTCAGAAGAGTGATTGGGTACAGGTCAAGAAGGGCTTTAAAATATATAAAAATGGAGGTTATACTTTATCCTAGAGATAATAGGGAGCTATTGGACTTGGTCGAGTAGGGAAATCACATGGTCAGGTCTGTGCTTATGAAAACTTCCTTTGGAGATAGGGGGCAGAATGGACTGACAGAGAGAGCCTTGAGGCCAGTTTTGAAGCTGCTGCAGTAATACAGTGAGAGATGTGGTGGGCCCTGCTTTTCCTATACCTTTCAGTCGGTTGTAAACTTGAAAATGTGGTCTGTAGTAGAAAATCATTTGTCAAACCTTGCCTGTTTCCTTCTGATAATTTTTTTTTTAAATCAAGTTTACCCTTGATACCATTGTAGAGCAATTTTGTCTAGAGATTTTATAGAGATGAGAAAGTAGGCATATGGATTGGTTGTTATAATGTACATTCAATTGCCTTTTTAGGGTAATATCACAATTTATGGGTTTTTCTAATCATCTGTGATCTCACTCTTTCTCAGATATCTTGGAAATTGATCTCTAAAGGCTTCTGAAATTGTGTTGCTTCCAGCACCGATTTCTTTTATGTATACTTGGGCTGGTCCAGCTGTTCTTTCTGTTTTCATCCTCTTTAGCCCTGATTCTGTTTCCTTACTTCAGGGACTGAAATGTTAGAGCATAAATATGGCAGTTCTCCTGATGTCCGTGTTGAAAGTAGATTGGGATAGAAACCCTGGCGTTCTATTTTCATTTCTTTGTTGTCACTTCATGTTCCTCTCTAAATGCCAGTCTGCTTAGCTGGGTCAAACTTTCTGCAAATTCATTTCCTCCTCCACCACTCATCCCTATTTTATGAGATAGTATTGCTCATTATCATCCACCATCATCTTTCCCCCACTTTTGCAATGAGTTTATGTTCTGTGCTGACGTCATCCTTGGCTGGTAGATTTCCTTGCTTTGCAAGAAAAAGCAAGTGTTTCTTGGCTATGTTGATTTCTGGGCTATCTTACTTTCCTTTTTGGTCATTGTTTTTACATTGCTTGTCTAGGAAAGGATTATAATCAGTTGCAATGTATTTTTCATTTCCCATTTTTCAGTATCTTTCACTTATTGGTAATTGTGCTGGAGATGTAATTTTATGCATTGTTTTCGCATCTTTTAACCACCTTGTTTGATGCTGATTTTTGACCTTTGTTCTAAGTATAAAGACAGATGTTTTGTCTTCACATAACTAATTAACAAGTAACTTCCATGTTGGTAACCAACCATTTCCTATCAAATTAGAATTCATTTCATGTTGGGTAATGTTTGATACCTGTCATGCTCAGTGATCTCTGACTCCCTTCCCTCTCTACCTTCTTCCCTTCCTCCATCCCTCCCTCCCTCCCTTCTTTTTTTCTTTCCTTCCTTCCTTTCCTCCCATTTTTTTTGGTTCTTCTCCTTTTTGCATTGTATTATTCCAGACTGAACTTCACATATTCTTTAATTGTAGTTTCACTGGCCTGCGTGCTATCACTTGCCTGCCTGTCACTGGCCCACTGTCTGTCACCTCCAGGATTATTCATGAGGATTAGAGATGCTCTCTTGATAACTTGTTTCTTGCTGAAGGAAAGAGATACCCTTTTTTCCCTGCAGTTTGGATCTTCTGAGATGATGAAGGATATGGGCTTCTTGTCTTGCCCCTAGGAGGTAGCGATGGCAGCAGCTGGGCCTATACCCGGTTTAGTTTGCTAAAGGGATGGGGGAGAGGATGAGGAGGAAATGTCTATATTTCTACCATGAAAAGTCTCTTTAAAACTTCTAATGGCCCCCCACTAAAGGACGATTTCTACCTGCTATCCTTCAGCTGCTACTGGCTATGGGGTCCCAGTAGCTTCCAATTTGTTATCAGTATCCAGAAACATCAAACAGAAGGATGCCACAAGCATGAACAATTCAACTCAGTAAATACTTATTAAGCCTCTGCTATGTGCGAGCCACTGTGGTAGGTGAGGAGGAGATAGTATGGCAAAAACGGAACTCATTATCTTTCCCCTCAAGCTCTCCCCTCTTCCTAGTTTTAAAACCAAACAGAGGATTTTGTATTTGATTCTGGAGGCAGTTGGGAGTGCATTCGATACATTGAAGTGTATTGAATTGTGAAGTGACATACACCAGTGGCTTTAGAAAGATCAACTTGACAGCTTCCCATCTTCACTATAAAACAGCAAGGAAAACACAAATAAAGAAAAAATATAGCCAAAAAAAGGAAGAGGGGAGGAGAAGAAATCTTACTGCCTCCCAAGCAAAAAGCAAATTCCTTAAATTGGTACTTAAGATGCTTCATAAATAGCTCCTGCTTACTTTTTCCTCATATTTTTCAGCCTTCTTTTGAGGAACTTGCCATCATTTTCTGCTTCCGTACTTCTTCTGTCCTCACTGATACCTGCTTAAAATCCCTGTTCTTTAAAGCTCAACTCAGGCACTAGTATATTAGTGAAGCCTTCCTCATTGCTTCAGCTGAAAGTATGTTCTCAGACATCCATTTGGCTTTCCTTTGTCCCCATCTCTCGTAACCTTCTCTTAGACTTCGCTGTGTATATGTCATGTTCTCCCAATTTAACTCAGGCTTCTCAATGGTTGTTTAAAAATCTTTGTATCCTCTGTTCTTTAATGAATATTTATTGCCTTGGGTTATAGGAAGTAAAAACCTCAAGGGAATAACTTCTTTAAAATTTAGGTTTATTTGATAATGTGGAACTCAGAGAGAACTTCTAATAAAAGCTGGTGTCCATAAAAGCAATTATGAACTTAATGAGGACGGGTTGTGTATGATCATTGCGACTATTATTCTCATTTTATGAACAAAATTGGAAGTTCTCAACTCAAAAAGCATTAGTTTAGCAGTTACAATGCACCAGGCACTTTGTTGCTGGGGAGACCAGTACAAGCCCAAATAAAGGCAGACCCTGCCCTCAAGACACTTTTGTTCTAATTGGGTATGACAAGTAAAAAAAGGTAATCTAAGAAGGAGTGAGAAAGTCTGAAAAGTCTAGAACAGAGTGCCTGAACTGGAATAAAGGTTGGAAGTTCCCTAAGAAACTGTGACTCGAAACAAAAATCTCAGAAATTTCCTAACTCTGCCATTTCATTCTGTGTTTGTAAATCTAACTTTACATCTATTCATACCCACATTTTAAAGAGCTCTAATTCCAATGTAGGGAAAGCAAATGAAATCTGTGCAAATATCAGAATTGTGGCCTTTCATAACTTTTGAAATGTCTATAATTTCAGTTCTTTGTGACTTTTCTAAAATAAACCACAGAACTGATTCAATATTTTCATCTCTTTAAACTCTAATCAGGCTCAGTCTGGGACATCTGAGATTGAATCACATTTGACCTTTTAAAGTAGAAAATTATGAGTCTAGTTGAAGCTAGAAAAAACATGATTTTATCCTGTGGAACCACATAGGAAATGAGTTTTGATTTGAAAGAAGCAGATCCCATTCAGTTTGGGGAGTTCCAGGACTATCTTAAATCATTAGTTGCATTACTTTATGAACCAATAAATTTCAAGAGTAAAAATGTCACTGACAGCTTCTCCTTGTGGATATACAAATATAGTTCCTTCTTATTATTGTGAAGCAGTGAGTCTACATTTTGTTCTACAAATAATATTTTAGAAACATTAAAATTAGTTTTATTTCCTTTAATTAGATTTTATAAAAACTCCATTCTTGAATATTTATTGTTTTTCACATTCAAATTGTCTCAGTATGAGAAGAAATTTTTGCTTTTACGTGGAAACCCTTCTGAAAATAGCAGATAGACATAATAATAATGTGATTTAAAGTCTTTAAAATGTTGGGTTTTTTCCCCTTTTCTTCCATTTAGTGTTGGCATTTTCAAATGCTATTTTGTCTTAGTGCAAGCCTTTGTCCCCCTTTGTATATGTTATTTATGTTTTATATTTGTCCATTCCTTTTTCTGGCTTTCCTTTTTAATATTGCCACATATTTCATGGGCTTACTAAAAAAGTAAGAAATGCATAATCTATATAAATGTCATTATTTGAGAAAGACTGATCTCTTTCATGCTAAAAATATGTGTAGTTTACTTTTGCAGCCAAGTGAGAATACTTTATTCAAAGAATCATGCAGTTGTTTGAATATCACCAACACACATGACATGATATGTGGTTACTTATTATAAAACTGAGCTATTAAGCAGTATCTGTTATGCTGGAAGCACAGACAGTTTTTATCTCAATTAAGGATCGGCAACATTAAAAATGTGTTTAATTCCCAGTAATACTGACAGTTAATGTTAGTGGATTAAAAAATGAGAAATGTCATAAATCTGTCATCAACCTCATAACTTGTAAGGCAGCTTTTCTTATGAACAGAACATGATGGTGACTTCAGCAATGTAGAATTGCAGAAACTTTTATGATGTATTTTGAGACTGGGTTATTTAACAGCATTCAGGTATTTGACTCATTCTGTATTTTCTTGCCAGTGTGAGTACTACCTCCATAGTATGGTATGGTGGGGTATAGATCACAATGCTTCCTTATTATTGCTCTTGTCCCTGTTCCCCATAAGTCTTCCACTAGAGGTCCACCCCACTGTTATACTTGGTTTCTGCTACATAATTAGCTGGCCCTCTTTTCCAGTCACCCCTCTTTCTACTATCTTTTATACCTTCCTTTTTGCCCAATCCCATGTTGATAATATACTGCCACCTCATTTGTCACCATTTCCTTTTGGGTGAGCCACAAGACTGATTCTTTAGAAAGAAAATTATAGTTCTAGTCCTATTTCTGGTACTTACTAGATATGTGTTCATTGGAAACCAGTTTCCTCATCTGTACAATGGGAGTAATCATTTCTGTAGTACCTTCCTCACGGGCCTGTTGTGAGGCTTAGATGAGATCATCTGTGCAAAGTGCTCCATAAACATGAAATCACCAGATAAATGCCAACTGTAGTTATTGCATGATATATAGCCACATAACGTCCCTGGGAGAATATTGGATGTCAGAATGATAGGTTTCAGAGAGAAGCTTTGGCTTAATAAAAGTCTTAAGCATTTTTTTACATGTACTTCAGCCTTTTCTCTTATTCCTGTTTACTTCTGGGATCAGTTCATTATCCGAATGCAGCATCTGTCACAGATAAATGTTCTTGTCAACCAATTCTCTGGTCTGTCCCTCAAACCGCATAACAAAGTCGTGGGAAACAGGCCTTTTCTTTCCACTTCTATTTTTTCTGCTTGGCTATTTTGGTCAGACTCTTTTGAGCGATTGTGGATCTCCTTTGGGAGGCTTTGAGATGCCCTAGGAATTGCTGCTGCCAGCACATGCCTTCCACAAACAGAAGGATCTAGTCTAGAAGAATATTCTCCTTGATTTAGACTGCATTGGACATCCCTCATGACAATGCCCAATATTTTTGGTCAGAGCATTCTTCCTGGTTTTATACTGATTTGGATATCAGTTAGTGAGCACCATGGAACAAAAATATTTCTCAGTATTTTTTGAATATCATCCCATATAAAAGTGCATTACCACTAAAGTGCTTCTGATGTTTCATTGAAAAATCCTATGTTTTTCTGTCAGACTTCAGGTTGATTCCATCCTGCTGGAAAATTTTGAAGTAAGGTCCTAGGGACAAAAGGTCTGCCTTTTGTGGATGCATCATTTTAAGAAGGGACAGGCTCATCACCAGTGGGAGGGACATTTAGTGATAACTTTGGCCATTGTGACCCATGTTGCTATGGGGAGAGTGGGCTCAAACTTGAGACATTTCAAAAAGAAGGGGATTTACATGTCCTTTTCCTTTGTGGAAGATTCACAAAATTCTCTTAGATGGGTCTTTTTGCTTATCTCTGCAGATGGGTACCATAGCACATCCACCTGGGAGCTACTGCTCTGTACCCCTCAACTCTTGGTATGTCTGATACCTGCTCTGCTGGATTCTAATCCATATCAGTCTTCTGAAAAGTTTCCCCAAATTAACATGGTTGTAGTGGGATAAAAAGGGGAGAGAAGAGACAGAGCCTCTTTTTCTCCCCCCAGTTCCCTCTCAGTGTTTGGACTGGACAACTCCAGTTGATTGGCCTGTAAATCTCTGGGTTGAATTCACAGACTGGCTTGCTGTTTTACCCATAGCCCCATGGAGTTTGATTGATTTTCTTCAGCTATTTATAGGATATTTCCTGTGTGGTGTCGCCTTGTTTCATCCAGTGACCCAAAGTCCCTGTGATCCTTACGAATTGATTAAGGACTTAATCATAGCTAATTTACTTTTGATGGATTCTTTCCAGATGTCATCTGTGATTAATTAGGATAGGAATGGATTCCCATACTTATACCCATAAATAACTCTAAAAATTACTAAAATTTCTATCTAGGACTGTGATTTCCTCATTATAAAACAGGAATAGTAATGTTTATTCTGGTGATATTCTTCTGTCTTTGAGCTGGTTCCTGGGTCATTTTCATTTTTTTCTTCCAGTTGTTTTTGTGCACTTACTCCCCTTTCTTTCCATTTCCACCAGCTATTTTGCTTCAGCCTAGGGAATTCTTTAGGCCATTGCAGAATAGAAACCCCCTTCTTAACCTTTTTTTTTTCCCCCAGAAAGAAGTATATTAATCTTTTTGAAGTTTTCTGCAGCTGATGATTTAAAAAACAAAAACAAAACATCCTGTTAGCAGCAATAGGGAAGAAAGGACCACAATGAGGAGCTAGACTTTGAAGAAGTGCCTTAATAAAAATGATCTCTGTTATTCAATGGTATATAAATAGAGCTGGGCTCAGATCTTTTTCCAGGCCCAATCTTATCACCCTTTATCAGCCTTTAATTTCCTAAGCTTACCTCTGTCTTATCAACAACAAACAACAACAACAACCCTTTGAATTCCCAATCCCCCATCTGCTTTGTACTAGATTTGTCTTCTTGGTGAGTCTTCAAAAGTCTCCTCTCATGATAGTTACATGAAACTGGAGGGTATGGAGGGGCCCTGATATCTGGGACAGAACACTGCTCTTCCTCCTATCCCAGTCCAGATCCAGTCATTTATATCCATTGAATTAAAATCAAATAGATTAAGCACCTTCTCTAAGTAGAACACTGCAGCCCTGAGGGAGAATCAGAATTTAGTCCTCTTCCTTCCAGGGACAGCCAGACAACATGGACAGGAAGTCCAGCCTCCAATCCACTTTCCACCAAGTCCCCAAACCGATCATCCCAAAGCATTGACTTCATTTGTTGCTCTCCTGTGTAGGAAGCTTCAGTGAGTCCTGTTTTCCTCCAGAATAAAGAACAATCTCCTCTGCTCTTTGCAGAGGTTCTTAGCAACCTCTTACAATCAGGCTTCAACCCAACACATTACCCTCCAACGTGCTCCTGAGCCTTGAAGCCAGCTGACCAACCTGCCCTTCTGTGGACATGACATTCTCTCTCTCTCCAGTCTCTTTGCACAGTCCCCACTGCCCCCCATGCCTGGAATCCTCCCCATCTCCACATCCACCTCTTGGAACTCTTCTTTTGGCAGTCTGGCCAGTTCCTCCATCATTAATGCTCCCTCCTTCCAATTACATTTATTTTGTTTGCATCTCTGTCTATTAGCTCAATAATGTGACAATTGTTTAAAAACAATTTTATAAAAACAGCTGGCTGTCTGCAGGCTATCTATAGGTTTTTCTATTCAGTGCACATTTACTGAACCTCTCTCTTATCCCAGGCAATGAGTGTGGTGCTGGGGATAAGGAGACAAAGGGGAGCCAGCCCTGTGGCTACATCAGCTATCCAGTTAAGTCAGTTGAACAATATTTTAGTCAGTACTCTCCCTTCCCATCAAAAGTTCAGCTCAAATGCTTTTCCTGTGCTGGTGAAGTGCTGACTCCTTGAGGACAGTCAGCAAATAGTTGATTTGTCTTTGTGTCCATGGCCCTCAACACAACGACTGTATAGAAGAGGAGCTGAATTGATGGTTGTCCTTCAGTCTGGAAGAGGACCAGCGTGAGATCGCTGTGTTCCAGCTGTGGCGGGTCAGACCGATAGGAGCTCAGAATAAAGAGTCCCCATGAACATCGGGGGCTTCTCTAACTGAGCACCTCACGTTTTTTTCTGAGCTAATTCAGCTCTGCTTTGCTTATGGAGCGCAGCTCCTTCTCTGATGAGGGCTCACCATGCTGGGCAGTCCTGGGCCAGGGTCTCCCATGTCAGACAATCATTTTGAAAGTTCTTGAGAGAGACCTTCACAGTGTCCTTGTATCGCTTTTTCTGACCACCTTGTGAGCTCTTGCCCTGTGTGAGTTCTCCATCAAATAGTCTTTTTGGCACATGCACATTTGGTGTTTGAACAACGTGACCAACCCATCGGAGCTGTGCCCTCTGCAGCAGAACTAGAAGGCCGGACAGTGGAGTCTGAGAAAGGACCTCAGTCTCTGCTGTCTCCCTGCTGGGGGCGGGGGTGTCTTCAGAATTTTCCTGAGACAATTCAAATGGAAGCGATTCTGTTTCCTTGCACTGGTAGACTGTCTGGGTTTCACAAGTGTACAACGGAACCTCCCAAACACTGAGGTGCTTTAAAAAGGCTTGTTGATTGGTAGATACATAAGAGGAGAATTGACAGCATCATCTGAATGGAAGAAGTTGGTTGGAACCACTGTTGAGAATTCCCAACTCCTGTATTAGGATCTGAGTGATGTCTACTCAGTGTCCACTAAGTTCTATGAACATTTCTGCCATTTCTTGTGATCCTGGACAAATCTATTGACCTTTTCAGGCCTTAGGGTTCTAATCTATCAAATGAATGGATATCCTTTTTAAAGGTATCCTTCAACTATAAAATTCTACATTTTAATTCACATTTGTTATATTTAACTTCATAAACTTATTTATAAATTTTATTTTAAAAATTTAATTTATACATTTTATTTAAAATTAAAATTTAATTTTAATTTGGCATTTGTTATTTGAGCAAATCTGAAAGTACATAGAAAAGCCAGCTGGATGGTCCAGTAGAGTCAGGAAGATCTGAATTCAAATTTAGCCTCAGATGCTTAATACTTACTAGCTGCGTGATCCTGGCAAGAACATAGGACACTTCACTTTAGATCCTGTGAAGGAGGTATTTCATGGAATATATTTCTATATAGGGTCTCAGAGCCTTGGTGTGGATTGCTTACTTGATCTAACCAGAAGTGTAATGCTAGTAGGATCAAAATCTCAAAGTTGTTCTTTGAAACTTGAGGAAAACTCCAAGAACACAAATTGTCCTTCTGAACTATGGATTTATGAACTAGATTTATTAAAAACAAAGGAAATGATACACTGGGACGCTTGAGCAAGAGTCAGAGCCAATTTTATGCAACTGAAAATATGTGGCTTTAAGATAAAATTTATTTTAGTATTCCCCTCTCCAATCACCCTAATATATGGAATGAAAGAAAAAGTGTGTGTACTTGCATGTTAGCATATTTTATAATAATTATATAATGTCATATTCTCAGCATCTCAAGTTGTCTATGACATTGTCTATGATCCCTTTCCCTAAACAGCAAGCAATCTAACATATGTTAAACTTGTACAATTCTTCTATACATATTTTTATATGTATATATATATATATATACACACACATTAATCATGCTGCACAAGAAAAATCAGATCAAAAAGGGATAAAAAATAAGAAAGAAAACAAAGTGCAAGCAAACAACAGAAAGAGTGAAAAAAACTATGTTGTGGTCCACACTCAGTCCCACATTCTATGACAAATGTCAAACTAAGCTCTGAAATATCAATTCCTCTATTCTTTGTGAATAGTTCAGATGACTGTCCTCATAGAGGCATTTATTTACTTAATTCCTGTTGCTCTGGGTGTGCCCTTTAAGAGAATTCAGGAGTATGAGAGTAGAGAAGTTGATATAAATATGTTTCTTTGTTCTATGAGCTCAAGTCCTACTTTTGTAAATAAAGATTATATGGTCTCCCCATCCTTTAGTTATTTGAAGTTCAAATGATTTTAAGCAAAACCTTCATATTGATTTAATTTTTTGGGGGGGGGAGGGAGAGAAGCAGAAAAGAGAGGTTAGTAAATGGAGGCAATCTGGCAGGAAATCAGTTTTAAGCCCAATCATTAAATGGGCAACTAACTTTTTATATCTTATTTTGTTTGGTATCCTTCTGAAAATAATTATCATGATGTCATATAGGTTAGTAGTGTATTAATGCTGAGAAAATATAAGAATTTTCCAACATTGAGTTTCTGAATAGAAGTGTAGGGATGTGAATTTTAGGTCTCAGGTTGAAAATTCCTTTACATTCATTATTCTTTGTAATTGGGCACATCTCCAAAAATAGCAGGTTATTTCTTCTGTCTAATGGGATTTTGTCACTGAATGCCTTTGATAAAATGTTATTGATAATTTCTTTCTTTTCGGTGCCCTTGGTTTATGTGAAATGAAGACTTGAATTAAATTTTCTGAAATTTTTTTATTACTCTATTTCAAAAAGTAAAAATTGAAACACTTTAATAAAGAATGATATATTGTATACCTTTATTAAAATGGCTTCATGATGGGGATTTTGACATCTGCTGAATGTTAAGTAATATCTCACATATGTTCTGAACTTGTTTTTTATCTATTTTTAAAATCTTCTGTATTAAGAAATTTTTACTGAGGTAATTTTTAATAATGTTGCTGAACATTATTGTGGTACTTCATTACCTCATGTCTGTCATCATAATTTTTTGTTTGCAAGTAGCTTCATCAGCCTTCTGACATTTTACTATGCTCTTGACACCTTTAATGCATCCTTTCAACACTTTTTCTAAGACCTGGGTATTGGAAGACTGAAGTTTGAGTCAAGAGCAGTCTTATCTAATTTGGGGAATAGTAACCTGCAAGGCTGGTCCTAAGATGCATGGGCTTTCTATTCAGAAACACCTCCTCTCCATTCGACCAGTTTTAAATAAGCTTGTTTGTAAACTCTATTATTAAAATCCAGTTATATAATTAAATGTTGGTTGAGTTCTGTATGCAACAGGATCTTTTAAAACTTAGCCATTTTCTATTTCTCTAATTTCATGAACTACAATTAGACACAAGTGTTTTTCAAGTGTAATTAATAGTTCCCTTGAAGATTTATTAAAATTTTCAGCTCATTACAAATTTTCTACATTCCTGTCTAATGGAGACTGCAGGCCAGAGTTTATCTCTGTTGGTGATTCTTAAATCTTATTTTCTAATTAGGGCCTATCTACAATTTGAGCCAACTCTGTGGCTCTGCTATGGGGTGAACAAAAACTTTCCTAGTTATAACCATCTAACTTATCTTATTTTGTCAAAATGGAGAGAAAATAGAGTTCACACAGCTCTGTTTAGTTCCATGATTCTTTGCTCCCCTATCAAAAGAAATTGGTAATTAATGAATGATGAATATGGCTTCATTTCTTCTGTGGCTTGTCTTTGATTGCTGCTTCTCTTTCTGAATTAGGCTGTTTAATTCAATCTAAAAGACAGTGAAATCAGTTAATAATTCTTTTTTTTTTAGAAATTTCCTTACCAAAGCTTCATTTAGCCATATAAAAGGGGGCATACTAGGGTTAATCTCAGAGACTGCAGTGATAATCAGTCTTTCCATTCTAGCCACCAATATGTAACAGTAAATGCCTTCCAAATGAATAGATATGGGTAGAACCTCCTTTTTCCTCACTGAAAAGTAAAAGTAAGTCTTTTGTGGGAGGAGGCAAGGCAAATGGGGTTAGGTTACATACTCAGAGTCACACAGCTAGTAAATGTTGAGTATTTGAAGTCAGATTTGAACTCAGGTCCTTTTGATTTCAGAGCCAACGCTCTATCCACTGCACCACCTTGCTGCCCCTCCAAGCAGATTTATTGAAGGCTATAACCAGCCAGGTCCCAAGGAAATGGATGAGTGCTAGAGTAAGCTCTCACATGTGTGGAGGGCAGGAGTTGGTTATTTTGTATCAGTAGTATGATATAAAGCTGGATTATTCTTTTTTAAAAAGCTTTTTATTTTTAAAATATATGCATAGATAGTTCTCAGCATTCACTCTTGAAAAAAAGACTTTGTGTTCCAAATTTTTTTCCTGTTTCCCTCACCCTTTTCCCTAAATAGCAAGCAATCTAATATATATGTTAAACTTGTACAATTCTTCCATACTTATTTCTATATGTATGTATACACATTAATCATGCTGCACAAGAAAAATCAGATCAAAAAGGAAAAAAATAAGAAAAATAAAATGCAAGCAAACAACAGAAAGGGTTAAAAAACTATGTTGTGGTCCACACTCAGTCCCACAGTCCTTTCTCTGGGTGCAGATGGCTTTCTCCATCACAAGACCTTTGGAACTGGCCTGAATCACCTTATTGTTAAAAAGTGACACTTCCATCACAGTTCATCATTACATATTATTATTGTTGCCATCTACAGTGTTCTACTGGTTCTACTTACTTCACTTAACATCAGTTCATGCAAGTCTCTCCAGGTCTTTCTGAAATCAAAGCTGGATTATTCTTGCTTAAATAGAAAGGAAAAAAAATCCCCTAATTTCTAACATAATTTGTCATTCAGGTTCCACTTTTGCTTGATCTTGAAAGTTGGGGTGGAACTTATTGGAAGTGGAGGAAGTTATTGGCTAGACTTATATGACTGATCTCTAGACAAAGTTTTGAATTCAAGATTAGCTTTTAAGCAGCTCAGTGTTGGAACACATTCAATAAACATGGAGGGGGCAGGAGAGGGAAGGTTCCTTGACCTGGAACCTGTAAAGTAGATTTCTTGAGGGCAGGAACTGTCTTTTGCCTCTTTAAGAATTTTTATTATTATTTTTTAATCTCCTAGGCTTAGACTAATGCTTGGTATTTATGAGGTACTTAATAAATGTCAATTGATTGATCTGAGATTGATATAGGTTAATAAAATTAACTTGAGAATGACTTTGAAGGGTCTACCATTATTTTAGAGTCGGGAGGCTAAGCCCTCACAATAAGATTTTTCACAAAAAGTTACAAATAGTTGTATTTTTAATAGGCAAGTAGAGAGTTATTATTATTAAATTCTTTAAAGATTCTATTAAAGAATTCTTGAATTATTAAATTCTTTAAAGAAAACTATAAACTTAACCTGAAAGCAGAAAGACTTATTATGTACTACATTTAAGATGTTTTTATTCTGTTGAAGAAGGGTATTTCCCAAAATTTGTGTTTCATTGGATTTTCTGTATAGCATATTGAATAAATGTGTACAGTTCCACACAGTGGCTTGGTTCATCACTCAGTCTTATTTGTACTTTCAGAAATCTGTACAGTAGTAACGCCTAGAATTGTGTGTTGGGTTGTAGAAGTCACATAAGATTCTGGATTTTAAAAAGCCCGCTTATTTTAGACATGGGATCTTAGTGCTGGTCATTTTCTTCCACTCTTGTTAATAGATGAGGAAAAGGGAGACCCAAGATATTTATACATATACTTTATTATTAATACCACAACTAGATGTAGGACAAATGAATGGAAAAGTACTTATAAAACGTGCTGAAAACTTTGCTAAGTGTTAGGTGTACAAATAGAAGCTAATCCTGGCTCCCAAAGAGCTTACATTCTTCCTGGGCAGGAGGGGGGGTGGGGGGTGGGAGGAGAAGGGAGTAGCACATCTAGGTTGGAAAAGTCTAGGATGCATCAGCAGGACCCACATCAGGCTTCAGGACCACAGGGTGGATAGCTCTGAGGGGCCACCCATTATAAGCAGGGATTCTGAACTTCTTGGGTTTCTTTCTCCTCAGGTTCAAAGGTTTTTCTCAGAAGGTTATAGATTTAGACTAGGAAGGGACTGAGAGGCCATTTGGAACAGGCCTCTCATTTTCTAGCTGAAGGCTGTGGCAAGGTTCAGGTGTGTCAGATGCCTTGCCCACAGTCTTACAGAGACCACTAGACAGAGACAAGATTTCCTAGTGTCTTCTAACTTCAAAAGCAAGTGTTTTTTCCATGCAGCCAAGCTGTCTTTCCTGCTTTGTCCTATATTTACTAGATGGCTGTGATCTCTGTTATAAATTATTCTGATTTTGAAATGATAGGAATAATCAGTCAATCGATAAACATTTATTAAATACTTAATATGATCTATTTCTGATTTGTATTTGCCACTGAGAAGAATCACAATGCCAAAAAAAAAAAAAAATGGATTTAAAGTCAGTCCGCCAGATTTCAACTCCTTGGCCTCCTACTTACAACCTAGATAATTCTGGGGAAATTGCCTCTCCAGCTCTCAGTTTTTTACTGGCCAAGATGAGGAGTGGGGATTGGAAGAGGTGGTTTCTAATACCTCTTCCTGTTCTAGGTCTCAGAACTTGATATTCTGTGACCTCATATGCTTCACATTCACTTACTGAGGGGAAATTAGATAGTAAGTTATTAAGTAGAATTATGGGAAGAATGTTCCCAGACTTGCTATATGGACAAGAAGCTTTTGAGTCATCTGAGAGGAAGCAGAACAGCAGAAGATGCTGTTCTCTTGTGGTGCTTTCAGGGAGCATTGGGGTAGAACAGTAATAGTCTAAGCTAAGTCCAGGAAGCTGTAACTACAGAGAATAGCTTAGAGTTTGATATGACTTAATTTAGGGAGTGGCTAATTTTTCTCCTTCACTTTTGATTACTTTTATATATTATTAATAATAATTATTATAATGATTATAATGATTATATTCTCTTTTTCCTTGTAGTGTGGCCTAAAAAATCCACTTCTCTGGTTCACTTGTTGCAAAAAATGTCATTATAATACATACCTCCTTTGACCCAAAAATACTACCATGGAATATTTACAAGGTTAAAGCGGGGGTTGGGGGGAGTTGTCCCATAAATTTAATGATATTTATAGTGGTACTTTTTATAGTAACAAAAAATTAGAAGGAAATCATAGACGTCTCAGCTAGGGAATAACTGAATAAGTTATGGAGTTGATAAATATGGATATGATATAATATTGCACTACAAGAAATGATGACTCTGAAAAGCTAAGAAAAACTTAGGAAGAGTTGTATGAATTGATGTAAAGGGAATTAAGAGAATTATAACAGTTTATAAGAAGACCCCAGCAATGTAAAGGGAAACAACATGGAAAGATGGATTCATCAATGTAATAACAAAAATCCATCAGAAAACTGACTGATGGAAACTTGCCTACGGTCTCTTGGCACTGAAATGGTAGATTCCTAGTGCATTATAAAATCTACACTTCTATACATTGACAATATATTGATTTGTTTTGCTTGATTGTATTTTTTCCACTCCCACCCACCATTGTCAGTTTTCTATTTCTCTTGAAATTACTTTTTACGTATTTTATATTTCATTATCTTCATCTACATAGTAACAGATTGTGAGCTTTCCGAGGGCAGACAACAGTTTTGTTTTTGTTTTGCAAATACTTTATATAGTACTAAAACTATGTAGGAGCTTAATCAATATTTATTAACTTGTAAAGTCAGGGTAGTGGAATGGACTAAACACTGGACACTGAGCTATAAGATCTGAGTTCAAGCTGGGCCTCTTATTTCCTGTGAGATGTAAGGCAAGTGAGTCACCTCTTTGAACTTCTGTCTCTTTATCTGTAGACTGCCCTATCTACTTCCTTGGTTTGTTGTGAGAACACTGTAATCTTGAAAGATACTTGAGTGTAACTATTCAAAATCACTTACATCCAGAGAGAAATGGCTTGATGCAGGGACAGAAAGTTAATGTTGGATTCTGGAGGATTTGATTTCAAATCTTCCATCTGACATATCCTAGCTGGATGACTGTGGGCAATCACAACCGCATCTCCCCAGTTGGTTTTCTAAGACTGTTTCTTGCAGGGCAGATGATGATACCCAGAAAGAAAAGGAACTTCCTCATTGGTAATTCCTTATACCAGTGAAAGTGCAAATCCAATACAAAAAATATTGTTAAAACATTTAAAAACATATTTTCCTCAGACTCTTGGATACGAATGAAATAATTTGCTTGGAAAGAAGTAAACTTTTCCAAAGAAAAGTCTATTCTATCACTGAATATGAATTTGTCTATTTTCCTTAATTTTAATTATATTGGAGATTTGAGCAACAGTCTATGCAATACACAGAATTTTAAAACACTAGTTGTTAGGAAATATCTTTCCATTACTGAATTCTTTGAAGAGTTCTCCCAAGTCTCTTATAATTAAAAAAAATGACATAATCCTGATGGTCTTGTTCTCCCATTCAAAATTGAAGGATTTCATATCGACTCTGAGAACGGTTCCTGATAATGTCAGTATTTTATATTCACTGTTGGCATAAAGTAATTTTAAAATTTATTATTAATCACAAGAATCCATGTGTTTTTAGAAATCTTTTTCTTTTTAGTTTTTCATTTTATCATTGTCTAAAACTGGAATTTCATTAGCTTAGGGAGCTTTCTGTGAGGGAATTTCCTCTACCAAAGTAGATCTATAACCGTCTGGCAACTTCTGGTCTTAGAATGAGGCCAGGGACATTAAGAGATGAAAGGACTGGTCCAGGGTCACTTAGCTAGTAACTATCAGGAGCAGATCTTCAACTCAGATCTTTGTACTTCTGAAGTCAGCATTCTTACCACTAAATCATACTGCATCTCTGCATTATTGTTTAGTTTTGGATTTTTGTTACCTTTGTTACCTCACTTCTCATACGATAAATCAATATTATATAAATGAATATCAATGAACTTTCCATTTGGAGAGATGTGAGTGACAGAAAAGAAAAGACCTGTTTATGACAAAGGTTCATTTGGATAATTTCTCTGTGCACATTATTTGAGTTGTTTTTTGGTTCTGACCTCTCCAGAGCAATTTTTACAACTTGGAAATGGCTTTGTATCCACCTTTCTGTTCTCTGATGGATCCACGAGGTCTTTAAGAGAGGTATTTGCAACCCAGCTGTGGTATAGTATGCTTGTGACTTCTGTCCAGGACTTCCCAGAAGTCTTCCATAGGATATCCATCTAATTCACTTAAGTTCAATTTAATATATTTTATTAGGTGTCCCTGTGTGCAAGGTATAGGTTGAGCACTGCAGATGCAGAGACCCAAGGAAGAGCTAACATTTTACCCATGTGATGGCAGCCTTTACTCAATCTCTTGGCACTGCATGGGTACCAGTGGAATATTCAATACGTCCATCAGCTTATGCCTTGATCTTTTACCCTGCCTAATCCATCTGGGCATCTTTAAGATGCTATTTTTTACACTACTTCCCCAGTATAAGTGCTGCAGCTTATTCATTGAGTTTTGGACAGTTCAAATTACATATCCTGCACATGTCTCAAACTCATCATATCCAAAATTGAACTCATTTTCTTCCCTACCAAACTTCCCTTCCTCCAAACTTGTTTATTTTTCTAAAAGGCACCAGCAACCTTCCCATTTTCCAGCCTTGTAACCCACATACCACTTTTGATTCCAAAGTCTTTCTTGCCCCACTTATTCAATCGGTGGACAGCCCTGGCCATTTTCCCTTCTGTGCCATCTCTGCTCAGCCAGCTCCCACCTTAGTTCATCCTCTGAATACCTCTCACCTGGATTACTCCAATAGCTTCCCGATTGGCCTTCCTTCTTCAAGTCTCTCCTTCCTCCAGTCATCCTGATGTCAGACAGTTTTACGTTAAGCAGAGATCTAACCAGGTGACATCCTTACTCACCCAGTGCTGGAGCTTTCTGTGTCTTGTAGGATAGAAGCCCTCTCTTTAGCTTACCAACCTGATCTCAACCCATTTTTCTAGCCTCATTGGCTATTACTCCCTCTCCTGTGCTCAGTGATCCAGCCAAATTGGCCTTCCCTCTGTTCTTTATTTCTTGTCTCCATGAATTTGTACAGGCTGTCCCTTACACCTGGAATACATTCTTCTTTACCCCTATCTAACTGTTCTTCTTTATCTTTTAAGATGTAGGCCAAATATCACCTGCTACCTGAAATCTTTCTTGGTCCCTACAACTGCTATTTCTTTCCCTCCCAAACTGCCTCATATTTAATTAATTTGCTTTTCCTTGTATTTATTTCCTTTAATTATTATTTAATTATACCTAAATATGTTTATCTTCTCCATTCACATATAAACTATGCATTTAAGGATTGTTTCATTCCTTGTGTTTTTGTATTTCCAGCACTTAGTGGCTTGGCACCTAGTAGGTATTTAATATCTCTTGTTGGTGATTAGTAGATAGCTACTATGATGGCTATGCTGACTGATGAGGTTTGGGAATAGGAAGGTGAAGGGAAGGGAAAGTTGAAGAGGATATTAGCATAAGGGAGGTAGAGTATTGAAGTCAGAATTTATTATGTGGAAGAATCTGTGGAATGAGTGAACCACAAGTTCTACTTGCACTTGATGGTGTAGAGCGTGCCCCCAACAGACCTCTGTTCCAGGTAATTTAGTGCCTGGTGTGATGGTGGCTCCTGAACTTTGGGACAACTAGAGGAGCTTGAGTATTGTTGGTGAAACATAATCTTACCTACCATTGCTTAATGCTTTTGCTCTGGTGATAAGAGAATGCTGTGTGAAAACGGTCTGTTATTTCACCAGATAATTTTTTCCCCACGCAGATGTATTTGCTTTTCATTCTAGAATATGGTGTCTATCCTGGTTCTGTTTTTAAATTAGCTCAGAAAAAAAGAGGGCAAATTGTGTAGAGTGAATTATCCTTTATATATAGATTAAAGGCTAGAGAAAATGTAATAATATATTTTGTTTACTTTTTTCTTTCTTCAGGCAGTTGCTCTCTTAACTGAACTAATTAGGGAAAACTTCAGGAACAGCAAATTAAAACAGTGCCTTTTACCGACCCTCGGGGAGCTCATCTACCTTGTAGCAAGTCAGGTAAGAATGTCTGATTAACTTTATAACTCTGGGTAAAATGTCCTGGATTTTTTTTTTCAGCAGAAAAATAATTACTCTATAAAAATGTTTTGACTTTGTGCCCTTGGAGCATGCCTAGGGAAGCTCACTGGGAAGGTTACCCTTCAAGACCCATGCTGATTGAGAGGCTCCCTAGTGCTGTTAACTTGAAAGTGTGGGACATTGTCAGTTCAAACATTTGTACTGATGGACTGAAAGTTCCCATGTGCTCTCTCTTGATGCTACCATCTTTGATTTCCTCATGGGAGAGAAGACATTCCCAATATTTACTGGCTGCTTCTGATATTCTTTGGTCATGTTTTTGTTTATATTCTTTCAGTTGTGGGATTTTTATATCTGCTAAAACATTCATTGTATCAAATTAGTGCAAACCTGATGTTCTAGATTTTCTGCATTTATTATTTCATAACACTTTCATAGATTATTTCATCCATTTTTAATGACTGGGCATCTACTTTGTTTTCAAATTTCTACTGCCACAGAGAGAGCTGCTATGGACATTTTTGTATTTCAAGGGTTGCTTTTTGTGACTTTTGATCAGAAGAGAGATCAGAAAGAAAAAGGGTACAGATTGTGTTGTAACTTTTCTCACATACTTTCAAAGTGTTTCCCAGTATGCTTTGACCAATTAATGACTCTATGGACTGTGAACCGAGATACTTATCTTCCCGTAGTCCTTCCAACACTCTTGTCTTCTTTTATGATTATGATGTGAAACATCAAAGTTGGTTTCATTTACTTTTCCTTTATCATTAGTGACTTGGAATTTATTTTTATGTTGTTGTTTATTGTATTTCTTTCTTGGAAAACTATTTGTTCATATCTTTTAACCAATTATTTGTTAGGAAATGGCTCTTAATTATAGGTTTGTAGCTGTTCCTTTTATAGCTCAATTATCATATTTTATCTGATATATTTGTGGTAAGGATTGTTCAGAGTAGACAGTTTTATATTGATTTTGTAAAAAATGCAGCCATTCAATTTTATATAATCAAAATTTTCTGTTTTATCTACTCCATACCCTTCAATTCCTTGTTTGTCCTTTCTGATTCAGATTGTCTCTAGTTGTGAAAGGGAATCCCTTCCATTTTATTTCCATTTATTTTATTATTTCATTTATTTATTATAACATTTTATGTTAATTTGTGTTATAAACTTTTACATTTAAGTCATTTATCCATTCGCCACTTATTAGATTATGTGGTGAAAGGAATTTGATCTAAATACAGGATGTCCCAGTAAGGAGAAAACAGAAAATTTTGATTACATAAAATTGAATTGCTTTTTTTTTTTTTTTTACAAAATAAATGTAATTTGAACAATAATAAAAACTGTTGACTGTGAATAATCTTTGCTACAAACATCTAAAAATCTGATAATAGTTATAAAGGGAATTGATACAAATCTATACTTGAGTCATTTTGCAATAGATAATTAGTTAATAGATATGAACAAATAGTTTTTCAAGGAAGAAATATAATAAACAAAAGTTTCAGTGAAATATAGGCCTGAGTAGCTTAAAAATAGACTTTGAAATACCCTGTAGATTTTCTAATGCACTATTCTCTCAGAGCATTTCTGAGCAATTCTTATCAACAGTAAGAAGTCCTTCTTCCAATATTTTTTATACTTCCATTTATTAAATACAGTGCTTCTATGATTGTTTCCTTCTAGGCCCTGCTCTTCTGGTCTTCTCCACTAATTAACTTTCCTTTCCATGTAATTTTAATGATTACTATTTTATGATATATTTTTAAATTGAGCAATGTTAAATCCCATTTATTCCTACTCTTTCCCCTCTTATCCTTTAGCAATCTAAAGCTTTGTTCTTTTAAATAAGTCTCATTTTTTCTAGTCTATAAAATTTGATTGTTTTAACACTTGTCTCTAAATTAGTTTGTAAAGCATCATTTTTATTATATCAGCATGGTCCAATCATGAGCCATGAATAAAATATACAAACATTTGAATATCTCTGCTTTTATCTGTGCAGGCAGCTTGTGGTAGTGAGGCAGCATGGCACAAGAGGGCAGACTTTAGAATTGGAGTTGGGATCTTCTGCTCTTCTTAGTACCTGTATTACTGCACAAGTGGGTGCAGCGGGTAGAGAGCCAGCCCTGGAGTCAGGAAAATCTCTGTTCAAATCTGGCCTCAGAAATTTACTGGCCGTGTAGCCTCGGGCAAGTCATTTAGCACCTATCTACCTCAGTTTCTTCATCTGTAAAATGGAGGTAATAATAGCATCTATGTCCCAGAGTGCTTAGCATGTAATAGGCACTGTATAAATGCTTCTTTTCCTTCTCCTTTTTTTCCTTTTCCTCCTTCCTCTTATTCTTCCCCTTCTTCTCTTTCCTCCCCTTTGTCTTCTTCTTCTTCTTCCCTTCCTCCTTTCCTTTTCTTCTCCTTCTTCCTCTTCCTTTTGTTCCTCTTCCTCATCTTCCTTCTCTTCTATTTGAATAAAATACAGAGTTTAGACTTGATGAATTCTAGTTTATTTTTTTACTGTAAATCTATGAAATTATGAACTCCCCCCATGAAATTCAACAACTTCTTACAGAAAAAGGAAGGTGGTCAGATCTGGGGTTTAGGAGGATGGGCCAGAGGCAGGAGAATATGGAGGTCAAGGAAAGACTTTGGCAAAGAAAGAGTATCATTGTTGTACTTTGCCTTCGGTTCTAGGTAGTTCCTGAGACATTGGGAAATTAAGTTGCTTTTGCAGGATGTCAGAGCTAGGAGGTGTCAGAGACTGGTGTTGACAAATTAGTCTGATTCCAAGCTCAGCCCCTTCTCTACTCTAGATAGCATGGCTGCCTTTGAATAATAAATATCCTTTGCAGTCATTCACATCCTTTATTTCAGAGTATTTTGTAATTCTGTTTCTATTATCCTTGAATTTGTTAGATTGTGTTATAGGTTAATTCCGAGGTATTTGACAGATTTTGTAATTCTTGCCTGCTACATCACTCTGTTTTGCTTACGGGCAACTTTGTCTTCCTAGTTGTTTTTTTTTTTTTTTTTTTTTTAAATTTCATATGCATTGTGGTTAACTAACAATTCTAACATCTGGTACATAAGATCTCTTAGTCATAGATTATTCCTTTGCTCTTTCCTACCCCTGGGTTGCAGAATGGACCCTGCAGGAAATAAAACAATTATGACTATGTTTTTATAAATTCATCTTGGGTTCTCACTGTAGCAAGGCATTTTAAAAAAGTTTTTTCCCCAGCTGATTCCTATCTCACTCTCTACCAATACTATTCTAACCCCTTTTCTTGGTCAGGTTGACCACACCTCTCCCTTCTTCCTCTTTCTCTTTGAAACTCCTTGCCACCTATTTAACTGAGAAAATGGAAGCCATTCTACGGGAGCCTCCTTTTTCTTCCCTTGTTTTCATCTCCAAACTCCTTAATGTCCCCTCGCCCCTTCCTCCTTTCTCAATCTGACAAAGAGATGGATCTTTTCTTTTCCAAGACCAACCCCTCTGCATGTGTGCTTGTTCCCATTCCAGTAAGTCCTCATTAGCAGTTGCTACTATAGTTATTACCTGTCATCTTTGGGTTCCTTCCTTATTGTCTTTAAGCATGACTGAGACTTCTTGCCATTCCTTCAATGACAATCCTAGATCTTTCCTCTTTTTCTTAGTCAAACTCCTAGAAGGAGTTACCTGTGGGCCTAACTTCTAATGCTCTCGCACTCCCTCCCTTTGCAGTCGGACTTCTGATCTCATTGACTCAACTAAAACTGCTCTACCCACAATTATGAGTGATTGTTGAGTTGCCAAATCAGCTTTTCTGAGTGCTCATTGTTCTGGATCTGCCTATTACATTTTAAGCTTTTGACCTTTTTGTCTAAAAGACCTCAAACCAAAACCTTTCATAAGCCTTTGCTCGTTCTGGGTTCTAGATTTTCTGATACTGAAGATTGTCATTGTCGTCATGTGACATTGGCCATTTGTTCCTGTTTCTGCCTTTTACATCTGCATTTTAAAAACTTGAATTCTCCAGAAAGTTTCGTGTGTATCTCTATTGGTCTCCATGGATTTCTCCCTGTTCTGTTCCTCATGGTATTTTCTTTGGTGTTTATTTAAGTGGCAGCTAAGTTAAATTAAATGAAGAGGTGCTTCTTTGTATTAAAGATAAAGTTTTTTGTTTTTGGTATTTAATGTAATTGGGCTGGAGCAGACAGCTGCCATCTTGTATTTTGGATAAAATGCTCACAGACCTTGCAGTCTGAACCATGTTGCTATGTTCTTTACTGACCACATGGTGGCGCTGCGTGAAAGACGCGGAAAAGGTGCAGCAAGTGCCCTGGCCAACCCCTCGCAGCCACGGCCAGGTTGAGAATTGATGTTTGCCGGTCTCTGATAATTTGGCTCACTCTGACCCCACGGGTGGGTGGGTGCAGCCCACATGGAGCTTTCTCCCGGGGCCTTCCCTGGCCGCTGGATCAGGCGCCGAGTGCCTGCTGCGGGGATGCTGAGTGCCCGGGCAGGGATGCAGGGGCGTGGCCCGGCCGATCCTGGGAGCAGGGCTGGGGACCAGTGAGTGGTGCTCCCTGCGGGGCTGGGGACCAGTGATGCTCCCCAGGGGGCCGCTCATCCTCCCCATCTACGCACTTGTGGCCTGGACTGACGAATGCAGAGCAGGGAAAAATGATCCCAGCAAAAGAGATTAAAAAACTATATTTATGAAATTTCGCATCAGCATTTGTTGCTTGCTAAGGACCTTTTAATTATTTAAGAAATGCCATGATTATGTCTGTCTTGTAACTTCCCTTTTGCTCTTTGAAGGTAGGGACAGTGTTACCCATTTGTATTTGTCCCTGTTCAGTGCTTAATGTCTGTTCATTCATTCCTTCTTGCCCCCTTTTTTAGTCTATTCTTCCTCTGTAGTGCCATTCACTTTTCAATTCTCAGGTAATGTTGAATAGTAATTCTTTCAAACAAAAATGACACTTGGTAGAATTTTATGGATTCTGATGCTTGTCGAATCCATTTTAATAAATGCTTTTGTAGAGTAAATATTCATCACGATAAAACAATTACCAGCAAATCTATTGCTTCTTTTGAAGCTTTGCTTATTTTATTACTTGGGATCTTAAATACTGGGAAGGAAATGAACATTACACAGCAGAAGAAAAAAAACCCAGAGGGTTAAATATGGAACTGCGAACCTTCATTTTATACTGCTTGCTTTTTAAAAAGGACTTAAGTTTAATGTATTACTTTCCAAACTGTCCTGCATGGATTGTATTTTCTTCTAAATTTTCCTTTGCTTTGTTTTGTACGTTAACTTTTTTTTTTTCTGTATCTACATATCTAAATGTATCACTATGATAAACCCTCCTTCTCTCTCCTTACCATTTGAAATTAGAAGGCAAAAAAGATCCTTGTAACAAACATAGCAATGGAAATAAAATCCACAGTGGCGCTATCCGAAAATTTAAGTCTCTTACTTCAGCTTGGGTGTGTCATTCCTGACAGGGGACGGGTAGTATGTTTCATTATAAGTCCTCTGGAGGTGTGGTTGGTCATAGCATTCACTGATCAGAGGTCTTAAGTTTTTTAAAGTTACATATCTTTACTCTGGTGTTGTCCTAAATGTATAAATTGTTTTCTTGATTTTCTTTTATCTCAATCTGCATAGTTTTGTATTTAACAGGATGCTCTTAAATCATTTTTATAATTTTTTATAGCATAATAATATCCTATTATATTCATGTACCATTATTTTTAGTCAGACATTTCCCAAGTATTAAGCACATTTTTCATTTCCAGTCCTTTTCCTTTTTTTGTTTTTGCATTTCCCCTTCAGGATCAGGAAATTTGTTTTGATTGTAACTATTCCTTCCCTATTATCCTTTCTCTTAACCATTCTTTCCTTGTCCCACTTTTTTCCATGTTAAATTTTATGTATTTTAAACTGTGTGATGTGTGTATGTTAAAGTATATGTGTGTATTCAACCCTTATTTGTTCAGTTCAGATAAGAATGAAGTTCATCTGAAGCCCTCTCCCTTATCATGGTCAGATCTTATTGCATACTTTAGACATAGCATGTTCTACCTCTTGCTTTTTCCTTTTTGCCTCTTTTCACTTTTCCCTCTTAAAACCCTCAGAGCAGAACCAAATCACCTCTAAGATAGGGGTGTGTGTGTGTGTGTGTGTGTGTGTGTGTGTGTGTGTTTTAACACCTTCAATACCATTAAAGACATTAAGGTACTAAGGGGACTTGTTTTTTTTTTCTTTATTAGAATATGATGATATGCCATCATTGATGCCCTTCCTGCTACTCAAATAAGTTTACCATTCTGTTTCTCTTGACTTGTTTGTATTTTAAAGTTCCTACCAAGTTCTATTTTTGTTTTCCATCAGATGTGCTTGAAAGTCTTATATTCTGTTACATATGCTTTCTTATCCCACACCCCCTCTCCCCCATAGGATTATACACAACTTTTCAGAGTTAGTTATTACTAGTTGTAAGCTCCTGTTTTTTGCTTCTTAGAATACTAGATTTCAAAAATTTTTTTCATTTTATAATAGAAGCTTCTAGGTCTTATGTGATCCAGAGTGAGATTCCCTGGTATTTGAGCTTATTCTTCTATTGCTTGTAGTATTTGGAGTAGAATCTATTCTTCTTCAGCTGACATTAAAAAAAAAAAAAAAGCAGGGGTAGCAATCCTGATCTCAGATCAAGCAAAAGCAAAAATAGATCCGATTAAAAAGAAAACTATATCTTGCTAGAGGGTACCACAGATAATGAAGTAATATCAATACTAAACATATATGTACTAAGTGACATAGCATTAAATTCTTAGAGGAGAAGTTAAGAGAGCTACAAGAATTAGACAACAAAAAAAACTTTGCTCTCTCAGAACTAAATAAATTGAACCACAAAATAAATAAGAAAAAAGTTAAGGAGGTAAATAGAATCCTAGAAAAGTTAGGAATGATAGACCTAATTTCCCTAATAACCACTTTGGTTGCATCCCATAAATTTTGGTATGTTGTCTCATTATTGTCATTCTCTTGGATGAATTTATTGATTATTTCACCTACTCATTCTTTAGGATTAGATTATATAGTTTCCAATTAACTTTTGGTCTATTTTAGCCTTTTATTCTATGCAATTTTTATTGCATCATGATCTGAAAAAAATGCATTTACTATTTCTGCCTTTCTGCATTTGATTTTGAGGAGTTTTATGCCCTAATACATGGTCAGTTTTTTATAGGTTTCATGTACTGCTGAAAAAAAAAAGTATATTCCTTTCTGTCTCCATTCAATTTTCTCCAAAGGTCTATCATTCCTAACTTTTCTAGGATTCTATTTACCTCCTTAACTTTTTTCTTATTTATTTTGTGGTTCAATTTATTTAGTTCTGAGAGAGCAAAGTTTTTTTTGTTGTCTAATTCTTGTAGCTCTCTTAACTTCTCCTCTAAGAATTTAATGCTATGTCACTTAGTACATATATGTTTAGTATTGATATTACTTCATTATCTGTGGTACCCTCTAGCAAGATATAGTTTTCTTTTTAATCGGATCTATTTTTGCTTTTGCTTGATCTGAGATCAGGATTGCTACCCCTGCTTTTTTTTTTTTTTAATGTCAGCTGAAGAAGAATAGATTCTACTCCAGCTTTTTACCTTTACACTAAATGTATCACTTTGCTTTAAATGTGTTTTTGTAAACAACAAATTGTAGGATTCTGGCTTTTAGTCCAGTCTGCAATCCACTTCTGATTTATGGGAGAATTCATTCCATTCACATTCACAGATAAAATTACTAACTCTGTATCTCCTGCCATCTTGTTTACGCCCAGTTATACTTTTCTCTTCTTTTTTCCCCTTTCTCTCCTCAGTATTTTGTTATTGATCACTCCCTTCCTGAAACATCCTTCCCCTTTTGAAGCCCCTTCCCTTTTCATATACCTTTCCCCTTCTACTTCTGTTTCCTTCTATTATCCTCCCCATTTCCTTTCTCCTTCCCCTCTTATTTCCCTATAGGGTGAAGCAAGCTTCTCTATGAAACTAAATGTGTCTGTTATTCTCTCTCTTTGAGCCAAATCTTATGAGAATAAGATTTACACCATGCTCATCCCCTTCCCCTCTTTCCCTCACACCATACTCATCCTCTTCCCCTCTTTCCCTCAATGGTTATAGGTCTTTTTTGCTTCCTTATGAGATGTAATTTATCCCATTTTAACTCCTTTTTCCTCTTCTTCCAGTAGAATCATCTTTCATTCACTAGTTTCTTTTTTAAATCATCACAATAAAATCAAATTATACCTGCACCCTCTAAGTATATCCACAACAAAGATACAGATCTCAAAAATTAAACTTATTATCTTCCCATATAGGGATATAAGCTTTTTAACTTTTAAAAGAAAGTTATTTTTTCTTTCTTTTTAACCTTTGTATGCTTCTCTTGAGTTCTGTATTCGAACATTAAATTTTCTATTCAGTTCTGGTCTTTTCATCAGAAATAGATGAAATTCACCTGTTTCATTGAATGTTCATCTTTTTCGCTCAAAGATGATGCTCAGTTTTGCTGGATAGTTGATTCTTGGTTGCAATCCAAGTTCTTTTGTCTTTCAGAATATCGGATTCCATGGTTCCTTCTGGCAGTTTGCAATGTTTTCTCCTTGATTATAATTTTGAAGTTTAACTATGAGGTTTCTTGGAGTCTCTTTCAAGAGGTGATCAGTGAATTCTTTCAATGGCTATTTTACCCTCTGGTTCTAGGACATCTGGGCAGTTTTCCTTGATGATTTCCTGAAAGATGATGTCTAGGCTCTTTTTTTATCATGATTTTCAGGAAGTCCAATAATTTTTATATCTACTTTCCAGGTCAGTTATTTTTCCAATGAGGTATTTTATATTTTCTTCTATTTCTGCTTTTAAAAAAATTTTTGGTTTTGTTTGACTGATTTTTGAAGTCTCATTGAATCAATTATCACTTCAATTTGTTTATTTCTAATTTTTAATGAATTATTTTCTTCAGTTAGCTTTTTTAATCTCCTTTTGTTTTTGGCCAATTGAAGTTTTAAATGAGGGGCTTTGTTCATTGCATTTTTTTTCTGTTTCACAAATTCTGTTTTTAAGTGAATTAATTTTTTTCATATATATTTTGTAAGGAGTTATTTGCCTTTTCCATTTAATTAAATCTCTTTTCAAAGGAGTTTTCTTCAAATAATTTCTGGTTTTCCTTTTCTATATCTTCTTGCAAAGATCTCATTTCCTTTCTCCATTTTTCTTCTAACTGTCTGTTAAGATCCTTTTTTACTTTTTCCCAGAGAGCCTTGTGAAATAGGAACCAATTCATATCATCCTTTGGGCTTCATCTGGAGCTGTTTTGCCTTTTAGGATCCTCAGGATTTGGGGTCTGTTGTCTCTTCCTCCATAAAAGTTGTCTATGGTCAGCATCCTTTTTGCTGTTTTGCTTTTTTTTTTAAGTTTGAGCTCTGCTCTTAAGGCAAAGGGGTGACAGCCACTTTAGTTTGCTCTGGGGCTAATGTTGCTGACTGACTTCCAGTGCTGGATAGGCCTGGCTAGGTCCTGTTTTTCTGGGGTTCTGGAGTTCAGAGGCTCACAATTTGCCTTTTTTATTTGCTTTGTGTGTCTCACAGCAAATCTGCTGAACCACTGGCTTGTAACCAGGACAGAGTTGCCTAAGAGCCTTGTAATAGATTCCCTGGTGTGGGGACACAGCAATGCTCTGTCTCCTCATCCCAGCCCTTGCCCCTTGCCCAGACTCTCTGCCCTGTGGTCTGGGCGTGGCAGCCTCTCTTCTTGCCTGATTGAAACAGACCTGTTCTGAAGTTTCCAAAGTATCTTCTGGAATTTTGTTGTACTCCAAATATTTGTGGGTTCTGTCACTTCAAAACCAGATCAGAGGTTTAATCTGCTGTTGATCTGAGGGAAGCTAGAAAGAGCTCAGATAGAGACATGTCTACTCTCCTTTCTGTTGCTCGTAGTATTTGGATTTGGAAGCTTTGCATTTGTCTAGAACACTTCTCAAAGTTTTCATTTGGGAGTTTCTTTCAGGAGATTTATTGGCATATTCTTTCTATCTTTAATTTATTCTCATGGTCTAGTAGATCTGGGTAGTTGTTGTTGTTTTTTTTTTAATCCTAGTTTTCAGGTAGTCCATTGATTCTTAAATTCCCTCCTTGAACTGTTTTCCACATGAGAGGTTTTTAACAGCAAATACATTATAATTTTGCCTCAAATCTTTTGATTTTGTTCTGATATTTCTTACTGTCTCATATTGTTACTGATTTCTGTTTGATCCATTCTAATTTTCAGGTAGTTCATTATTTGGATAGGATATTTCTATTCTAAGTTATTATCTTTTCAATTTTTTCCTCCTAAGTTTTTATTTAATTTCTTTTGGTCTCTAGCTTTATTTGTTTTAAGTGTTCCTGTAGTCCTATTTTTTTCTTTGAAAAATCTATTTTTTTTCTTTGAAGTTATGCTTGCAATTGTTATAGAGTTATGAAGTTTTTTATGTGTTAGATTTTTTGAATACCAGTTTGAGATGTCCAAAAGGTATTGATTCAAGATTATATTTCAGGGAAGCACCTAGGAGTTGTGTGTGTGTGTGTATGTGTCTGTATCTATAGGAATTATTTGTTTAATGTTTTTGATATTTAAACACATGGGAGCTGATGAGATTATTTAATAAGCAACTAATAAACGCTTTTTTCATTTATTCATTTATCATCAAGTGAGGTAGTATAGAGCAGTGGTTCTCAAACTTTTGTTTTCCGTATCTTTACCTATTAAAAATTATTGAGGATCTCTTCAAAGAGTTTTTGTTTAAATGGATTATATTTATAGACATTTACCATATTTGAAATAAAAATTATTTTTGAATTTGTAGACCCTCTAAAAGGGTTTTAGAGATCCCCAGGGTTCTCTAAACCATACTTTGAGAACCAATGGTATAGAGGGACAAGAAAAGAAGACAATAGGACAGAGCTTATAGTTTACCCAGAGTTAGTAGATGTGACAAGTAAAGAACATCTACTCTAGGAGACTAAGGAAAAAGTAGAAAGACATCTCTTCATCTGAAATTGGACTAAAATTGCTGGAATCTGTCAGAATCATACTAGATGAAGAGGATGGAAAAACCAGGAGCTCTTGGTGAAGGACCTTAATTTTTTTCATAAACTATGAGGAAAGTCCTCAGCTAAGAGGATTCAGGGAGGTAGTGCCATGGAAAGCTTGTAGAGAGATAGAAGGTTTGGATTAGCAGTTGTGGAGAGAGGGATATAGTTAATTAGCCAGGAAGAAGTATAATCTTTTTCTTGTTGTATTGAAGGCCAACTAAGATTAGATAACAAATTTGTAGAGGACCCAGTCAACTCAATTTTATTATTTTCTCCAACTTTGTTCAATAATATATGAATAGGAAAGAAGGAGGCAGAAATTGAGAGCAATCTGGAGTTAGGGTATTGCAAAGATTGACTGGTGATAAAGAGGCAAAAGTCTTGAGAATAGATGTTACTATAGAATTGAGTTGGTTCACCAGATAAGGAAAAGGGGAGAGTATGGTCAGTGCTGGAGGGGAGGAAGGCTTAAAAAGAGGGGAAAGAAGAAAAGAAAAAAGGAGAGAAGGAAAGAAGCATTTATTTATAGTAGTTACTGTGTGCCAGGCATTGGATTTAAATGATGGAGATAGAAATAAAGGCAAAAAGAAAGATAATTCATGTCCTTAAGGAGCTTATTTTTAGTAGAAGACAATATACAAGTGGACCTGAAAATACTTGGGATAAGGAGAAAAGAGAAATGAAAGGTGCAAGATTTTGAAGTTCAAAAAGTTAAAAGGAGAATTAGGAGGTGAACAGTCTGCCACTTTTAACCTTGAACAGGAAATTGGGGGAATGAAAAAAAGTATAATCAGTTTTGGAAAAACTGTTGGGAATCAGTTTTATTAGAAGTAATCATTCAGAGGGAATTGGGCCTCAGGAAGGTCCAAAAGATGAGAGTGAGAAAAGAAGAGTTTTAAGATGTTTTGCTTGTTGGATTGACAGCAGGCAGCCAATATCTAAACATGCTTCAATGCCAGGGCCCTCCCTGACAGCTCCCTCCATTAAGCAAAATATACACAGAATAGACATGAGACATGAGGTAATTTTATAGGAAAGACCTAGTAACTAAGGCACATACAAATATGAGCTTGAGCTGAGCTTTGAAATAAACTAAGGATTTTAAGAGGCAGACATGAGGAGGCAGGGGATTCCAGGCATATAGATTAGCCTGTGTGAAGGTATGAAATGTTACATGAAGAACAAGCTCACCAATTGGATTAGATCAAAGTTTCTTAAACTGTGGTTTGTGACCCTATATGGGGTCACATAACTGAATGTGGGGGGGAGGTCATGAAATTGTGCTTTGTTATCAATAAATGTTTGATTTACATAACTATTTTATATACCTATGTATTCGGGCTCAGACAAAAAGTTCTTTGGTGAAAAGGGATTGTAAATGGAAAAAATTTAAGAAGTCCTGGGCTGGATCATAGGGTATATGAAGAGATTTAAATTTAAATGTGCACAAAATTTTTGTGACCTTGAATAATGAGAATGAAAAGTTAGATTGGAGCTATATTATAAAAGTCTTTAGTCTAGCAGATAAATTTATTCATTAAATAATAAACTCTTCCTCTAGTTTTTAACTTTCTGTAGATTTATTAAAAAAACTCATTTTTTGTTCAGATTTGGTTGGGTGTTAGTATTGTTTGCTCTAGGACACTGATCTCTCTCCCTCCCTCCCTTCCTCTCTCCCTCCTCCTCCTTCTTCCTTCTTTTTTCTTTCTTTTTCTTCTCTCTCTCTCTCATTCACTGCCTCTTTGTCCCCCTGTCAGTCTTTCTTAGTTTTTTTTTCTTTCCTCAGTAGTAAGTTTGAAAGATATACATTTTAAAATATATTTTAAAGTTTAAAAGTGCAAAGCCACCTTCACCTTCAGTATTTGATTTCCATATAAATTTCAATATTACTGAATACAGTTTGATAAATAGAGCTCTCACAAGTTTAGCTACTGTAATATAAATGAATCCAGAGAGAACTTCATTAATCCAATCTTCCATAGAACTTGACTGTCCCTCCAATTATTTAAGTCATTCATTATCTCAGTTACTTTATGCAAATTAAAATAACTGTGAGATAGTCTCTCATACCTATCAAATTGGTTAAAAAATAATTTAATAATATTTTATTTTTCCAATTACATATAAAGATAGTTTTGAGTGTTCATTTTTATAAGATTTTCAGTTCCAAATTTTTTTCTCCCTCCATCCCTTCCTTTTCCCCACAAGACAGCAAAGAATCTAATATAGGTTATATGTGTACAATCATTTTTAACTCATTCTTATTATGTGGGAAAGAAAAATCAGAAGAAAAGGGAAAAAACATAGGAAAAATCGCACACACACACACACACACACACACACACACACACACACACAAATGAAAATCTATGCTTCATTCTGCATTCAGCTTTCCATAGTTCTTTCTTTTGATGTAATTGGCATTTTCCAACCCACGCCTATTAGAATTGTCTTGGATCACTGTATTGCTGAAAAGAACCAAGTCCATCACAGTTGATCATCACACAATGTTGCTGTTGCTGTGTGCAATATTTTCCTGGTTCTGCTCACTTCACTTAGTGAAGTTCATGGAAGTCTTTCCAGGCTTTTATGAAATCAGCCTTCAATATATATAATATTCCATTACCTTTATATACCATAACTTATTAGCCATTCTCCAAGTGATGGGCATCTACTCAGTTTCCAGTTCCTTGCCACTACAGAAAGGGCTGCTACAAACATTTTTGCACATATGGATCTTTTTCCCTCAAAAAAAAAAAAAAAAACAAACACCAACATCATACCTTAGTGTTGATAGAGACTAGATGGAGACACATTTATCCATTGCTAATAGAATTGAACATTTGTTTGATAGTATGTAGGAAAATTGAAAAAAATATGCTCCTTGACATAATATTTTGTTGTTGGAAATATACATTAAAAAAGTTGTTTTAAAAAATCCAACTATTTATTTAAATTTTTTCTTGTAGCATAATTTGCAACTGCAAAAACAAAACCAAAAAAAGGAAGCAAATGAAATGTTCCACAATGGAGTGACTGAAAAAAATAAATTGAGTACATTAATGTAATAGAAGCAAGGCATCTGGTCCTGGAGTCAGTAAGATCTGGTTTCAGGTCCTGCCCCTGATGCCTTCTGACTTTGTGGCATTGTACAAACCTCTGGATCTCTCAGTTCATTTGGCACCTTTAGGCTGTAAGTAATGGTTGTTCGACTGCCTTAATGGAGTTGTCAGTCACCAAGCATTTATTAAGCATTTATTATGAATGAGACATTGTGCTAAGCAAAGGCAAAAGCATTTCAGATCATATGTAATTAGGTCATATTTAAATATAACCTAAGAAATTCAAACTCTAAATTGTCTAAAAATTCTAGAGTATCTCAGAAGAATTTGGATTTTTTATTTTTATAAGCAATATGTTTTGTGTTATAACACAGCTAATAAAGTTATATGTATCCAGAAAATAGTGAAGCAAAATAGCCAAAAAGTGTTTATTACTATAGTATATGTAACTTGATCATGCTTGTAATTTTTTTTAGTTAAAAGAAAGCTATGCTATTGAATTTTGAAGTAGAATCAACTTCATTTGTTGAAATCAAGCTGAAGATTCTCCTTCCTTCCAATAATATTTTCATTGGTATAGTTGTAGTCATTGTGTATGTTATTCTAGGCCTGCTTCCCTTACTCTTCTTTCCTTTAAGAATTATCTTTCTGTGCAAGGCCTTTAAATAAAAATGATTTGCAGAAGCCTATTTTTGTAATAGTTTTTCAAATAGAGGTGACCATATACATCATTACTAATCACTTAATAAAATACTCATATTCTCTAAAAATCAGAGCCACTTTATACAAATTAAAACAACTATGAGATATCATCTCATACCCATCAAATAGGTAAATATATATACATATTTTACCAGAAAGATTTGATCTCTCTATCATCTGAGGTCTCTGTAGTTCAATTCTTCCATTAATATTGGTCCCATCTCAGCATTATTTGTCTCCTCCATCATTTTTGCCCACTTTGTCTAATGGCTATCTAAGAAAATAGTAATACTTTCACTTTATCTATTGTTTCAATATTTCCAGAGCATTATTTAGAAATGACCTCATTTGAGCATTGTAACAATTATGTGACTTAAATATTATTACTTATACCCTAACCCTAACCCTAACCTCTATTTTACATGGCCAAAAGACTTATAAATTTCTATGACAACATTTGGAGTCAGATCTTCCTGATTCCAAGTTCCAAACATATTCACCATAGCATATTTATTTCTTTGCTATCAAGCCTCATCATTATTGTCTTGTGCTGCCTCATGGCTGTTATGAAGCCTCCATCATATCTGAGTCATGTTAACCCACCAAGAGGGAATTGAGACCCCTGAGAAATGAGAGCACTACAGTTGGTTGAATTATAGCCTGATATCCTTTTAAAAGTTTTATGCACAATTCCTGAATCTGTGTTCATGATCTGTAAGAAGTCATGGAGTATGAATAAGTGATGCTTGACTATAGATAAGGCTGTTTTATGTCTGATTTCCAAAAGAGAAAACTCTTGTGAGTTTGTTCCTAAACATAGAATATTAAACAATTATGCTAGATACCACCTTATGGGAATAGACAAACTATGATCATCAGTAGGGAAATACAGGAGTAGAACTCCCCCTACCCATGCAGATCACATTCATTAATGCTTAGGAAGCTGCCTGAAACACACGAAAGATTATATGACTTGACCAGAATCAGACATCTTGGAATTGTTTTATTTGGATTAAGACCCAGTGCTTTTTGACTCATAGCCACCAACTTGATCTATTATCCCATTCATTCTCCTTTACTGCCTGATGTGCATCAGATTCAGTTCTAGTTTAAGGGAAAAAAAAAAACAATGTGGGCAAGACTTTGAAAAAAAGTAGGTATAATACATAAGCGGAGGAGCTGTGAACTGGCTTAATATTTTTGGAAAACAGTATGGATTTGTGTAAGAAGAAGTGCAAATGTGTTCATTTTCTTTCATCTAGTGTTTCTACTATCTTAGCATAACAGTGGCAGTGGGAAAAGATCTGTTTCTACAAAATTTTCCTAGAAGCACTGTTTTTGATGGTAAAGAATTGGAAACAAAATGTCCAGCAATTAGAAAATGGCTGAACAAATTATGATATATAAATGTAATAGTTATGACAATTGGTATGATTATTCCATTAGAAAGAAGACGACAGAGAAATATGGGAAGACACATGATGCAGTGCACACTAAAGAAAAACAATAGAATATGTACTGACTATAGTTATATAAATAAGGACTACAAAAATAATAATAAATCTCAGGTTATGGAAACATCTTCTGAACTTTTCTACATAGTCTTCCTTTATTGAGTTATTTATTACTGTTGATGTTACTGTAATTGATATTATTTATATCCTTCACTTTTGTGAGGCTGTAACAAAATTGCTTTGTTTATGGAAACAAGCAAAACAATTTTGTTACAGCCTCATTAAAGTTAATATACATTTACTTTTAAAATTCTCTAAGTAACAGAAGTTCACACATATAACTCCATTTAGTTCAACACACATTCATCATTATTGACTATATTTGAGACACCATTCTAGGTGTTGTAGAATCCATGTTAAAAAATGAAATAAATCCTTTTATTAAAGAACTTACATTTTATGTAAGTTTATGTACATAAAAGGCATATATAGCAATATAGATAGGATGAACAAAATAAATGCAGAGTCAGCAAAGATCATGTGTGGATGGAAGGTAGCTTTGGAGTTGAACCAGTGGGTGGTCACCGAGTACAGCAGAAAGCACTGGAATCAGAATTAGTGGACCTAATGTCCAAGCCTGGGTCTGTGTAGCCCTGGGAGGTTGCTGACTTCGGAATTTCACTTTTTTCATCCATCAGATTAGGATTTGGGAGTGGGGTTGGGCTCAATGGCTTCTGAAGTCTCTCTCAATTCTAAGTCTGTGATCCTAAGACTAAAAGGGGAGGAGGGAGGAGCTCCACCAGCTAAGTTTATGACATGCTAAGATATAGGAACAAGAGGATCAGTATAGTTAGAATACAGACGGTGAGAGGGGGAGAAATGTGAATTGTGGTCAGTCAGAGCCAGATCAAGCAAGGCCTTAAGCACCAACCAGGAGCTTTTGTATTTTATCTTAGAGGCACAATAGGAAGCTGCTAGTGCTTCTTCTGCTGTTGGATGGCAGTCAGTTATAATTATTTTTTCATATTTTCTTTTCCTTTCTTCTTGTTTATATATTTGAATACTTATACTTGTCCATGAAGAAAAGGGGGCAAGTTTAATTAGGGAAAAATAACAGTTCTGGAAGGAATCATTAAATATTGTTTGTGACATGTATGAAGGAAAAATGTTAACCATTATGAAGATGTTTGGTTTCATTATGGCTATGATGCCATGCTAACCTAATCTTACTCTTTCTGGGTTTCCTTCATTGAAAGATCAAAGAAGTCCTAATGACCTTGAGAGGCTGCTAAGAGGTGATCTCAGAGCTTCTAGTCCTGCCCCTTACTCATGCTGGCTGTGTGACTGTGGACAAATCAGTGCTGACATGAATTGGGAGAGTTCACCTGACAATGCCTTGTTCCAATGAAACCATAGTGTCTTTCCGATATGAATTTCAGTAAGGCCATGGACAGAACCTCTGAAAATATCCTTGTGAACAAGATGAACAGATGTGTTTAGTGTACTGCCAGCCCCTATGGAATCGTAGGGAGGGGTGGACATATGCCAGAGATTAGCAAGAATGATGTCTCAGCCAGGACATAATTTGTAGGATATGAGTGAGTCAGTCAGCCAGAGAGTCTAGCAACAATACTAATATAAGGGAATTTGCAAATCATGTGGCAATATAGTTGGAGTTCGGAATAGACCTCCAACAGTTAACAAGAAGCCAGATTCAAGATCAAGGCAGCAAAGAAAACATTATCTGAAGTTTATTAACTTTGAGTTGAAAACTATTCTTTAGAGAAAGCTGGGAAAACAATATGAAGAAGAGAATTTGCTATTTTTATAATACTACTTAATCCATGAGAATAATTTGCTCAAGCAATGCCATTTTATGATAGGCAGGATACTAACTATGGACTTCTTTTCTTTCCACTTTTTAACATTGATAAAAATGATACAATAGTAGACACAGAGCTGGTTGAATGACTAGACCCAAAGAGTAGTGATTAATGGTAGATATCAACCTGCAAGGATGTCTTTAATAGTGTGTGACAAGGTTTTGTGCTTGGTCCTGACCTGCTCAATATTTTCTATCAGTGCCGTTAATGAAGATATACATGGCAGTCTTCAAGTTTTTGGATGACAGAATTGTTATCTAAAAAGATCTTGAGAATCTGTACTGAATCTAAAGAGATAAAATGTAATTGAGAAGAATACACAGTCCTTCACTTCATGCAAAAAAAAAATGCAGAAGTACAGGGTGGTGAAGACAAGGTCTTGTGGCAAAAAGAAGTGTGTTTTGGTGGATTATGGGGACCCAATGGCAGTCAGCAGAGTTAGTGAGATCTTAGGCTCCACTTTTACAGGGAAAGACAAGAGTGAGGGATGAGCTAATTCCACTGTTCCACACAATGTCTGATACATCAGACAATATCCAAATGCTGCATTGATTTCTGGGTGTCATAATGTCCTTAGAAAGAACATTGAAATATTAAAATATGTACATAGTTGGGCAACCAAGGCACTTGAAACCATTTCATAATGATAATGATAATAAAGTGAATTATCAGAGAGAAGATTTGATTATTATGATGATATTTAAATATTTAAGGGCATATCATATAGACTTAATCTTCTAGGCCCTGGATATTAGAAGTCAAGCTAATAAATAAAAGCTATTGGAAAATAAGAGTTCAGATCACTGTTAAGGAACAATTCTTTAACAATTAGGACTGCACCATAGTATCATGGATGTCCTTAAGTGGAAGCTGAGAGATCATATTTGGAGAACATTTCAGAACTGATTTATACTTTAGGTGAGTTTTGCATTGGATGTGTATCTCAGAGCTCCTTTCTAACCTATATGTCCCAGGGTAAAATGTAATTATAACTAGCACCTTGAAATCTAAGAGAGGCAGGTCCCTATTCAATGAAGAAGAAATATTTTAGGAAAGTAGATTCCAAAACAAGATTCTTCATTGTCCATCAAATTTTAAAAATTCCTTTTATCTTTAGGACTAATCAACTAGTGGTTCCTTTGAGAACATTTTGAAAAAAAAAATTATAATAATTATTTAATTTGAAAGTAAAAAACAACTGTGAACTTTTGTAATTACTTATTATAGGTCAAGAAACTCTCTATATATGCTTTTTAAACATTTAGAAGAGGTTTTTTAAAAAGGGTATGTCAGTTTTCTTAGACTAAGTTCAATTGTTGAAATTCTTGATCTGTTAATCTAAAATCTGTCACATAATGTTACTATCCACTTAGCTCTTTCCAACAGTGTGCTGCTTGAAAAAGGAAGAAATGAAAATTTAGAAGATAAACTTATTTAGAAGGGATCTGGCAGAATGGGTGGAATGCTAATGTGTTTCTGGTTTGCAGATGAAATCAAAGGTCTGCTGATGAATAACAGAAAACAGTTTTGGACACCTAATAAAAATATCAAAAAATGGTTGATAAATTAAATTTTATTATGATACCATAATCATATTAGAAATTTTGTTTGAAGTCTAGGATTGAAAATTTGGAAGTAAGAGCTTGTGTCTGTGGTCTAAAAATGTTATATTCTACTACCTATAGTATATTTAGATTAAGGTCTTTAAGCAAGATATATGTATCTAGATTTCCAATTTCTGGATGAAATTGAGAAGATTATACTTTTGGAATAGAATCAAATAATGGCACAAATGACATAGCCAGAGAAAATCTAGGAAGCATAGTTTTTACTCCCCTTTCCTTCCATCTTCTCTGCATCTTTTTTTATTGTGTGTCACCTCTACCCTACTTTATTGTTTTATTTAACTATGGGAATATCCCATTAACTTAAAAAAGAAAATTCTGCTATATGAAACATAACTGCAAATTAAGAATGTGTCAGAAAGTCCATGAACTAAAATTTAACTGCTTTAATTATACAGATTCACAAAATCTCAGAGTTGGATGGGACCTCAGAGACTAGCAATATCAACCTTAATTTATCAAGACTCCTCCTGCAACATCCTAAAACATCCAGGTTTTGCTTGAATATTTCTAATGAGCCAGCCTGTCCCTATTTTACAAGATGGTTAGGAAGACTTTCCTTATATTGAATATAAATCTGCTTTCCCATGACTTCTGTCATTATTGTAAATAAAAATGCTGGACTGCAGAAAGCTAAATCTGTGTCCTTGTGTGCTGTGCTGGACTTCTGTCCATGGGAACAGATAGCCATTAGTGGGGAACCTTCCGGTCATTCAGCCATTTCCAAATCCACCTACCTGTATTGTCCACATCTCTCAGTTATGGCCAGAAGCATTACATGCTTGAGAAAATTCATTAAATACTAGTTGAATTCAAGCATGTTATTTTCATTTCAATCCCTGATCAACAAGTATAACAATCTGATCAAAAAAGGAAATGAGGTTACTTTGATAAGACCTTTTTTTTTTTTTTTTTTTTTTTTTTAGCAGCAAGATGATCAGAATCTCTTGCATGTCATTCATAGAACCCCTTTACCCTTGTTATAGGCATTATTGTAATAAGTCTGGTCATTTTTGAGGTTCTTGTAACCCTGAGGTATCACGATCATTTTTTCCAGTTTTTAGGAACCCAAAGATGCAGGGACGCAGGGATGAGGAGGCAGAGCATTCTAGATGTGGTGAATGCAGACTAGAGTTATGTGGAAGATCAGCTAGTGCAGCTGGTATGAAGTGCCTAGAGTAAGCTTGGTCAGCACAATAATTCAGTTATAAAGATTAAAATACAATGAAGTACCTTTGTGACATTGAAAAAAACCTAAAATGTAAAACCATTGCTAGTAGGAGTTAAAGATATACTTCAAAATTAAAAGGAGATAAACATCTGCTCCCTACTAAATTGGGTCACCAAGACAGTGGCTCGGGATGGTGACTTATAGGGAGCTGGGGCTCAGAACTAACCTGGATAACTCTTCTTTGTGTGCCCTCAGAAACCTAAACAGCTACTCCTCCCTAAAGAAACAGTCTCCCCACTTCCCACCCTGCTTACCTGAGCCACGGCCTGGCGTACCCAGCTGAGTGTAGGAGAATGGGGAGAGGCAGCATTGGTTCCAGCTGCTGGGGTGTCCCTGGGGTGCCAGCAGACCCGGGCATGCTAGCAGACCCAGGCTCTCAGTGCCTACATCATGTACTGATCACACAAAACCCCTCCTAGAAATGTTTAAGAAGAATGGAAAAGTAGCTTTAGATGCCCAACAAAAAAGCATCCTCCGTGCCTGGAGGCAAGAGGGAGGCTGAGGGCTAGCATGAAGTGCTCAGAGAATGGATCGAGTGGAGAGAACTGAGCTCAAAGAGAGTCCCTGGACCTCAGTTCTGGTCCAATGCCCAGATGCCCTCTGCCACGCTTCCTGCCAACCAAGATTTTGTGGCTGAGTGACCTTACATCACCTCCCGGGGCAGTTTTTCCAATCTACAAGATGTAAGGGAAGGTGAGACCAGACGATCTCTACATCTGGCCTTTGATGCTTATGGTTCTGAGGGATGTACGTTCCCCTCACTTCTGCTCAGAGTATCCCCTTCTTCTTTCAAGATGCTGTTCAGGCCCAGCTTTCTACAAAGGCTTTGCTGACCCTTCTAGCTACTCTTGTACTGAACTAGCTTGCCTTTCTTTTGTATTTGTACTCAGTATATTTATTTTGTATATCCTCATATGAATACGTGTTGTCTTTTCGATGGAATGTAAGCTATTTGCTTGTTTTTTTTATTTGAAAATCCAGCACCTAGCACAGAGCCTGAAAGAGTAACTTCCTTCATAAATAATGGTTGATTGATTGGTGATAAATAGGAGCATCATTTTAAGAACTGCCTTCCTCTTTTCATCTGGGAGACAAAGTGCCCACCTGAACAAAGTGATGAACTTAATTTATTAGTTTGAATGCCTTAAAGGAACATTTTTCTTAGGAACAAAATTTATTTAGCTCAAGAAGAGACAAGTATATTTGTAATCAAATTTGGAAAATTTTCCCCCTTCACCATGGCTTTACCCAGTCTCCTGTTGTCAAAACTTGGGGATTTTGTGACTCTTAAATTCAGCAGTTCAATAAACTTGCTAGAACTAGGAAAATAAGCAAAATAAGTAACTATGTGTTTATACATATATATATACATACTATATATGTTTATATATAATATATATGAAATTATATGTATTATAAAGAAAAAAATTGACCCTCTCCTCAAGGAACTTTCATCCTGTTGGAGGGATTTAACATTTATATACAAAAGCAAATAGGGTGATCAAGAAAAGCTTCTTTTAGAAGATGGTCTTAAGTTAAGCCTTGAAGGTAGCTTGGATGAGAAGGTAGTGCATTCTAGGCATGTGGGAAAGCCTATGAAAAGACAAATGGTGGTGGGAGATGAAACGTATCTGGGAAGTAAGTAGGCCTACTCAATGGAATATAGCTTCATGAAAGGGAACAATATATAATAACACTTGAAAGATAGGCTAAATTTTTTGACCCAGCAATACCACTATTAGTTCTGTTTCCCAAGATGATCAGAGAAACAGGAAATAACTGATATATTCTAAAACATTTATAGCAGTTCTCTTTGTGGTGGCAAAGAACTGAAAATTGAGGGGATGCCCATTGTTATCAAAAGATCCCGTGGAATCCAGCAAGGTTGGGGAGTAAGCCCGTAAGGAGTTGCCACTGTCCCCCCAGTTGCAAGGCAGTCCAGGAGCAGAGTTACAGTGAAGGCCCTTTTAGAGTGAGAGAAGGATCAGCGATTTTCACGAGAAGCAGATCTGCTACCGAGTGGGACGTACGCGGAGTATAGAAGTGAGAGCAAGATGTATACTGTTAGTTTAGTTCTTTACCCCTCTCTTCAAGGCTCAGATTGGTCCGAGTTACAATCCAAATTATGACTGGTTGGATTTACAATTTAAGTTACAATCGGTTGGATTCACAGTCCTCCTTTTCTGCTCATTCCATGTCAGACAATATTGGCTGTCTTCTTGACAGTTAATATTTTCATTAAATATGTGTACTTGCAAAAAGCTTGTGCCCTCTCATTGACCCTAGCCAGTTTGAGCTGGTTTAGCCCTGGCCCTCTTTATCAGGAATTTTGTGGTTTAGCCAGTTTTTTGGTACACAAGATGATTGATTGGGGATATCTTAGCAAGATACTTTCCCTTTCCATCCCCCAATCCTGTTTTTCAATGTTTGTGGAAACCTAAGTGTCAGCATTCTTCACACCAATCAGTTGGCAAATAGCTAAGTTGTGGATAGAACACTGCTGTGCTGTAAGATATGATGAGTTAGATGATTTTAAGGAAACATGGAGAGTCATATATGAAATAATAAAATGAGCAGAACCAAGAGAACACTGTATATAATAACTGCAGTGTTGCTTAAAGAAAAATTATGAACAACCAAGTTATTCTGAGTACTATAAGTACTCAAATCAGCCATAAATGACCTATGAAGGAAGATTCTGTTCACCTCTAGAGAAAGAACTGATAAATAGAAGTATGCCCAGTATGGTTTTATATATATTTATAAATGTGCATTAAATAGTGACCTTCTCTAATGTCAGGTGAGAAAGATAAAAGGTAAGTAACAAAAAATATATTAGAAAGAAAGAAAAGCTGGAATCATTTAGTGGGTTTTTAGATAGCAAGCTAAGGATTGTGTATTTTATCCTAGTAGTATCAGAAATATGGGGAGTGCCATGTCAGATCTGCGCTTTAGGGGATTACCTGCGCAACTTTGTGGAGGATGTTTTGGAGAGGAAAGACTAAAACTATAAGGACCGATTAGGAGACTGTTAGGTGATATAAAAGAGAGATGAATTAGAGTAGTGGCCTTGTGAGTAGAGAGAAGGGAACAGAAAAAGTATTGTGAGAGTGGGGTTGATGAGACTTGGCAACTGAGAAAATATGGAAAAGGAAGGAGGAGAAAGGGCCGGGGAGGATTACTGGGTTGTGGATCTAGGTGATGGGAAGAGTGATGATACCCTCGGCAGAAATATGGGAGGGACACGCGTGTACCTGTGAGAGGGCTGCCTTATCTGACCTCTTAGGTTGTCCAGCTCTGCAGCTAAGTTTGGAAGTGGCTTGAGTGGAGCGAGTTGGGACACGTTGAATTTGAGATGTCTACAGTAAATCTAGATCTTTGAAGGGGCTAAATCCAATTCAGCATCTCACTGTTTGGTGCCAAAACGGTGAGCGACTCTGGAAAAGCTCTGCCTCACTTAAATCCGATTTATACCCAAGTCAAGTTATCATTCCATAATAGAAATTGGCCCTCTGAAAAAAAATGAAGAATGAGTAACAGCAACCCAGGAAGAGAAAAGAGACCACTGAGCTACCTAGGGAGGGGTGAGCAGGTCCTACCTAATCAGAAATCAAGCCGGTCAGAGCTCCTCAGGAGTGCCTGCAAGTAGCCTCAGTGGTTCTATCATGGGTAAATTAGGGAGACCCAGTATCAAAGAAACAAGAAGGCACTAAATGTGGGGCATTCTCCAAAACATCTTAAATATTTCTTGTTAAAAAACAGATTTATTGTGTTTTCCAAAAATTCTTGAAATTATATTGAGATAGCTGTGGTACTACCTGTCATTATATTAGCTGTTGATAAAGAGAGTGCCCCCAACTTTTTATGTGGCAATTATCCTAGCAAAAATGAATTTAATTAACCTAGGCTTCTGAGACATAAAACCCATTTTATGAGATGGCCCTATATCATGTAATGCACGTGATTTTGTAAGAACAGATTTTTCTAAAATTGCTATGTATTAAAAAATAAAAACTGCTTCCAGGATTCGGGCAGATGGATAGTAGTATTTTGACATTAAAAAAAAAATGTTTTGGGTGCGTTTGATGCTCTGAATTTTGCTTGAAAGGGTTAATATCAGTTGTGCTGTTAGCTTCATTGCCTTTCCTTCCATTTCATTTCAGGAAGAAAAAAAAGAGCACCCTAGAGAATCCTGGGTCGTTCCCTTGGCTGCTTACACTGTGCTAATGAGATGCCTTCGGGAAGGGGTAAGGCTCTTTTCTTGTGGTCCACAGAAATTCTCCATTGTAATAAGCCTTCGGGCACTGGATGCGGATTGTAGCCTGCAGCACTGCAGTATCTTGTCAACCCAGGATTGCTCCTGAATTTAAATAATCATGACAAGACCCTGACCTACACTTGAGCAGAAAGCAGAATGAACTCACTTTCTCTATCACTCAGCATGTATAAATGACTTGATTTTTCCGAAGTCAGTACTAAATAAAAATGAGCTTGATTACTCAGCTTTTAGTAGCCTATTCTTATCAATTTCTTCGGATAATTTTTAAGACACCTCGTTCAATAACTTCTGTTTACTTTGTGTACAACTTTGACAGAGGTACTAACTGATGGCTTCAAACGGTTCATGATTATCGTGGCAAGCTCTTTTGGTCCTTTTGGGGACCTTTTGAGGTCCAGAAGGGGGAAAACCTGAAACGTTTCTGTTCAAGGAAATCCATCACTTTTAACATTAAGCTTGTTCGTTATGCAATTTGGCTTTTCCATTCATTGTCCTTCCCCTTGTCTTACCACATTGGTGGCAGCTTGAAAACAACCCAACCTACTGACACAAACCTCTGGTTCCCTCTCGGAAAAATAAAAAGGCCGTGAGCAGAACAAGCTAAAAGGTTGGCATTCGCTGTTTGCTTGAGACCACTTGACATTATTTCACCCAAGGCAATGCCAAAGGCATAAAAACATTCCTTACAGAATGAAAGAAAAATATCAAGATAAACATCTTCCTTTTGAGTTCATTACTTCTTGCTGTGCTAGTTAATGGAATAATCTTCCAGGTGCACAACTCCCTCCTCCCTTCCCCAAATCACTTTCCTCTTCTTTCCTCCCCAGTGATCATGTAAATCCATATAGTTTATGTACAGCTTGGGCCCTTTTTTTCCTACCCTTAATAATGAATGGGAGTAAGATGTCATCCTGAGATGGGAGTTTGCATGGTAATATAATACTTTCAAAAGCAATGGGAAGTTCAGATAGTATGTTAAAACTGAATGAGGAAAGTCTATGGGAATTTCTTGCTATCAGCCTAGGCACATATACCAAAAAAGCTATTTCGAAATTAACTCCATGGGGTATCTAGGTGGTGCAGTGGATAGAGCACCAGCCCTGAAGTCAGGAGAATTTGAGCTCAAATTTGCCCTCCGACACTTAATACTTACTAGCCATCTTGCTGCTTGCCTACTTCCTAGGCAAGTCACTTAACCCCAACTTTTTTGCCTCAGCAAAAAAAAAAAAAAAAAAAAAAAAAAAAATTAACTCCATGTTAGCCAATGAACTCCATGTTAGCCAAAGACTGTCTACTAATGACTTATGCTGTGGCTGCTGTCCTTTTTCTACAGTCTTTTCTTGAGAAAATAGGAAAAAGAGCATAATAACTTGGTATCACTATTCATATATTCTAGTTTATAGAAACTATATTTTATTTTGCTGTGAAAACTGATTGTATAAGCTGATTGTAAGTATATGTAACTGATTGTAAAACAGCTTCTATTATGTCACAACTGAAAGAGTTTTATTTTCTTGCTGGCTGGAGTAGTCATAGGATTTACAGCTGGAAAGAACCTTAGAGATTATCTTCCCTGAACCCCTGGAGAGATGACTTATCCAAAGTCACATAAATAGTAAATTAGTTCCAGTGAATGCGAAACAGTGCTCTTCCCAATGACTGAGAAGGCTCCCCATGCTGATTTCATATTTAAGTTTTACTTTTAGAGTTGTTATTAGCACTTAAATAAAATTAGGTAAACCATCCTACAATGATAAAGACTCAGGAAGAGTTTGATCTGAAGGAAGAGGACTTGTAGGATTGTGAAGAAAGCCATAGATTAAACTTTGAGGAGGGAAAAAATGAGGGAACTGGAGAGAATGATATTAAAAGAAAATGGAGAGGTAGCTAGTGGTACAGTGGCTAGAACACCAGCCCTAAAACCAGTAGCATCTGAATTCAAATTTTGCCTCAGATATTTGAAAGTTACTAGCTGAATGAGTCTAAACAAGTCACTTAACCCCAATTGCCCTGCCAAAAAAATAATAAAATAAAATAAATGGAATTTGCCAAAGAGGACTGGAAGAGAAGTATGTAAAGAAGGACTTCACTGTAGGATGAGAACATTTAGAAGAATAAAGAGAAGAAAGTTGGGAAGACAAGGAAAAGAAAGCTGGATATGTGTGTCAAGGTACTAATGAGGAGAGATGTTTACCAGGTTGAGAAATAAAATAAAAAATATAAAGTTGAAGACAGCCAGCAGTGTTTTCTCATGGGGATTTGCCAGGAAAGAAGGTTCTTCCTATGACTGCTGGGAAGATGGAGTCTTCCAAGTGCCTCTTTATGGACCATATTGTCAGGGAGAATGAAATGTTGTACAAAAAAGTGGAAGAAAGGTCTCAAATGAAAAGTGAAGGAATAAAAAAGATTTGTCAAGATTCAGGTGAGTACTGACCTAGCCTTTTGAAGTCAAAGAAGAGGCCACAAAGGAGAAAGGAGAGATGGAGGACTGCTGCGTCCTCAGAGAAGAATCCAGTCAGGTCAATAGGCGTTGTGCCAAGAGCCAGTCATGCACTAAGTCTGGGGAGGAGCAAATGTCAATCCTGCCTTTGAGAGCTCACAGTTTTATAGTGAAGTCAACCTGCAAACAACTGTAGAAATGAGATGTTCAGATAAATTGGAGCTATTTTTAGAAGGAAGGTAATATCATTAAGAGAATTGAAAAGGCAGTCTCAAAATGAAAGCATATTAAAATTATTGCTTGTCTTAAGTAATTTTAAAACAATTCTCCATGGCATGAATTTATATTTAGCTATTGTAATATGTGATATTATAATACTTACATATTAATATATATTATTTATTTATTTTATAGTTGAAAGATACCTTTAAAAGGAATATCCATTTGATAGTTTAGGACTCTAAGGCCTGAAAAGGTCAACTGATTTGTCCAGAAATACAAGAAGTGGCAGAAATGGACGTAGAATTTAGTGGACACTTGAGTGGACATCACTCAGGTCCTAATATAGGAGTTGGGAATTCTCCATAGTGGTTCCATACAATTTCTCTCATTCATATGTAGGCTGTCAATTCTCTACTTATGTATCCACCTTTATTAAGCACCTTAATGTTTGGGAAACTCCAAAGGAAAGTGTGGGAAAGGAGAGGTTTGAGACTGCTTTCCTAATTGAAGCTCTCCAGAGCCTTGTGCTGACCCACTGCTGCGCTCTAGGGAAGCTTGTGCAGTCCACCAGGGCCATGCTGGAAAGGAATCGCTTCCATTTGTTGTCTCAGGAAAATTCTGAAAGTCCCCTGGCAGGAAAAGAGACCAGACACAGGCCCTTTCTGAGACTAAACTGCCAAGCTTTCCAGCTCTGCTGCAGAGGGCATAGCTCCGTTGGACCAAAAAGACTGCTTCATGGAGAACTCACACATGGCAAGGGACACAAGGGGTCCCAAAAAGCGATAGATACAAGGACACTACCAAGGTCTCTCCTAAGCACTTTAGAAATGATTGTATGACATGGGAGACCCTGGCACAGGACCATCCAGCATGGCGTGCCCTCCTCAGAGAAGGTACTGTGCTCTGTGAGCAAAGCAGAAATAAATTAGTCCAAATGAAAAATGAGAGGCTCAAAGTTGGAGAATCCACCCTAAATGTACACTATTTGTGTCCGACCTGTGGCAGAGCGTTCCGAGCTCCTGTCGGTCTGATCAGCCACTGCTGGACACATGGTAACTCGACTCTGACATCATGATGTCACTTTGGTCCTCTTTGAAAATGAAGGACAACAACAATTAATAGGGGATAGGGCTAGATCATTCTCAAAGTATTTACTCATGTTTTTGCCCTCTGGACAGATGTTCCCATTTCTTGGTTCTTGGCACATTGTGGGTATTTAATGAATAATGACTGATTGATTCTACTCTGTCATACTTTATTCTACACATTATCTTCCTTCTCCTTTATCCCCAAATCTAGTGGAATGTAAGCTTGTTTTGGCCAAGAAATATGTCTTTTTTGTCTTTGCCCAGCACTTCCAATAGGGCCTTAACTATAATAGTCCCTTATTCACCATTTCTTGAATTGTCAACAATTAGAATAAAGTAATTAAGTTAGGAGGGAGAAAATCTTTTCCCCAGCTGAATTGGGAAGGGGAGGGACATAGATCCCCATTTCCATTTTTTTTCCTGTATCCTCTACTATGAAATCCTTACAGGAATACTTTGTACAGAAACAAATGAGTAGATGAATTCTGGGCTGGTAAATATTCTTATGGGCTAACAACTAACAGTGTTAATACACAAAAGCAATGGTATGACCCTATCTCCACTCTTCCTACATCTTTATTGCCCAATAAGACCTTAGTTTAAAAAATGTGACATTTTATGTTTGTAGCACCTCTTTTTATAGTGGCAAGGGACTGGAAACCGAGTGGATGCCCATCAGCAGGTGAATGGCTGAATAAGTTATGGCATATGAATGTTATGGAATATTATTGTTCTATAAGAAATGATGAGCAGGATGATATCAGAAAAACTTAGAACTGATGCTGAATAAAATTAAAAGAACCAAGAAAACATTGTACATAGTAGCAAGAAGATTATGTGATGATTAGCTGTGATGGACTTAGTTCTTCTTAATAATGTGATTCAAGGCAATTACAATGGACTTGGGATGGAAAATGCCATCCACATCCAGAGGGAGAACTATGGAGAATGAATATAGATTGAAGCATAGTGTTTTCACCTTTGTTTGTTGCTTTTTTTATGTTTTTTTTTCTCTTTTGGTCTGATTTTTATTGCATAACAATGTAAAAATGGAAATATGTTTAAAAGGATTTCACATATTTAACCTATATCAGATTGCTTGCTATCTTGAGGAGGGAAAAAGTAAGGGATGAAGGAAGAAAAATTTGGAGTACAAAGTCCTACAAAAATGAATGTTGAAAGTTATCTTTACATGTATTTGGGAAAATAAAATACTTTTGAGAAAAAAAAGTGACATTTTAGAGGGGTATGGGTTTTTATTTTTAGCCACCTGTTATCCTTGGGATGTCCTATTTTAACTTTAAAATTTCCTCTAGAACAGGCAACATAGCAATTAGTAATTATTTCTCTTTAACAGATTTAAGCTTCATTATTAGAATACATGTAATTTGAAGTATGGTGTTCTCCATTTTCAATTTGCAGGGATTTTTTTTTTCCATTCTAAGAGATTAGCTATATGAAATTCAGTGCATAGTTCTTCTAATTCCTATTCCTTTGAGTGACAATCATATTCTGATTGTTGAATGTATAAATATAGATTCTCTTAAAAAACACTATTTTCTTTATGAAGCCTTTCCACATTAACCTCACCAGTGACACTTTGGCTTTTTCTAGCATTAGATCAATTTTTTCCAACATCTGAAGTTTAGATCATTAGCTTTTTAGGACAGAAACCTAGCTTTTTGGTGACCATCTTTTTTTGTGCTGTCCTGTAAATGAAAATTAATCCTGTAGAGAATATAAGTTTTTATTTGCTCTTAGGAAGGTGCCATGGGAGAACCAACCACCTCCACAGGATTGGGCTGTGGCTGCTTCTCCCAAAGCAACTTGTTGTCATATTAATGTTTCCTATTATCTTATGGCTCTGTTCAGGTGGTGCCTCATGGAGGGTGATGTCTATTATCTCTTACTTTTTTGTTCTTAAAAAATAAACTCAGAAAACATAAACATTCACATGGAGAGGGATCAGGAAAGGCTTCTCTTGTTGAAGGTAATATGGATGCTGAGACTTGAAGGAAGTCAGAGAAAGAAGGAAGCTGAGATGAGGAAGGAGAGAATTCTAGACATGGGAGATAGTCGGTGATATGCTCAGTCAGGAGATGGAGTTTTGGGTGCAAGGAATAGCCAGGAGACCAGTCTTAGCAGCCTGCAGAGTACTTGAAGGGATAGAATATAGAAGAAAACTGAAGGTAGGAAGAGGTAGGAAGAGGCAACCTTGTGAAGGGTTTTAAAAGTCAAATCAATATTTACAATATAATATTTGTATCAGTAATTTGGATAAAGACTTATATGACATTTATCAAATTTGTAGATATAATGAAGCTGGGAATGATAGCAAGCCCTTTGGATGCTCTAGATAGCAGGTTCCTAAAATATATCCACTGGTTCAAAATTTGGGCTGAATTTAGTGAAATGAAATTTGACAGAGGTAAATGTAAACATCTGCACTTGAGTCAAGAAACAACAACAAATCAAACAACTTCACAGATATAGGATGGGGAGGTATAAACAGATCTTCAGAAAAGGATTGGGGAGTTTTATTAATGAAATGTGAGATGATTATAAACTAGCGCAATATAGCAAACAAAATAATCTCTGCGATCTTGCATTAAGAGTCATAATATTCAGATCATGGAAGAATACCATTGTGCGGTGGTCAGGTAACATCTGGAGTATTGGGCATACTTCATAGGGTCATTTAGTGAAAGCTCAGAGACTCTTATTTTAAGAGAGAAATTCAGTAGAGATAAGCTCACTGTTCTTGTCTAGTATATTAATAAAGAAGAAAAAAGTGAAGAAGGCTCCCCTGCATTTAAACTTTTGTGTTGTTGTGATGGAAATTATTTTTTAATTTGAAAATTAATTTGAGGATCAAGTTAATAAAAACACAGTAAAATTGCAAAGTTTATGCTGTATGTATCCCCATATCAGCATTCTTTGTTCTTGTTTCTATCTCTTTTTATTCCTCCTCCCATTCAGGGATATATTTGTTCCTTTATTAAAACAGCCTCATAGTTTTATCACTACAAAACTCCCTGTCTTTTTCTTCCTTTGATTATTGTTTTGTTTGACACTGGAATATTCCAGGCTCTCCACTTTTATTGTCTGCCTAAGCAGGTTAGCTGTTTGCTCAAAGGCTTGCTACAGGAAAGTCCTCTATCTTTAATCAAGGAGAAGGGTGAGGAGGCTGCTAGATGAACTTATACATGAGTCCTGGAAAAAAAGCTTCTTGTTCTTGGGCCCATGCCTTTTAGGTTTACTTTTAATCTGACTAAATCTATTAAATACTTATAACATGTCTTTATCCTCTTAAAGCCCATTTTCCTATAATATAGATTAAGGAGAGTCCCTGATTTGCTTTTTATATTAAATCTATTCACTCTTAGCTCAGAGCCATTTTTTATTTCCAGTTTTCTTAAACATTTCAAGAGTATTCAGGGAAAATCCATAGACATCCTAGCCTCTTTGGAAGGCTACTTGTAATGACATTAAATTTAAAAGTTAATTGAGCCTATATGAAATAGTTTCCTAAATCTTAAGACATTTGGATTATTTTTTGTATTATAAAGAGATAATTATTTTATTTAATATTTTGTTTTTCCCAATTACACATAAAAATAATTTTAATATTCTTTTTTTCCCTCAAATTTTGAGTTTCAAGTTTTCTCCCTCCCTTCTCGTCTCTCCTCACCAAGAAAATGAGCAGTTTGATATAGGTTATATATGTATAGTTATGTAAAATACATTTCCATGTAAATTATTCTGTGAAGGAAAACAAACAAAAGAAACCCAAGAGAAATAAAGTAAAGAAAAAATATTTTTGATCTATATTCAGGCTTTATAGTTATTTTCCTCTGGAGATGGACAGCACCTTTCATCATAAATCTTACAGAATTGTCTTGGATCATTGCATTGCAAAGAATATCTAAGTTATTCATAGTAGATCATCATATAGTATTATTGTTACTATATACAATGTTTTCCTAGTTCTGCTCATTTCACTTTGCATCAGTTCATTTAAATCCTTCTATGTTTTTCTGAGAGTATCCTGCTCATCATTTCCTAAAGCACAATAGTATTCTGTCACAATCATCTACAACAACTTATTCAGCCATTCCTCAATTGATGTACATTGCCTCAATTTTTCAATTCATTGCCACTACTAAAAGTACTGGTATAAATATTTTTGTACATGTGAGTCCTTTTTTGTTTTTTATATCTTTGGGATACAGACCTAGTTGTATTTATTGGTCAAAAGGAATGCATGGTTTTTTAGCCTTTTGGGCATAGTTCCAAATTGCTTTCTAAAATAGTTGAATCAGCATTTAACTTCAACAATAATATATTTAAGTTTTAATTTTCTTATGTCCCCTCTAACATTTGTTATTTTACTTTTATGTCATATTAGCTAATCTGACAGGTGTGAGATAGTAGCTCAGTTGTTTTAATTTGTATTTCTCTCCTTGATGGTGAGTTAGAGCATTTTTTCCTATGACTATAGATAGTTTTGATTACTTTGTCTGAAAATTGTTTGTTCATATTCTTTGATCATTTATCAATTGAGGAATGACTTATTCCTAGAGATTTTACTCAGTTTTCTGTATGTTTGAGAAATGAAGTCTTTTTTAAAGAAACTCACTTTAAAAAAAATTTTCCCCTCAGTTATTATCACCAACTGTGTTTTTTCTTCTGTCCTTCTTTTCTCTCCCCCTTTACCTTGTCCATTCTCAAATGTGTTTTACTTATGACTTTAACCTCCTTATACTGTCCTCCTTTTTATCAATTTCCATTCCCCTCTATCCCCACTCTTACCCTCTTACCCCTCTCCTTTCCTCCTTTCCGGTATAGTAAAATAGATATCTACATGCAACTGAGTGTGTATGTTATTCCTATTTTGGACTAATTCTAGTGAGAATAAGAGAGATATGTTCCCCTTCTTTCCCCATTTTATCCCATTCTACCTTTTGTAGAGGGCTGAAACTCTTGAGTTGATGCACTGAGATTAGGACAGCTGAGCACTTGAGGCTAACTTGAGGCTATTTGGACAATACTCTATGGGCATATGCTTGGAAAATGGACCTTCCTGCTATCCTGTGCAGGCTCGATGATTGGTGTATACAGAGGATTGTAGGAGGGACTAGGGGGTATGGAGTAAGACTAGCCAGGGTCACTCTTTGTGGTGGATGAGGAAGAAGGAGATTGTGAAGACCCTGTTTCCATCTCCTTCACTTCTGCCCCTAAAGACTAAGAATAAAGACTAAGGACTTTTGCTTATCCTGACTGCGGCTGATTCTAAGGTATCCTGGGTGCTAGCGCAGTCGTCACAACCTTTCCCTTTCTTCTTTTCCCAATGCATTTTTCTTCCTCATCCCTTAATTTTATTTTATTTTTTTAGATAATCATACCATGACTTTCAACTTATACCTCTGCTTTCTATGTATATTCCTTCTAGGTGCCCTAATAATGAGAAAGTTTTTAGAAGTTATAAATATTTTCCCATGTAAAATCAAAGAAATCGTATAACTTGAAAATGTGATTCACCTTTGATTTTTGCTTTTCATTAGTGATTTTCAATTCTAGATCTTTTGTTACTTCTAAATTAATTTTGTTATCATTTCACCTACTTCTATAAAGTATCCCCTTTATAGTTTTGTAATTTGATTTAGAATTTACTAAATATAAATTAACTTATATAGTGTCATTTATACCATATTGTCTCAGCCTGGTTGTACAGATACCAAATTGTTATTTTAATCATTTGGTTATCTATGTGGGCAGTGAAGTACTGCTGTAGATAGAGAGCTGGACCTAAAGTCCGAAAGGCCTGAGTTCAAATCTGTCCTTAAGCACTGTTTTAGCAGTGTGACCCTGGGCAAATCGTTTACCTTCTACTTGCCTTAGTTTCTTCATCTGTAAAATGAGAATAATAATAGCACCTAACTCACAAGATTGTTGTGAAAATCAAATGAAATAATATTTATAAAATGCTTAGCATAATGATTGGCATATAATAGGCACTATGTAAACGTTAGTGATTACCAATTATTATTGTCATTACTTTAAATACCACTTTGCAATAAATAGATTTTAGATGTACTTAAAATATCTATTTTATGCATTTTCTAGTAATCTTCAATAATACCTCACTTTTCTTTACTTCCTCCTGGAATGTGTTCTTGTGATACAGAATCACTATTGATTTTGTGGGTTTGTTTGTTTTTTTATTTTTTTATCCTGCTACATTATTGAGTAGTAACTCAATTGACAATTTTTTGTTTATTTTCTAAGATTTTCAAAGGTAAGCTATCATGTTGTCAGCAAATAGGTTTAGATTCGTCTCTTCTATAGGGACTTTTATCTCCAGTATTTTTAAAGATGAAAGTGAAAGGGGGGGGACAAGAAACAAAATATAGGAAACACCTATAAGAATTTTTCTAACAATGATTGTGCTCTATAAATGCCATTGGGAGCTCTGAAACAGATAGGGAAGAGCAACAGTAGAACTAACCTAGGGAAAGACTTCATTTCAGGATTGTTGAAACCTGAGTTCTAGAGGTTCTTTTTCTTTTTCTTTTTCTTTTTTTTTAGTAGTTAATTATTTATTTTTGTTAGGTTTTTATTTTTCCAAAAACATACAAAGATAGTTTCAACATTCACCTTTGCAAAACCCTTTGTTCCAATTTTTTTTCCTTCTTTCTCCTCATCTCCTCCTACAGACAATAAGCAATCCAATATATATTAAACATGTACATTTCTTCTAAATATATTTTCATATTCATCATACTGCATAAGAAAAATCAGATTAAAAAATGAAAGAGAAAAAAACCAACCAAACAACAACAAAACATGAAAATACTATGTTGTGATTCACACTTAGTTACCCTTAATTCTCTCTCTGGGTCCAGATGACTCTCTCCATTAAAAGTCTGTTGGAATTGGCCTGAATCACCTCATTGTTGAAGAGAGCCTATCCATCAGAATTGATCATCATATAATCTTGCTGTCAGGTACAATGTTCTCCTGGTTCTCACTTCCCTTAGCATCAGTTCATGTAAGTCTCTCCAGGTCTCTCTGAATCATCCTGCTGGTCATTTCTTACAGAACAATAATATTCCATAACATTCATATACCATAACTTGGTCAGCCATTCTCCACCTGATGGGCAGCCATTCTTCCTACTCCTAAGGTATAATTTGCTCATGCTGCACCCATCTAGCCTGCCATGAAATGCTCTTCCTCCTCATGTCCACCTCCACCTTCATTTCTAGTTTCTTTTAAGATTCACCTAAAAGTCCAGTTTCTACCTGATCCTCTTAGATGCTAATGCCTCTTTCTTCTCCCTTTACCTTATATTTATTTTAAAAAATCTCTAAATTCATACAATGTTCCCTCTCCCATCTCCATCCCCCAATCCAAGCTTTTCTAGGACAGAGGCTTTGCCTTTGTTTCTTCCTAGCATAGTATCTTGTATATAGTAGGACTTAATGCTTTTTGAATTGAATTAAATAGTATTGAAGATTTAAAAAAAGACTTTGCCCTAGACTTTTTGCTTCATTAACATTTATGAATATGAATAATATGAATTTAGCATTAATTCTCTAGCAATTTAGGGGGACCTTATACACAAAATCTCATTAACTTGGATGAAGATATTTTTGCCAGGTATTTTAAGACATATTTAAGACAAAAGAAGATAATAGGAAAGAAGCATTCATTAATATTTACTTTCTACCAGGTATTGTGTTAAGTTATCATGTACAGGCAAAAAGAAAGTCTATCCCTGCCCTTCAGTAGCTTACATTCTAATGGGAGAAGACAATATGAATAAGAGCTAGAAAGTAGGGAGAGGATAAGGGATATATGTGAGAAATTCTCTCGATTTAAAAGTATGGCTGGGAGGGGAATGAACATGGCCGGGTCATTTCCCAAAATGGAGCCTTGAAAGGATCTCACCAATGTCAGAGAGAAGCCAGAATAGCAGAGAACGAAAAGGCTTCAGGCACTGAGGGAAGTTATAAGTTGAGAAGGCAGCCTGAGGCTTTTTGGCAAAGTGCTAGGGTTAGAAGCACAGCTGGGAGGGGGATTTTATTGGGGTAGGGAACTCCATCAATCAATCTAGATCAGAACCTACTCTGCAACTGGTATCTTATGAAGGTGTTTGGGTACTGAGCAGTTAAGTAATTTGCCCAAAGTCACATATCTGTGGAAATCAGAAACCAGATTTTCTAAACCTGGTCTTCTTGACTCGGACCAGCTTTCTATCCATTCTTGCTTCTGCCACAGTAGGAGTCATAGAGTCGTAGTAGTTAAAAAACTTTAAAACATTTTTATGTTTGCGTTTTTCAAATATCATTTCATTCCTTCTCCAAGAATTAAGAGATAGTAATGAAACATCTATTAAGCACCTACTATGTGCAGGATGCTGTCTGATGGCCTATGAGAAGCATAGTAGGTAGCAGTTCTCACCCTCCAGGATGTTGTGTTTGTAGGTCTGAGTTCTAGTTCACCTTAGCCCCCATTATCTCCCGGGACCTTTCTTCATTTGTAGAAAGCTGAATGGACTGGGGCTGGAGAAGGTCATCTTTGGGGCCACAGAGTGTCTAAGTCTGAAATTGCCTAAAAAGAACATTTCGTTCAGTTTGTATCTGAATAGCAATCCTTTCTGTGACATCCCTGACAAAGTCATCCTGCCCATGCTTGGGGATTTCTGGGGAAGAGGTTGCCCATTCATTACACTTGGAGAACGGGGCAGTTAGCCAGGCTTTCCTTCCTTTAAGCCTAAATCCCCCTCTCTACTGAGATCAGATAGAAATCTCCACCGGTCAGGACATTCTCTGGTTCTTCAAGTTGTGGAAAACCAGTTCCCAAACCCCAAACCCTGATGCAACCGGTGTAATTCTAGGGAATCTTCTTCCCCTTTGGGAGCCACCACACAGGGCCTGAGGAGCATTTCACAATGAACTCCAACGCTTCCTCTAGGCTGAACAGTGGGACACAAAACAAGTTTGATTTTTATTTTCAGGTCTTTTTCGTTGGCTTCTGCAGAACCGTAATTATTAGGCCTGAGTGCCCCAGAAGGCTGCATACATTTTCTTCTGAAAAGAGCCCGTTGAGAATTACCACATGTTTAGACGAGCAGATTAATGTACGCCCCTGTATCTAATCAGCCACATCTCTTTTATAGCCTGCATAATAGGCTGTATAATTATCAGATGCTGAACTGACACCTGGCATAAGGTGAATTTTGAGATGCGAGGTTACTCATCTTCAAACTGTAGCCTAGGTTAGGGTTTTGATAAATTATCTATCCTTTAAGAGGCAACCTCCATTTCCATTTTTCATGAGAACATCTTTATTTCTTTTTCCATGGGAACCAAGTGGTAAAATATCTCATGTCTTTTTAAAAAACTGGGGCAAGAGCCCTTGAATTTTGAAACTTAAAATTGCTCTGCTTGTGCAACCTATTTTGAGAGGTGGTGGGGCTGCCTATTAAATGTTCCAGAGGCCTACTATCTGCATGTGAGAAAAGATAATCAGATTTTTTTCTTAGTTTATTAGGTCAATTAAAGGTAATATCATATCATGAATAGTTGTCATCTTTGTTTTCTCTTTTTCTTTGTATGGTCTTACCAACGAGAACAACAATAATAATTTGTTCATGGATCAGACTATTTTTTTGTGGGTGCTGGGGGGACTAGGCTACTTTTCTGCAGCTACTTTCTGACCCACTTTTTCCTAATGGAAGCAAGTTATAAGCATAGAGTTGGGATGGAGTTAAGGAGCACAAATTGACTGGTAACTTTGGACATCTTTTAAAAAATATATCTTTTTTCCCTTAATAGTATTTTATTTTTCCAAATAAATATATAGTTTCCAACATTCTTTTTTTTTTTTTTTTGGCTGAGACAATTGAAGTTAAGTGACTTGCCCAGGGTCATATAACTAGGAAGTGTTAAGTGTCTGAGGCCAGATTTGAACTCAGATCCTCCTGACTTAAGGGCTGGTGCTATATCCACTCACCATCTAGCTGCCCCTCCAGCATTCATTTTTGTAAGATTTTGTGTTTCAAATTTTTCTCTCCCCCTCCATCCCCAAGACAGCAATTAAGCTCATATATAACCTAGGACATCTTAAAGAAGGCAAGAAGGAAAATGTCACTTCTGGCATCTTCTTTAAGTGAATTGAGTTGAAAATCAAGACTTGAATTGTTTCTTTAGAATTTTGCATATTAATGAACTTGTAAGAATTCAAAGGTGATTCTTAATCTGAACTGAAAGTCCCATGCTCCTGTAGGATCCTTTTCTGGACCAGAGTTAGTCTGATCTACCAGCTTATTGGAGTATACTATGGATTTTTATGTTGAGAAAACTATCCTGATAGTTCTAGAGATGATTATCCCAGAGAGGGAAAGCTGGGGGAGAGTTGTAAAGGTAGAAAGTATCCTTTGTAGACAGATGCATCTCCAGATGAACTCAGATAAAAGAAAATCTTGGAAAATTGCCCAATTTGTCATGTAGAATCTTAGAGTTCATCAGTTTCATTTGTCTCCTCTGGTTTTTCTACTCCTTCAAATCGCTTCTAGGCATTTCCTTTTCTTTCTTTTCTAAAATATTTATATATTTATTTCTTTTTAAAAAATATTTTCCCCAGTTACACATAAAAACATCTTTTTGGTTAGACATGTTCGTTCATTTTTGTTTTACGTATTTAATTATGAATCATGTTGGGAGAGAAAAATCAGAACAAAAATGAAAAACCATGAGAGGAAAGAAAAACAGAAGAAAAAGGAAAAAAGTGAACATAACATATGTTGATTTACATTCAATTTCCATAGTTCTTTCTCTGATAAACTCCAAAGTTTATTGGGATTGCCTTGGATCATTGAACTGCTGAGAAGGACCAAGTCTGTCAGAGTTGATCATCTCACATTCTAGCTGTTGTGTACAATGTATTCCTTCTTCTACTAGTTTCGCTCAGCATCAGTTCCTATAAATCTTTCCAGGCTTTTTAAAATCAGCTTGTTCATCATTTTTATAGAACAATAATATTCTATTACTTTCATATACCTTAACTGATTAAGCTATTCCTCAGCTAATAGGCATCTACTAATTTATTGATTCTTCCTGCCACCACAAAAAGGCTGCCCCAAACACTTTAGCACATGTGGATCCTTTTCCCTTCTTTATGATCTTTTTGGGAGTTAGGCCCAGAGTAGACACTGCTGCATCAAAGGGTATGCACAGTTGGATAGTCCTTTGGGCATGGTTCCATATTACTCTCCAGAATGGCTGGATGTATTCACAATTCCACTAACAATGTATTCGTGTCTCAGTTTTCCCACATCCCCCCCCCCCCCAACATTTGTCAATATCTTTTCTATCATTTTAACTAATTGCAGAGGTATGAAGTGGTATCTAAGAGATGTTTTAATTCTCATTTCTCTAATAGTGATTTAGAGCATTTTTCACATGAGCATAGATGCTTTAATTTCTTCACCTGAAAATTGTCTGTTCATATCCTTTGATCATTTATCAATTGAGGAATGACTTGTATTCTTATAAATTTGACACAGTCCTTTATATATTTTAGAAATAAGGTCTTTATCAGAAAGACTGGCTATATATATATATATATATTTTTTTTTTTTTTCTTAGCTTAGTGCTTCCCTTCTAATTTTGGCTGTGTTGGTTTTGTTTGTACAAAACTTTTTTTAATTTAACATAATTGGTGTTGTCCATTTTGCATTTTAAATTATTCTCTTGTTCTTCTTGGCCTTATTTAATTCCTCCCTTCTCCAAAGAGGTAAACTATCCTTTGCTCTCTAATTTGCTTATAGTATTACTCTTTATGCCTAAATCATATACCCATTTTGACCTTATTTTGATATGGGTGTGAGATGCAGGTCTATGCTGAGTTTCTGACATATGATTTTTGTGAAATATAGTGAGTTCTTATCCCAGAAGCTGGAGTTGTGGGGTTTATCAAATACTAGACTATAGTTGTTGATTATTGTGTCATATGTATCTAACGTACTCCTTCATCCACCACTCTTATTTCTTAGCCAGTACAATATGTTTTTGATGACTGCTTATGCATCTCTTTTTCCCTTTTCTTCCCTTGTAATCTTGGTTGTACTGATTTTGTTTTCAGATATAATTTCCATTTTGGAAGGTTTATAGCTTTGATACACTCAGGCTCTTCAGAGAAAAACTTATAAATCCAATAGGAATAGATAAGAAAAGGAGGTCATTTAAAAATTTTAATGGAAGTCTTAATTTTTGTTTTTTATGAATTATAATTTTTATGAATTATTTTATGAATTATTCTGATTCTCATAGTTTACAATGTTCATTTTTTTTATACTTCTAAATTTGTTCTTTTTTCTAGACAGGTTTCAATCTAATTACAGTAAATCTGATTTTTAAGCCATAACTCTACTAGATGTTAGAAATACATAATCTCTTTAAAGCATAACTTTTCTGTAGGAAGCTTCTATGCTGATTGAAGGTATAATCTAATCCAGATTAATACCTCTTTTTTTCCTCATTTAAATCTTAAAGAAAAACTGAACTGAAAGTAGTTTTTAAAAAAATATTTTATTTGATAATTTTATTTCAAATATTGTAGAATTCATTCATGGATATAATTCATCTTGTACAGAGTTCATAGTCCTAGGACATCTGAATGTAGTCTGTGTTTGAAAACTCCTTAATCTCGTCTTTTAGATCCATCCTTCTCACCTCCCCAACTATCATGGCCTTAGTTCCTATAATATGACAATATGGTACCTTCCCTTTACAGGGCTAAATATTAGTTTAGCTCATTCTCTCTTTCCACAGAGTTAATTAACCAGAAAATGGTACAAGTCTTGATGTTTATATACTTAGATCCCAGAGGAGCTAAGAAAGCTGATCTCAGATGGCAGTAAATTGAATTAGTGTGACAGCCTCATTGAGTTTATAGAGCACAATAAATGTCCCCCACCCCTTTACCTCACCTCTCTTTTAGCCAAGGCATTGAAATGATTGGTTATCTGGCATTACAAATGGCTTATTCATCTAAATGTTCCAGGTTCCTCCCCCTCAAAAAAGTTTTGCTTATAAATAAGTGTGTTAAATACATTATTTAATCTACATTGTTACAAGTATCAGAATGAGTGAATACTTATATATAAATAGGATGTCCCCAAAGTCTTAGTTCAGTTTAAAACTTAAATGGATTTAAGAGACAAGTACAGTCCTACTGCACTAAGACATTTAGAACACCTTGAATATGCCAGATGTAATTACATTACATAAAGAATTTATTATATAAGAATATTCAGTAAAATAAACGTTTATGTCCTCTGAAAATTTGATGAGCCTATTTGGATAGACTATGCTCCTAACCAAGGTCACAATTAGATATGTAAACAGCTTAAGGAACAATTGGGTTCACAGATGTTCCAAGATTATCTCTTAATTCCTTTGACCATTTTGGGCTGCCTGGGTCAGAGACTTCAATAAGTACAAATCAGTCACCACAACTGGGAAAATCAATTCAAATTTCATGTTATCTTCACAGTGGGTTAGCAACTTCAGCATCTTTGTGCATCAGAACAGCAAGTGCGGGAGAATGATTGCACCTTTAGGGCACAGGCTGCTGCCCAAAAGAAAAGCTGGTTTGGCCTTGCTTTGACAGGAAGAGATTTGAGTTCTCTTCCTTAGTAACGTGCAGTGAAGGGACCCGATTTGTTAAACATGAGGGGATTCTCCACAGCTGCTCATCAGCAGAGTTGGTGGTGGAGACATCAGTAGCCCATGACCCTGCCTCCAGAACAGCACCTGTGAGAAATCACTAGTTCATCTGCATTCTTTTATTCTAAGGAAAACAGCAAGTTAGAGTCTTCCCATGTGATCCTACCACTTTTCCATGGATCTGTGTAATTTTATACGTTAAAGTACTTCAGCATTGAATGTCTCCTTTCTTTTTCACCTAGAGGTGAAAGAGAAAGCACAGAAGATTATGTATATTCTTAATTATATGTAAACAGTCATTTGTGTGACTGCTTTGCCATTTGTCTGTTCACCATTAGGTTGTGCATAATAATTTGTGAACATATGTATTGTTATTTCTTTCATTAGCATGTAGCCATGACACTGAACATTAATCCCAGCAATCAGAGAGATACTTGGATTTTTTTTGGGGGGCGGTAATATGGAAGGTGGGAGGGAACCTAAGGGAAAAATCAATTAAATTTGGCCATTATGAGACATTATGAGTATAAAGTTATGTGTGTTACAGAGCTGACAGACCAAGTCCCCAGAGTGCATGTGTTCCTTTTTCCCTTATTAAATCACCATCCAAGTTATGAGTGACATGGGAATCAATAGAGTAGGACGTTGCCATTGTGGTTGCAAAGATAGCATCCCATTGCCGGTGATTTTAGGAGCAAATATTGGAGAGATATTTCACCTCAAAAGTTTTTAAACTACTTATCAGCAATGGCATCGCATAATTATAATTACTCTAGCATTAGCTTTCAATTAGTAGAAGGGAATAATTTTTCCCTAGAGATGTGGCACTCACAGACATTCGCATCATGTTTTACAGTCATATTAAGTCATAGGATTTTTTTAAAATAAAAATTGTCTTGGATATAACATAAAGCATAATTCTTGTCAAGATATGTCACAACTCTTAATTCTAGCCCTTCCATTTTATGAAAGTAATAGAAAATAAAGAATGACAAAAGAAAAATGCTGGCTCAACAGCACCAGATCAAATACGCTTTGGGGTGATATATTAGCAGTCATCTCCCAACAACCAAATATTTGCCTTTCTGTTTATAGTATCATGTATTTAGAGTGGATATATCTACTCCTAGCTTTTTATACAAGCTCATTAGGGTCCTACTATTCAGAAATAAAGACATTTTTACTGATATAAGACCAAATATTGTCCACCACGAACACTCTTGTAACATCATTCAATCATTATGGATTCGCCTTGAGGTGGTGAATATCATATACATCCATGACTTTCTAATAAGATGAATTGTTTGTTATATACATCTTCAGGATTATGTAGTGATGTCCCTAACAGCTTTGGATATTGTAGAATAAAAGAGGGATAGCATTTCAGTTATAAGTATGAGGCCAGTGTGACATCTTCATATCTATTCCTTGCTCCTCTGTTAGACACAAGCCAAGTCAAACAATAAAAGCCTATTACCTCCACTGAGTGCAGTGGAGAGACAACTATCCTGATAGATAGGTTTTAAAGTTATTTATCTTTTTGTGCATGTAATGAAGGCCTAATTTGCTACAAGTAGCAAATTTGTATTTTTTTTAATTCCAAATTTGTTTTATTTGAAAGTAATTCTTGGAATGTTGAAAATTATTTTAATATGTAAATGGAAAAAATACTATTTAACAAAATAGTTTAAAAGTATTTATCATGTTATTTATTTATCAAGAAAAGTGATTCTTGGACATACGATAGGCATAATTTAGTTTTTTTGAGAGAGAGGATTTCTTTGATGTATATATTCCCTCTACTAATGGGTTATGATGTCTTATCAGAGGGTGTTGTGGTTGCTGGGATTGAAAAAAATTCTTCTACTGCTGTTGACAAAAATCTTTAAATCAACCTCACACTTGAGATGACTTGCAGATCACCCATGGGTACAAGCATAATTCCTTCTGAACTCAGAAGGACTTCCCAGGCCCTGTCCATGTTTAACTTGGACTTCGAGAACCCAGGAAAGTTAAAAAAAAAAATTTCTCTCCTGAAGGAGGCAACATAGAAGTAAAGAGGAACATACAGGTATATGTTGAATAGAAGGATATCACTCTGGAGGGAAAGCCTCCAGTGAGGGGAAGGCTGGAATAGGAATTATAAATGGTTGGTCATTTGCAGAAGATGGCATTTTGAGGTAAGTCCTGGCTGAAGCCAGAGATGCCAAAGGTAGGAGGTGAGGGTGGAAAGCCTTCTGGGTATGGGCTTTTTTTCTGGTTAAACATAGATATGCATAGTCCTTCCCTTTTTCAGCATTTTTGGAGGTCCTCCAAATGGATGTGATTTAATGACCACCATCTGCATGACCATGCATGTCTTCTTAGCCACATTGGAAATTTTTGAGCCAAATATTTTTATTTTTTGTTAACATACTTTTGTCCCCAGCTTATTAGGAGTCTCTGTTCAGGTTTAACTTGGGAAAAAAAATGATTATTCACTTTTTCTTCTGAGTAACGCTTATGCATCTTTAAGGTAGTAAGTACATTTCTGTGCAGCCCAGCTGTTATGCAAGACTAATTGGTCAACCCTGGGAGGGATGCTGTTGCACCTGCTAACCTGCTGTCACTTCTGGGGACCTTCCTCCACTTTGGGAGCCTCAATGAAACATCATTTTCATTCCAGTTATCTTCCAAATCATATCTGGCTAGCTTCATTTTCCTAGGATTTTTTTCTTAGGTTGGGTTTTTATTTTTTGTGAAAAGGAATGAGATTTATTTCAGTCATTTCTTGCACTAGAACCAATAGCTAAATGAGTAGGGTATTAGAGTTCCCCAGTAAGCCAAAAGAATTAACATTCCTCTCAAAATAGCAAATTCACACCCAGGAAAGAGTTTACTCACCTGTATTTTTTTGGGATTTTTCTTCTGGATTTTTCCTTCATCAAATCCCTGTGAATTATGAAAACATGAATATGTTTCTGATATAAAATCATAATTTTCCTTTTTCTCCTGTCTTTCTCTAGGAAGAACGTATTGTGAATCATATGGCAGCAAAAATTATTGAGAACGTCTGTACTACCTTTTCTGTCCAAGCCCAAGGCTTTATCACAGGGGAAATTGGACCGGTTTTATGGTACCTCTTCAAACATTCCACTATAGACTCTCTAAGGATAACAGCTATATCGGTGAGATTCCCTCTGTATTACCATATTCTCAGGTTCATTAGTATGAATTCACACTGAGTGAATTTTGTGGTGACAGAAGGGTGGGGATAGGAATGAAGATGCTTGGGCATCCATAATAAGACCACAGAAATCATATTTTCCTTCTGCTCAGATGGGAAATCTACCAAGGGATTGGTGGGAAGTTTTTCTTTTCTATTTTGATGAATTAAATATTTTATTTCCCCAATTACATGTAAAAATAATTTTTAACATTTGTTGCATAAAACTTTGAGTTCCCGATTCTGTCATCTCCCTTCTTTTCCCCTCCTTCTTCATTGAGAAGGCAAGCAATTTGGCATAGGTTGTGCAGTGTTGCAAAACACATTTTCATATTAGCCATATTGCGAAAGAAAATACAGTCCACAAAAAAAGCTGAAGAAAAATTTTAAAAGTTAAAGAAATATGCTTTGATCAGAATTCAGACTCTTAGCAATTTTTTTTCCTTTGGAGGTGGATTGCATTTTCCCTCAAAACTCCTTAGGGCATTGCCTTGGATCACTGTATTGCAGAGAAGAGCTGAATCTTTCACCATTGATCATTGTATTCAATTTTGCTGTTACTATGTATAGTTCTCCTGGTTTTCTCATTTCACTTTGCATCAGTTCATGTAAATCTTTCCAGGTTTTTCTGAGAACATTTTGCTTGTCATTCCTTAAAGCACAAGAGTATTCTGTCACAACCATATAGCATAACTTGTTCAACCATTTCCCATTTGATGGATATTGCTTCAATTTCCAATTCTTTGCCATCACTTTAAAAGCCGCTATAAATATTTTTGTACAAATACGTCCTTTTCCTTTTTGTCTTTTGCCTCTTTGGGTTACAGACCTAGTAGTGACACTGCTGGATCAAAGGTTTCATAGCCCTTGGGCCATAGTTCCAAATTGCTCTCTAGAATGGTTGAATCAGTTCACAGCTCCACCAGCCGTGTCTCTTTTCCCACTTCCCCTCTTGGTGGGAAATTTTAAGAGGATTATAGAGATCCCAGTAGATGGTGCTGGGGGGGGGGGGGGGAGGGAGGTGTATGTGAGAGTAGGAAAAAGCCAGCTTCATCTGTTCTTTGGACCCTTCCCTGCTCTTAATTCCAAGCCCTGACAGCCCATGTTGAATTAATTATCTGCTCACAATGGTTGAATACTCTCCTGCAGAAAACATCAGTAAGATGGACTTATTGATAATAGCTCACATTTATTTCATGCTTTGGGTTTTGCAAAACATTTCACAGACGTTATTTCATTTTTTCTCAGCATAGTCCTGGGAATCAGGTTAGCTCCATTTTACAGATGAGGACAAGAGGCAGAGGATTTAGATGATGCCGTGAGGGAGTAGCTGAGGTGAGATTTGAACTCAGGCTCAGCACTCTCTCCGCGGTGACTCCCCTTGTGCCATGTATTGAGGACAGTACTTGGGGACTTTGCAGGCGGTCCCAGATCAGGCTCCCTTTGGTGTCTCAGGGTTCTGGCTGAGCCTCCTCTCCCCTGAGCGTGTTGGCCCGTGGCTGTCCCAGGCCGTTGCTCCCCCTGGCACGGCTTCGCCATGGTGACTTGGCTCGTACCTCTGCCACCGTGGATCTTAGTTCGCCGTAGTTAACCAATCCCGGCACTGGATTCCCAAAGGAGCTTGGAGTTCCCAGGGCCGGTTCCGACCTAGCCGCTGCTCCGGCTAGCTGTGACGGCTCAGCCAGATCTCCGAGTCTCCCACGCTTGTTCTCAGCAAGAATGACCCCCTGAGTGCTTTGAGCACTTGTGAGGGGAGGACAAGGACCCTGGGGTCCTTCAGGTCTCTGCCGAGAGAAGGACCGGGGGAGGATGGGCGCCCCAGTTACGGACATCCTGAGCGCTGGCAGGACTGGGACAGGCCCTTCTAGAGTCACAGGGGCTTCCTGAGACCAAAGCCCTGGTCAGTCCTGGACCACAGCAGTAACCCCGTTTTCCACATCTTCATTAGGTTTTCTCCACAGTAATGGCATTCCTCTTGAGTTTGTGGCTTTGGAATAAGCACAAGATCTCATTGGCAGACTGGTCAGTGCTGGGTGTGATTTTAAAGGTTCCTGAGGAAGGAACCCCTCTGAACCTGGGGATGCCTGGCTAGTAGTCCTTTTTTTTTTTTTTTTTTTTTTTTTTTTTGAGGAAAAATTAGCTTTTTCATCTTAATTTTTTTTAAATAGCCTTTTATTTTCAAAATGCATGCAAAGAGAATTCTCAGCCTTCACCCTTGTATAAACTTTGTGTTCTAAATTTTTCTACCTACCTTCCCATCTCTATTCTCCCCTAGGCAACAGGTATTCCAATATAGATTAAAAAAAAAAAGTGCAATTGTCTAAACATTTTCACATTTATCATGTTGCACAAGAAAAATCAGATCAAAAGGGGAAAAAATGAGGAAGGGGAAAAAAAGCAAGCAAAAGTGAAAATACTACGTTGTGATCCTCTTCAGTCCCCATAACCCTCTTCCTGGTTGCAAATGGTTCTCCCCATCATAAGTGTATTGAAAATTGATCTGAATTACTTCATTGTTGAAAGGAGCCACGTCCATCAGAGTTGATCAGCACATAATCTTGTTATTGTCGTGTATAATGATCTCCGAGTCCTCCTCATTTCACTCAGCATCAGTTCATGTAAGTCTTTCCAAGCCTCTCTGTATTTATCCTGCTGGTCATTTCTTACAGAACAATAATATTCCGTAACATTCATATACCACAATTTATTCAGCCATTCTTCTGCTGATATGACCCAATAGTCTTGGTAGAGGTTGCTCCTTCTCTGGATCTGCTGGGAAGCCCTGTGTCCAGGGACATTGATCTCCTCTCTCTCCATGCTTCCCAAAGTTCTCTAAATCTAGAGGTGTTAATGATACTATTATTGATCTTTTTACCATCTCGCTTTGGAAGCTTCTTCCTTCTTCTGCACCTCCAAAGAACCATCAGTAGCTGTGCTGGATCAAGGAAGGTGGTTTATAGATTCACATGTCCTGCAGGGAACCCTTCCTTGTATGTTTTGGAAACCATACTCGTTAGACTGGGGAAACTGCTTTAATTAAATGGCCATTAGAGAGAATTAACTGCAACTAGAAAAGATGCTTAGAACAATAGGACACTTGTGAAGAAAACCATTTTTGTGAACATTATTTTAGTAGTGATGAATAATAAATGTCCTATTCCATACATTTGATATATGAAATCACTCAAGAGCAAATCAAAAGAATTCTTTAGCTTTTTCTTCCTTAAATGCATTCACTTATATTTCTCAGACATATAGTCTTCAATTTTGAACTCCTCTCTTTCTTGGAAAACTGCACAAATGAGTAAATTCCAAGAGAATGATATTTTTAGGAAGAACACAACATGTTCTTTTTTCCCCCTGCATTATTTATAAACCGTTAGTTCCTTTTAGTGTCCAAATTAAATCCTGAAAAATTTACTTTAGCCATTTAATCTCTTAGATTAAGGCTTTAGAATCATAGATTTTTTTTTATTATTACTTAAATATAAGCCCTTAACGTGCCTTTAAAACTCTACTTCCCCTCAATTACTTAGAAGCCTTCCATAGATACTGAAATCAAGACTCAAAAGCCTTTTGAGAGGTTATTTTCCATTAAATGTAAATCTGCTATATGTTTTTCAAAATGGAAAACCTACTGGGCTTTCAAACAACATTCTAAAGAGGAGGCATTTTAGTCGATCCTAATAAGGCTTTGAATCCTGTGTTTATAACTAGTCTAGAGAAACCGTTTTACCAAGAAGTTCCTCCATTTTAATTGGATAGGGATTTTGTATCAATAGAAAGTCAAGTTTTGCTGCGCCAGCTGCTCCAAGAATCTTTACAATGCTAATGAGACTGATTGTTTCTCTGTGTCGAAATCACTGTTGGGAAAACTCTTAATTTATTTGAAAACATTCTGATTGTGGTGAGATCCTTAGGGAATCCATTTAAAATGCTCCTTCATTCTTTTTTGTCCTTGGGTTAAAAAATAATTAAACAATTCTCTTTTGGTTTCACAGAGGATAGTTTTCTTAGATTCATTACAAACTCCATTTTTGAAACTTTTCAAATGCCCTAATTACAGCTTTCTGTAATCGGATCCTATTTAACATGTTCTTTTTTCCTCTCTCTTCATATTATACTTATAATTTCTCTAATAGGAATAACACTAATTTTAATTTTCGTTTCCAGATTTTTATTTCTGTCTCTCTCTAATCTGTTCTGTGGAATTTGTCCTCTTTTCTACCTTCTGAGATGAAATTATGCTAAAAATGATTTATGGGCATTTCATCTCTAAAGATCGCAACTTTGGAACTTGGGCCTTTCCATTGTATTGTATTGTACTGTAGTGTACTATACTATATTATATTATGTTGTGTTGTATTGGATATTTTATATTGTGTTATGTTGTATATATAGTATTGTCTAAATTTTTTGTATTGTGTTGTATTGAGGCCCCCCCCTTTTTTAAAATAAATGGGCTCTATACAACTAATGGGTTCTATACAACTAATGTGAGGCTATTTGGTGAGGAGGAAGTAAGGAGAGAAGTTACTTGCTGTGAAACAAGATTTCACTTGGAACAAGTAGATCTCACTGTGAATCTTGGTTCTGGCCCTGAACTGTGTGATCAGGGCCTTAGCCAGATGAATTTCAGATTCCTTATGTGTAAAATGAGCGTAATAATGCACTCTTCACCTCACAGGGGGTCAGCATAAAGCTTTCTTTCAATATGAACTATTTTTATTAAGTATTTACAGCCATTTGGATGTTACTTTATAAATCCACCTTGTCTCCATTGTACACCTTTATACATTTTCATTCTGGCCATTACACACTTTTCATTCTCACACATATATTTCCTTTCCTATTTCCATGGCTCCCAGCCTGGAAGGTTCCCCTTTGTCACCCCCACTTCTTAGAATACCTGACCTCCGTCAAAGAACAGCTCAGTTTTGTCCCCCAATGGAAGAAAGTCTTTCTTGATCTTGGAACCCACTAGGTCCTTTCTATGTTTCCCCCAGAAGTTACTTTGCATGTATTTTGTACATACTTCTATGTGTGTGTGTGTTGTTTCTCCATAGAATTTGAGGGTAGGGACTATTTCATTTGTCTTTTTTTTAATCGCCATTCTCTAGAAAAATGCCTGGCATATAGTAGCATTTTGTTGACTAATTGATTTCAGGCCAAGGTCAGGGTTTTATAGTTCCTTCTATCAGTCCTTCCTTTCAAGTAAGAATATATGAGAAAGCATTTATTAAGTGAAAAGAATAGTGTTAAATACTTGGGATATTCAAGTGTACCTCGTGGATTTGGCTTTAGACCACTGCAATAAAGTGAATATTTCAATAAAGCAAGTCAAACTGTTTTTTGGTTTCCTAGTGCATATAAAATTTTTGTTTACACTATACTGTAGCCTATTGAATGTGCGATAGTATTATGTCTGGAAAAACCCTCAGTGTACCTTATTAAAAATACTTTATTGCAAAAGAATGCTAATCATCATCTGAACCATCAGTGAAAGCCATAATCTTTACTGCTGAAAGATTTTGCTCTGACAGATCAGGGTGGTGGTTGCTGAAGATTGAACTGGCTGTGGTGATTTCCTTCTCTCCCTCTCTCTCCCAAATAGCATTACCTGCAACTTGCAATAAAGTGAAGTGCAATAAAATGAGATATAGAAAAGCAAGACAGCCTGTTCCCGAGGAGCTCATATTCTGATGGGGGAAACAAGGGGCAACTCTGAGAGATCAGAGCCATGGTCCTTAGAGTGCAGTAGGGGCAAAGCTGAGGATAGTACCTCTTCTGTAGTGTAATTTCCATTGATAAAACCATTACCCATTTCCGATGAAAGTGCCAGGTTCTTTAGGAGCTAGAACGTTCTTTTCTAAACTTAATGGTCATAGCTACTGAAGAGGTGGGGACAGGGGCACCCGAGAGCCACTTGCTAGTGTGGCTCTGCCCCAAGGTCGATTGATTCCCTGGGCGGTGGCTGCTGAGGCTGAGTAGATAGGGGAGATCTTGAGCTCTGGGACTCCAGGTTCTGGGCTGTTTCCATCCAGGCCAGAGAGGACATGGTGGTTGAGAGTGTGCGACTTGCCTGCCATGTGCTTCCTCCTGTCTGTCTCTCTGGGTACCCTGATGTTTTAGGTTGACTTGTGTATAGCAGTTGGCTGGCAGATTCAGCTCAAACTGTTTCACCTGAACTGCAATCTGGCTGTTCTGTTCTCTAAATTCTTCCCAGCCCTTCCCTTAGTAAATCTTCCTTTCTAGGTTTTGGAGAAATTTTCTTCAGCATCTGCCCCCTGCTTTCAAACTCTGTCTGATTGCCTCATTGCTGGTAGCAGTGTGCACTTTTATTTATTTATTTATTTATGTTTTGGGGGGTAGCTGCCTATGACAGTTACTCTAATCTGAAACAAATCATGTTTCTTTAGAAAAGTCTCCTATTCCCCCTTCCTTTCCCTCCTCATCTTATTGTCAGCTTCATCTCAATCAGCATATTAGCATTTCTAATATCCACTTTTACATTTAAATAACTTTTGATTATAAATTAGAATTGTAGTTTAAATTGCAGGCGGAATATTCCACGTTTATTATAATAAATGCTTTAATAAAACTATAAATAATTCACTCAAAGTTTAGATTTCTCCCAGTACAGAAGGTTTGTGAATTAGCTATTTGTCTTAATACAAGGTTGAAATGGTATCTAACATATTTAGTTAATAAATCAAAAAAAATTGAATGCAAAGTCTATATTTCCTAATTTGAGAGTCGAGTTATTGCTTCATATAAAATTCATTAATTTCTTCCATCTTCCTTTTATAATAAAGGGAAGAGAGGAAGAACAAAATATGGCAACACTTGCTGCTTACCCAAGATAAATTTCACTTGGGGAACATGGTAATACAAATAGATTATCTAATAAAGCTGCTTTTCTGTCTGCCCAGGCTCTGTGCAGGATCACGCGCCATTCCCCTAACGCTTTCCAGAATGTGATTGAAAAGGTGGGCCTGACTTCAGTCATCAACTCCTTGGCATCTGCCATCTGCAAAGTGCAGCAGTACATGCTGACCTTGTTCACTGCCATGTTGTCATGTGGAATTCACCTTCAGAGACTCATTCAAGAAAAGGTTGGATTTTTCATTTGCTCTACATTGCAGATTGCATTCAAGTTTTGCTTTTTTTGTTTTATTTTTTCCCTCTCCCTTTCTTTCTCCTTATGACTTTTACTATTACCAGATCATAAGAGGTGAATATTTTCCACATATTCAGCCTAAATTTTAGCATCTTTGCAGTCCCATCAATTATTACTGGATGTAACCACTGAGGACAAACAGAATAAGACTAATTCTCCTCTCCTTCATGATAACCTTTAAGATAAGTACAGACAAGTACCAATTTTCTCCTCCATTTTCTCTTCTCTCAATTAAACAACCTCAGGTCATTCAACAAATCTTATGGAATGAAAGGTAAAATCTTTCACAACCCTGGTCAGCTTCCTCTGGAACATTCTTTAGCATAACAGTGTTCAGCCTAAACCAGGGTACTAGTAATTGAAAACAACATTAATGCCTTAGTCATCTTCCCATTATGCTGTTCTTTTTTTCTGAAAAAGGCAAGGCCAGTTAATTTTGTTTATTTATGTTTTTAAAGATAGCTTTTTATTTTCAAAATAAATGCTAAGATAATTTTCAACATTTACCCTTGCAAAAACCTTGTACTCCAATTTTCCTCCCTCCCTTTCCCTTCCCCTCCTCCCCTAGACAGCAAGTAATCCAATATCTATTGAATATGTGTAGTTCTATACGTATTTCCACATTTATTATGCTGCACAAAAAATAATTAGATCAAAAAGGAAATAAAATGAGAAAGGGAAAAAAGCAAGCAAACAATAACAAAACAAGTGAAAAAAACTATGTTTTTCCAGACATTCAGTCCCAACAGTTCTCTATCTCGATGAGAATGCCTCTCCCTATCACAAATCTATTGGAATTGCCCTGAATCACCTCATTGTTGTAGAGTCATGTCCATCAGAATTGATCATCACATAATCTTGCTTTATTCTGTACAATGTTCTGTTGGTTCTATTTATTTCACTTAGCATCAGTTCATATAAATCTCTCCAGGCCTTTCTGAAATTATCCTGCTGCTCATTTCTTATAGAACAATAATATTCTATAATATTCATCTACTATAACTTACTCAACCATTCTCCAACTAATGGGTATCCACTCAGTTTCCAGTTTCTTGCCACTACAAAAAAGGGCTACCACAAATATTTTTGCACATGTGTCTTTTCCCTTTTTTATGATCTTTTTAGGATTAAGGCCCAGTACAAACACTGCTGGATTAAAGGATATGCACAGTTTGATAGCCCGTTGGGCATTGTTTTATATTGCTCTCCAGAATGGTTGAATCAGTTCACAATTCCACCAACAATGTATTAGTGTCTCAGTGTTTCCATATCCCCTCCATTATCTTTTCCTGTCATTTTTGTCAGTCTGAGAAGTGTGAGGTGGTATCTCAAAAGTGTCTTAATTTGCATTTCTCTGATCAATAATGATTTAAAGCATTTTCCATATGACTAGAAATGGCTTTAATTTCATTATCTGAAAATTGTCTGTTCATATTCTTTGACCATTTATCAAGTGGAGAATGCTTGTATTCTTATAAATTCGAGTCAATTCTCTATATATTTTAGAAATGAAGGCCAGTTAATTTTAGCAAAACAATTTAAATCCTTGGAATCATAGAAAGCATAAAATTTTAAAGACAGAAGAGACTGAGTCTTGTTGATCACCTCGTTTAAAATATATTTCTTCAATGAAGCTGTTTTTGTTCCATATGCCCATTTTGGGGAAGGAAATATTTAAGCAATAGCAATATTGTCCCTAGTGCTCCCATTGTCTGTTCTATATTTTTCTTTTGGTTTCCATCTCCTCTGTTGCCAATAGTTTCTGGCCACCCAGATAATTTCTTGTTATTGTTTTTGGTTGGTTGGTTAGAATTTTTTTTGAGGCATTGGGACTAAGTGACTCGTCCAGAGTCACATAGGCAGTAAGTATCTGGGCCCAGATTTGAACTCGGGTCCTCTTGACTCCAGGACCAGAGATCTCTTCATTGTGCCATTTATCTGTCCCCCAGATAGGCTTTTATGCTCCCTTCTTACCTTTCTTCAGAAAGACCCTGTCTGATGCTCTCCTCATAACCTGGGAGGGATTATTACAAAGTCTCCCACTGCATCCTGGGCCATTGTCACTAACAAGTCAAGCCACCCCCTCCCAATGTCACTGGTCCTCTTTGAGAATGAAGATGAACAATAAACTGCCAACAACGAACATTTGGCAAGTACTCTCTGTGCCAGAACCCATTTGGTTTCCACAACAACCCTTTGAAGCCCCACCTTACAGTTGGGGAAACTGAGATTCAGAGATTGGGACTCACTCCTTGTGGTCCAGGGACGATATGGGCCCTGGTCGAGCATCCCACTGCTCTGCCGCCTTTCACACCCTGGTAGCTGTGACATTTCTGACCGCTTTGGCATGGGCCTGGTAGTTTGGTGGTGAACACCAAAGAGAAAGGGAGGAAACTTGACTTCATCCTCCTTTTGCCGTCATTATCTCAAGGCTGTGGTGTGTTAAAAGGTGGGGGTAAGAGTAAGTGATTACAGATTTCCTTGATTTTATTATACAAATACCAATACAACATTGCCATTTACAGACTAAACTCATCTGATATTCAATGTTTGAATTCAACTAGTTTTGATTTCTAAGTTCAAATATAGTCACCTATCTTATCATTGCATTCCTGACCTTATGCATTCCATTATCATAAATAATTGGCAGTATTCTGTGTTTGTTGAGCCTATGGAAAAGCCATAGATTGGTATTAATCCTCTGTGAATTTGCTCTTATTTCCTTGTTAATAGACTTAATTTTATGAAGTGTAGGAAAGAGGTATTTCCTCCATACTTTGTATTTATTATTGTTACTAAAATTCTTCCAAAGTTTCTTCTTTTTATCATTCTGTCATTCTTACAATACTAGAAAAAAAACCCACTTCTTTTGTGCTCAAGTATTTTTGGTAAGGAAAAGCATTTATTTACTTTCAGTACAGATCAGGATCTGTTCCATGAACAATTGAATAACTTACTGAAAGGAGAAAAAATAAAATCAATATACATTTTTGTACGTTCTTTATTATTGGTAAGCAAACTTAAATATATTTTTAGAGAAATAAAATGTGTAATTTAATATATAAAAATTTATTTTGTTACTTTTTATTAATAATAATACTTTGATGTATACTCATGGTTGGTGACAATAAGCAGCTTTGCCTCTCAGTACGTAATCCTTCAGTCTTGCAGTACATTTGGGATCTCTTTAATGGTGGGTGAGGACACCCTTCTCACCTGGTGCCATTTTGGACTGTGCCCTTCAATTGGTGTTTCTTTGAAGATCTACTTTGTTTAGGCTGAACATTCTAAGCCTAATGTTCTTGAATTTACTTTTTTAAAGAGCATGTTGAAAATTGTATTTCAAAACAGTTTGTAATCCTGTTTGTTTTATTTTGTGCATGTAAGGATCTTATTCTGGGAAGGAATTGCCAGGAGCTCCATGCCACAGAGAAAGTCAGGAGCTCTTGCTTGTGGGCCACATTGTGAATACCAGTGCATCAATTGAGCTCTCAGTCCTTCCTCTTAGTTCACTTTTTGGGGTATTCCAGTTGGGCCTGCCCTCTGACTTTTCTGATCATACATTTCCCAGCTGATGTCTTTTATGTCTGTCACATGAGGTGATGTGCTTCGGCCTCCTTGTGTCCCACACGTGTCTCATAAATGTTCTTGGGTTTGCCTCAAATTTTGATTTTTTCCAGATTCTGGTTGTACTGTTCATTGCAACTGTGTGATGTTATCAGAACCATATTGATGTTATCAAGTCAAGTTTTTAACTGTTAGGAAATCGGTCTCAATCATTCTAGACAATTTAGAAAAGCAGTCTAGCATGCTCTTTTCCTTCTTCAATTCTGAGCCCAGCTATATGTGAATTGATGGTGTGGCCCAATGGCCATTTCTGTTAGTTGCATAGCATAATCTGGACACTAAATGGCAAATTAACTTTTTAACATATTAAGTCCTGTTTAATTTTCATGCTCTAGCCCAATTATTCCTCAAGGCCATTTACAGGATGATAATTAAGAAAGAGAGCTTAATAGCTAGAGCTAAATTTTGGGCATAAATAGTTCTGGAGGTGAAACAGCCAGTCTTTCCAGTTGGATAGCAGGAGCTGAATCATATAGCAGTTTACTGAAGTCCAGATGGTACAGGCCCATTGACTTGTTTTTTAGACTTAAACTAAGGTCAGAAAATAGAGGGCCATTGGCCATACTTGTTCCAGAGTAGACTATTTTGGAAACACTAAAAACTTGTGGGTCCCTAGGCTGGATTGTTCCTGAGAGTGTGCAATAATAACACTTTTGTTGTTGTGATGGTTCAAGTTATTTTTTGAGTATTGTCCGATTCTTTATGACCCTCCTTGGAGTTTTCTTGGCAACTCCAAGAGTAGTTTGCCATTTCTTTCTCTAGCTCATTTTGCAGATGAGAAAACTGAGACAAACAGGGTTAAGTGACTTGCCCAGGCTCACATAGTTAGGAAGTGTCTGAGGGCAGATTTGAACTATGAAAGATGAGTCTTCCTGACTCCAGACCCAATACTCTATCCACTCTGCCATGAAGCTGCCCATAACAACACTCAGTACCCTTCAAAAGCAGCAATGGGATCATTCCAGATCTTTCTTCCAGAAATACAACAAAACCCAGCCCTAACAAAAAGCATGAAGTGAAGAAGTAGGCTGGGAGAGTGAGTTAACGAAAATGAATTCCACCATCAAAAAAATCATCTTATGAGAACAGAGATCTTCAAGACACAGATCTGGAGGAAGAGAATGACGCCAAAACTTTTACAAGCAAGTTCTCAAAGAAAAACACAGTTTGTGTGCAAGTTCAAGTAGAATTCCTGGAAGAGTTGAAGCAAGAATTTTTTTTAACTTAAAATGCTTTTATAAATTAAATGAGAGAGAAAAATGAAACTAGAGGAAAAATTTGGAACAGAAAGATGAGTGAGGGATAAAAGAATTGCAAAGGGAATCGTACAAGAATGTCAAAGCCTTATTCAAGCAACAAACTCCTTGAAAATTAGGATCAAGTAGATCAAGTAGAAGCCAATGAATTCATCAGGCAATAAAAAATCTTTTAAAAAACTTGAATTATCATAGAGAATAGGTAGCATAATGAGGGACTGGCACCAGGAGCTGTCCCCATAGGGAGTTGTAAATCTACTTCCCCAAATTCATCCCCATTGATTCATGCTCAGATGCTCATCTGATTATCTCTACCTCTGCCTGAGATGATCCAGAGCCCTTCCCCACTTTGACCCTTAAATCCACTGCTCTCTTTCCAACATCTCATTTTTGGTAGAGACAATCTGTTCTGCCATTAATCCCCAAGGTCCTTGGGATCTTACTATCTGTCCTGATACTTTGCCTATCAGTTCTCAAATTATTATTCCACAATGCCTTATGCATACGTACACGGTTAACCCTCTTAGAGAATAAGTTGTAAAGAAGATGAAAAAAGGCATTGCTAGAGTTTCTTCATCTAGAAGTTTTCTGTTTTATTGAAATCTAAAGTTTACTTCCCTGTTCTTCATATAATTATAAAGAAAATAAATATTAGTAATTTTCATGGGCCGGGCACTGGCAGCTGGAATGATTAGGAAGAGGCTTCATGTGGCACTTGAGTTATGTTTTGAAAAATACCAAATATTTTTCAGATATGCTAAACTAGAAAATTTATTCATTTAAAACAGTATATTTTATAGACTTCTGTTTAGCAGACTAGCCAGACTTAACTCTTTATTACCTGTGTAACATTGGGTAAGTCATTGACTTCTTTCAACCTTTATTTTCCCATCTGTAAAATGGGAACAATAATGCCTGTGTAGGTCCTGTAGAGGGTTTAAGTATCAATTAGGTAAAATATAGAAAGCTCATCGCACATCTTAAAATGATATATAAACGGCAATTATTATGATTAGATGAAATATTATCAATTTTCTGGGAAGGTCTTTAGCAAGTATATATTGGATTATGATAATATTTAGTACAATTTAAGTTTGCTTAAACTATATTATTACCCTCTATAGTTAATCATCATAAGAGAATTTATTTTGAACTAGCTAATTTTTACTTTTAAATAAAGAATTTTTTAAATAGAATATCCTGATTTTATCAGTGTTTTCAAATTCAAATAGATCTGTTGAAAATCATATAGGCCCAAAGTACTATGGCTTAGAGTTGTATTAAATGCATGGTCACAACTCCATCATTACTTCCTGCATTAATTTAAGCCCTTTTAACTCTTCTGCTGTAACATCCAATAGCTTTATATGCAGGAGGATCTTTGAAATCACTGACAAATTTATGTTTTCCTCGCTTTGTCTTACCCCTTCTTTTTAAGGTTATAGGATCACAGTAAGTTATTTTTAGAGATTATCACAAGTTACAGCTTTTAAAGTAAAGGTTTGATTTGAGTTAGGCTAGAAGCAGCTTTGATCATTGAAACTGAAGGTTTTGGTGGGAATTAGACACATACACAAACACATAGAATTGTGTAAATGAGAACATGATAGCATTCAAAAGGATCTTTTTTTTTTCTTTTTTGGTTAATGTCTCTCTTATATCCTTACCTCATTTTTAAAAATGCTGGTCAAGGTTGATTTCTGGGGAAATTTTCAGTAACTTTATGATTTGAAATAAAAAGTATTGATGGAAAATATCTTTGTGGAAGAAAAAAAATTATATCTGTGAAAGGGATCGTCTTATTTGCCTTTTGGACTTCATTTTTTTGTGTACTTTCTTTAGCTTATCTAAAAGTATTGATCCCTGGAGAAATTTCAGCATTGCATCTTTTGTCAGGAGTGCCTTCTAAAGGTACAGCGAGGTTTTATTTTGCAGTATTCTCTCCACTGCTTCCAGGGCTACTGGTGATGATTGGGGTGGTGGCAGGTTAAAACTCCTATCTGGAAGTAGACAGATCATTTGCAGGTAGCTGTGAACCTGGCTTGGATGTATAAGAGCCAAACAAGAGTCACTGATTGGGATGAGTTGTGCCTTTGCACATGAAAGTGATGTCCCTCCTGGAGGTGAAGAAACTGGGAGGCTTCTTTCCTTGCTTTATCATGGGGAGGGGGGTGGTGCTCAGGGTTTTTGATTTGGTTCCTAGTATCCCCACATATACAAATAGTTGAAAATTTTTGAGGAGAATTGTATCATCAGGATCTGCCCAGTCCTGTATTGTATATCTGGAGTTTTTTTTTTTTTTTTTTTTTTTTTTGGGGGGGGGGGGCAGGATTTGGTAATCCAACACTTTTTTTGTCTAGGTTCATGTCATTTAGAAGTTGAGTGAAAGAAAAAACATTTCCGATAGTTACATTTGCCAGTGGGATTTTTCCTTAAGCTAATGAAATTGACATATACCTAGTTTATAATACACAAGGAAAGACCTAACATGACTGATCATGGAAAGAATCATCAGGTCTTGGGTTTAGAGTATTCTTGAGTATTACCACCGGAATTGGAAGAGAGTACAAAAAACAGCTAAAGTTCAACACCATCACATAAATCTTTCAAAAGGAAATATTTTGGCAATAATAATAAACTATTTTATAGTAGAAAGAGTAAAGAATTGAAAAAGTGATCTAATTGATGGGTTATACATATTCCGAGAATCAGATCTCTGTGTTGTTCATCTGGGTCAGTATTCCCTTGCTGTAAGGTATAATTTTTTTTTTTTGGAATGAAGCCTGAAGAAAATTTCTTTTATGAGACCTTTTTTGACCCTTTCCTAATGTTCACAAAATGTTTTATCCTTGGGAGCTCCGTTCAAGTTAAAGCTCCTTATGCTTGGCCTGAGGCAAAAGAGGATTTTGAATGAAAAAGTTTGAAGTTAATTGGACAACCTGTTATTGAGTAATAAGGCTTAGAAAAATAGCTTTTTTTCATTTTTTTTTTTGTAAAAGTTTCCCAACCAGTCTTCCTCCCAACCCTGAATAGGATTTAGAATATGCTGTTCTAAGAAATTCAAACAATTATATACCAATTCTCAATAAGAACTTTGGCCTTTGTGGTTTAACACAATTTACTTTACCAATGGAAACAAATATTCTGAGGGCAGATGTCTATTACCTTTGTACAGTCCTTGATAAAAATTGTTGATGCCATTGGCTCTTGTGGCTTATTTACAGGAATAATAATTTATCCAGAGTTTTAAATGATACCAGTCCACTGACATCATTATCTTGAATGGCTAGACCATGGAGACACTTTTTGAGTTGGTATTTTGAATGGATCTGTTGCTTTCAATCTGAAAATTTAGTATAGAGATCCACAATGAATTTCCATTCATATATCTTCTCTATGATCATTGGTTTTTATTTCTATTTAGTTAATCTATTTAGTCTATTTAGATAATACTTGACAGTTTAAAAAATATTTTCTGAGCAATAAAAAAGCTCTTGCTAAAAAATGTTTAATATCACTCTATATTTAATGTGCAAATGAAAGTCACTGGCATAGATAAAATGCTGTGAAAGTTAAAATACTTAAGCATTTATATGAAATCATTGAATAGACAAAATATGCATTCACTTATGTACTTAAAAGAAGTAAATTAAATTATAAAAACAAAATCAGATTCTGTAGTTTTATGTTTTGATTTTTTTAAAAGTCTGAATTAATAAAGACATGTTTTGCATGAGACATTTTACTTACAAAATGGACCAAAGTTCTTTAACGAAAGTGTAACCCAAGAACATTTTTATATTCAATCAGGACATTCATTATTTTCCCTTTTAAATGTCTACAGGAACTATGTCAAAGTAGTTGCCCTCATGCATTTCTCATTGTTTTTCCTTGGGGCCATTATCAGTTGATGGCCAGACTGGGCTCATTGAATTTTAGCTGTGCCAGCAAGTCAGAAGCAGATCAATTCTCCCTCTTGAGATTTGCAAGGGATCAATTTGCAGTTCTTTGCTTCGTTAGTTTATATTTATTTAATATTTCTCTTTTAAAACATATTGACTGGAGGAATATTTTCATCAATTGGTCCCTTTCTGAGACTGAAATAATCCTTTGTTGTGAAACTAGTTGTGTTGGACACTTATCTTTTGGATATATGTAAATTAGTAGTTTCTGTAATGTTTTGTAGTCATTCTCTTTACATCGGATGAAAAAAACTAATAATACAAAGAAGTAATAAAAATGCCTCCTATGCCGTCAGTAAGAATTCAGTTTGGAACATCTAACTGTCAGACATAAACATTTTGAAGTATTGAGCCCTGTAAAGTATTGAATACTTCGACCAGAACTAGAAATATAAGGGTCTTTTGCATTATCATCTGAGGATGGGTATAGATTAGGTACACTAAAAAATTGGCAAAAGAAAATAAAGAATTCACATCAAAACTGAACACATGGAAGATTGCAAATTCAAGTGGATTGAGAATATGGATTACCTATTCTCTAAAGCAGAGATTTTTTAACCTTTTCGATGTTTTCAAGCCCTTTTGACAGTATCTATCTGGGGAAACCTAAGAACCCCATTTTAGAATGAATAAATAAAACATATAGAATTACAAAGGAAACTAATTATATTAGGATACATTATCAAATATTTTTTTTTAAATGTTATCTCTCAAGAACCCTTTTTTTCCTAAAAATTGAGGTTTTTTTTAATACTAAGTTTTTGCTGCTAGTGTCTAACCTCTCAAGGTGGAGAGTTCAGAGACTCACAGGCATTCAGTGTACTGCAGATGTGTTAAGTGTGCAACCCTGGGGGATAATGCTCTCAATATAGAAAGACCTTATTGGTAGAAAATGAGACATAGTTATTCTTTCCTTTGCTGCTGCCATTGTCCATCAACTAATTGGAGTGTATATGTCAAAGTAGCTATTCTTTTCATTTCCTTCTCTCAGAATCTAATCAAAATAGATTCAAATTAAGACAGAAGACGTTGGTTTGGGACCCAAATTGGAGTTTAGAATGTGCTGCTGCTTTCTTTGTGCATTTTCTCTTCTTATGGATGTTTAGTAATCTTTGTGGTTTTTAACATAAAACACAGACCTATTGGATTATATTTTAATAACAATCCTCATTTGCAAAGCAAATTATAAAATCTTAATCTCTCGTTGGCATTCAGAGAAGTGTATGGTACAGGTTCACTCTTATTTACTTTGCACGCATAAATATAATTTACATAGCAATTATAGGTTCAGTAGTTGGAGATGAGCTTTTTAAATGCCTTGCATTTGGATATGTTCAAATATCCAACCCAGTGTTCCATTTTAGTTAGACATTCTGTCTCAGATATCAGGATGGCATATATTTTAGTCATCAGATGACATAATTCTTGTTGGCAGGATCTTCAATTTAGATCATTTTTTCTTTGTTCAGATTGATATATCCTCAGGATCATATCCATTCAACTCTTGTCTTCTGCCCCTGCAGGACCATGCCAAGCAGATTTGCACATATTTTCTTGCTTTTAGTCTCATAAATCTTTTTTTAGTTCCTCCTAAGTCAGAGTGATTCCTAAGGTGGACACCTCTTGAATCTGTTTGGGCAGCTCTAAAGTTAGCAATATTTAAATTTCTAGAAAGTGGTGATATAAGTTTCCTTCTTCCACACTACCTGTCATTTGCTATCATAGGCTCATCCTGATTTTTCTGAAACCAGAATCAGAAATTGGAATAAAAGTTTAAGATCTCCTGCTCAACATTATCATTTTACAAGTGATAGGCCACCTGAAAATCCTTAAACCTTTTTGTTGTTTTAAAGACCTATGAAAATGAGCCAGTCATTATGATTTCAGGTACATTCTATGAATGATTTTTGGAAGGCTCCCTATTTGATTTTATCATTTAAGTTGATTAATCAGTGCAATAACACAGGAAGTATTTGATTGGTATATTAGCTCTCTCCTGGTATGAGACAGAAAGTTTTCTATGGCCAACTCCATGAGCTTAGCTGATGTCTCTGTGCACTTCTAGCAAGTACATGGGTAGTTTTAATTTGTACAGAACATCTGTGGCTTAAAGGTTTTTGTTTAGACACGTTAAATGAAGATTTTATTATCTCTAAAGAGAATGCCTCTCATTGCCATGCTTAACACCACTGTGTATCATTTCAGTTAAAGTCTAAAGTTAAGGAATGAAACAATGGTAATAGATTTAACATAAATTGTTTACAAATTGGATTTGGATTTTCTTTGTGAGTTATCTTTTAAATACATTTCAGTTTTCTGCCAAACAATTCCAGAGCACAATGAGGAAATCAGCAAATGCAACACTGTTAGGGTTTACATTGATTTTTAATCATTGTGACAGAAAACAATAAAAGGATGACTGAGTATTGTAGCTTCTCTTAATGCCTGTAAGCAGAGTCTAATGATTTTTGCCCTTTTTTATTACTTTGGTAGTTGGGCATAATATAGAAACACAATGTTTATCAAAATCATAGAGAATTGGGTGTGTTTATGAACATTATTTTTAACTGCTTTTTTTAAAAGACTTCAATAATTTGATGAATATAACTGCACATATGCAAATACGTAGGACCCAATTGCATTAGATTTAATAGTGTCAAAACAAATGTTGGGGAAGAAAAAAGCCAGTGAGTGGTATGTTGGAAAGCTTATGGAAGAATGAAGTATTAGGGAAAGGTCAAGGAGTTTGGAGGGCACAGAGAATTTAAAATTTAGAATGGGGGCAGGTGGATTGGAAATGAGGTAGATGTCGGTCCTGTCCCCTCTTCTGAAGTGGAGGAGTTCGTTGTTCCACCCTCCCATCAGAGGAGCAGAGTACTGATCAGGTGTGAATAACAAGTCAAAGTGGATGTTGCAAGTTGCATTTCCTTAATGATGAATTTATCGTGGACATTGCGAAGAAGCCAAAGAAATTCCAAACAAGTGCAAAGAAGGAAATGAGGAGATATCTGAATCTTGTGTTTGATAAACTCAGGGGTCCCTAATAATTCACTGTTTGACAAAAACTGCTGGGAAAACTGGAAAGTATTCTGGCAGGAAATGAATTCAGTCTGTATGGACATGATGTAGACATAAAGGGTGACACCATAAACAAATGAGAGGAACAAGTAAGAGGCAATCTTCTAGATCTATAGATAGGATAAGAGCTCTTAGCTAGAGATGATCAAGAAGATAAAAGGGACAATTTTGATAAAATGATTTTTTATTCATGAAAGACTATAAAAATAAAATATAAAATATAAATGGTTTTATAACAAAATAAGTAAAAAGTTTTATACAAACAAATCAAATGCAGCAAAAATTAGAAGGGGATCAAGTTTCTCTGATAAAGGTCTACTTCCCAAGATATTTAGGGGACTGATTCATATTCTTAATAATGAAGCTGATGCCTCCATTGATAAAATGAACAAAGGATAGGAACAGGAAGTTTTCAGAGGAGGAAATCCAAATTATCAATAACCATATGAAAAAATACTGAGGATTACTACTAATAAAAGAAATGCACATTGGATCAACTCTGAGGCTCTGCCTCATACCCATTGAATTGGCAGACTTGACAAAAAAGTAAAATTATAGATATTGGAGAGGCTATGGAAAAATGAGTATATTAATACATTGTTGATAGTATATTAATTCACTATTGGTATAGGTCAAAAGTTATTGATTGCGTAGACCCTTTGACTCAGGAATACCATTAGTAGACCTAGACTCTCCCAGTGACGTGGCCAATATGAAAATTTGTTTTGTTTGATTATGTATGTTTGTCAAAATAATTTTGTTTTTCTTTTTTAAAAGGATGGGGACATAGGGAAGTGGTAATAGATTCTTTGTTAATTAAAAAAAGCAAATTGAACTAAAAAAAAGTTTTTAAAAATAGGAATGTTTATGTTACTTGGATAGCAGTGTACATTCTTGCTCAACCTGGCTCAGATTTCTTCTGTCTTTAAATTTTTGTAAGTTCTATAATTCAATTAAATTATTTTGCTGAAATAATTTTTCCTTGCTTTTTTTTTTTTTAAAGAAAAGTAGAATAGCATGACCTTAAAAGGGAAGATGACTAGACCTCTAATGCTGTTTTCAATCTTTGTATCTTGGTTTGCGTTGGACACTGATGAGCTGGAGAACATTCTAGAATAATTAGAATAAGAATTAGACTTATTTTGTTTGACCTTAGAAGTCCCACCCAGCAATAATTGGTGGAAGTTGCAAAAAAGTTAAAATGTAGATTGAATATGGGGAAAAACTTCCAACAATTATAAGTTACAAGACTTAGAAATATTGTCTGATGTAAAGTCACATTTTACAGATAAAGTCAGAAATACTGAGACTTTTTCTTATTGCTCACAATGCTGAGGTTCTCTTACGATTCACTTTAAAACTGAAATTAAAAATGTATAAAAAAGAAAAGAAAAAAAATTTAAAAGAAGGCACAAAAATGTTTAAGCAATCAAAAACTTTCCTCATTTTTCTTTAACTTGATTTCCTTGACACTGTTTTTCTGTGGCATCCTAAAATAATTGTTATTTTTAGATTAGACTAAATAATGTAGAAAATAGGCCATAAAAAGCACAAGGAAAGTTGAGGAATTTTTTACTATTTTCTATAAATATTCTTGTCAAATCTGTCCTTCCAAAAAGCTTTGCCCAATATAGCACATTTCAGTGGAATTATCACCTCTTTCCCTAAACTCTTTATTTATAGAGCTTTTAAAGAGGCTATAAATATGAACATTTGAGAGGAAAAATAAAGGCTTCCTAACTTCATTGAAGTTCATAGGAGTGTTGCAAGTCAAGTAACTGCCACATCAGACGATATTTATAAGTCTTGTAATACAAAAACATGAAGCAAATTAACTAAAGAATATTCCAGTTTCTTTACTGTGGTGTCCTGGTAAGAAAGCATTTGAGACAGTGGACATGTTGTTTACTAACAGCATGTATTTGATAGTATTCTTCCTTTTCTTTTTTTGGACCCTACTACAAGTTTTCAGAAAAGTAAAACTGATTTTTATTTTTCCTAAGCAAAAGCAAAAACAAACAAACAAACAAAAAACCCTAGCATCACAGCCTATTTCTTTAATGTAAGTCCTACAAAATATTTTGCAAATAGTTACCCATTTGACCTTCACAGTAGTACATGAATTATTTTAATTCATGGGATCTATATATAATCTGGATGTACACGTTGCTTCTTGTAAGACAAATGATAACCCAAATATTTTTTCATCCTGTGTTTTTATCCAGATTTTTCCATCATTTCTCTAGAGTATGCACTCAGCATATTAGAGGCCTTTTTATTTAAAAAAAATGTTTCATAGATAGTAGTTCAACATTGAGGCTATCCATTTGATATTCCTTGCCCTTGAAAAATGACTTCCCTGCCTCATTTTCCATACTTAAGCATACTCCTTTGCATTTTATTGAGCATTTTCTGCCTGTATTTCATCATTGGGAATATACTGAATCTTCCTGAAATGACCACATACCTTTCACATTGTCTTTTGAATTACTTATAGTTTGGATTCTTTGAATATTATCATATAGTAGATTGGAAGCTCCTTGAAGGCAGGGACTTTGGCGTTTGTATTTGTATCTCTGACCCAGCAGAATGCCTGGCATATAGAAGCACTTAATATATGAATATTGATTGATTGATCATTCTAAAATAAGCATCCATACTGGCATTTACCAGGATTATTTTATCCAAAAAAGACTTTTTTCAGGAGGGAGCAGCTTCAGATTCTTCAAAACATTGTACATAATCCAGTCTGACTTCAGCCTATTTACTTCTGAACCCAGTTCATTGTTCAAACAGGACTCATCTAAGATAGGTGTTTTGATGTGATCACCTGTCTCTGCTTATCCAACTACATGTCTTAATATATACTTGTCTACTTGATTTTTCCCTTTCTTAGGCTTTGTGGTCTTTATTGAGGAAGGCTTGTATTATTATAGGACTCTTAAATGATCAGCAGGTATCATCCAAAAACAGGAAGGTTTAGAAAATATTTCAGTTGTTATAAGATATCTTTCTCCCATTTGGACTTTTCAGAAATCATTCTCTATGACAGATACAAAGTGCCGGCAGTAAGCATATGTCTCTTTGTTTTATGCCTCATGTGGTAACAATAATAAGAGTATTGTTGAACAAAGTTATTGATAGTTGAATCTATCTAGAAATTTTGCTTGATTTTAAGTTATGCATAAGATGCTGTGTTAGAAGAATTTTTTCATACCTGAATTTTGCTCTTTCAAATCAAATTATTCCAGCGTTTGACAATTAGGTACTTGAAAAAAATTCATTGTCTCTTTCAGAATTTTAAATACTCTTTTTTTCCTGCATTGATTTTTGAGGCTATATTAAAAAGAGTTAATGCATTGTAGTCAGGTATAGTCCCAGTAAGTAGCTTGTTTATTCTGTAGTATCTAGCAGGAGATATGGTATGAATTGATAGAGCTAAATATAAATACCTATTCTAGATTGAATAAAAATATTTTAGACCAGGAAATCTTTTCTGGGGGGAGTCTAGCCTTAGTTATAATGGCTTTTGTTTCTTGCTTAAAAAAATAACCAACAAACTTATACTGCCCCAATTTTTCTCCTTGCTGTGATGATTTGGGGATTTAAATGGCCTATAGATATTTGGAAACATAGGGACTGGACAAGTCAGGTCCAGAGATGTCAATATGCTAATTGTTAGTTTAGAGATTAAGGCTGTCAAAGTGGAAAAACTCTCAGAGTAAATGATATCAGAGAGAGAACAAAGAGCCGAGAATAGGGTGTGCTTAGAGCATTCCAATCCATCAGAATTAATGTGCAGCAGGAGGAGAGAAGTAAAACAGTTTTGTTTTTTCTTGATTTATTTAACATTTCACATGTAAAATTTTTTAACACTCATTTTTAAAACTTTGAGTTCTAGATTCTCACTTCCCATTGAGAATGCAAGCATTTCAGCATAGGTTATACATATATAGTCATGCAAAAAATTTCCATGAAAGTTATGTTGTGAAAGAAAACAGACAAAAAACCCTCAAGTGTAATGTTCTCTTCTCTAAAATGTAATGATCTCTGGGAGCAGGTTTCTTGAGGGACTTCTGGAGGCAGCCTTCGTTTCAGCTTAAAGTAATAATCATCCCAAATGCAGCCATAAGCTAAAAGTTCAGATCCTTTATTGTCTCCTTCAAAATAGCACGGTTAGCTTTCTTAGAGGCCTATCTATCTCCTTGGTTCTGAGAGCTCTTGCCGCTTTGTCTCTTCCAGCTTCAGCCTCTCCTCCTCTGAATGTCTCCAGCCAACACAAAAGTGGAAGTTGGAATGAATCTGACTCCACCTCTAAGAGTGTGGGCTTGTGGGTTTCTGACTTGTGAATCTCCCGAAGTCAATCCTTGTTGAGGCTTCTAGCTTACATATGCTCTCTAAAGGTGTGAACTCTAATGTGTGAACTCTCTTAAAGATGTGAATTCTAAAGGTGTGAACTAAGTGTATAAGCATTGTCTCTATCAGTTCCAGTAACTTAGCACCTTGTTTCAAGTTCTGGCCCATAACACTCAAGAAAAGTAAAGTTTAAAAAATGCATGCTTCACTTTATATTCAAACACTATCAGTTCTTTTTCTGGGTATAAATAGCATTTTTCATCATAACTCTTTCAGAGTTGCCTTGATTCATTGTATTGCTGAGAATAATTATGTCATTTACAACCGATCATCTTACAATATTGCTGTTATTTTGTATATAGTATGTTTCAATTTGCATCAGGTCACAGAAGTGACCAAGTTTTTTTGAGAGCATCTTGCTCATCGTTTCTTTTAGTATAGCAGTTTTCCATCATAATCATATGCCACAATTTATTCAGCCATTCCCCAATTTATGGGCAGAAATGAGACAGTTTGAAAAAAAGCTGAGAAAAATCAGTGTTATGAAAGTTATGGAAAGAAAGTACATTTGAAGGACAGAGTGTTCATACTTGGAAAAGATTCAGAAATGCATTGAAGTCAACAAAAAGGAGGGTCTTGGTAATTAGAAGGGTAGAAGTGATCATGGAAGAGTGGGCCAAATCATTGTTCTTTTTAAAGGAAAATATTTCTGAATCCAAGTAGTCTTGACAAAGGCACTTTTTAATTTAATTTAATTTAAAAAAATCAGTGGTATTTCATTTTTCCAATTATATGTACAGATAGGTTTCAATATTAATTTTTGTTAGATTTTGAGTTCCTATTTTTTTCTCCCTCTCTTACCTTCCCTCTCCCCAAGATAGCAAGCAATCCAATATAGGTTATACGTGTACAGTCATTTTAAACATTTCCATATTAGTCATATGGTGAAAGAAAAAATAGAACAAAAGGGAAAAACCAGAAGAAAGAAAAAGCAAACACACAAAAAAGTAAAAACGGTATGTTTTGATCCACATTCAGTCTCCATAGTTCTCTCTCTGGATGCAGATAGCAGTTTCTATCCCAAGTCTATTGGAATTGTCTTGGATCTCTCTGTTGCTGAGAAGAGCTAAGTCTATCATAGATGATTATCGCATAATCTTGCTGTTGTTCTGGTTCAGCCTACTTCACGCAACATCAGTTAATGTAAGTCTTTTCAGGCTTTTCTGAAATCAGCCTGCTCATCATTTTTTATAGAACAGTAACATTCCATTATATTCAAATACCATAGCTCATTCAGCCATTGCCCCAATTAATGGGCATCCACTCCTTGCACCACAGAAAGAACTAACTGCTATAGATATTTTTGTACTTGTGGTCCCTTTTCCCTTTTTTCTGATCTCTTTGGGATACAGATTCAGGAGTGAAGCTGCTGCATCAAAGGGTGTACACAGTTTTATAGGGAACTTTTTAATCTTTATAAAGCCTAGTATATCTGTCTTGTGACTTTTCAATATACTGCATTTTAGGTCTATGTATCAGTAAGTGCCTAGTGGATTGAGCTTATGAGATCAATGAAAATAAATTTTCTAGATCCAGGCATAGATTTTGATTTCAGATGGGCTAAAAAATTCCAAAAAAATCTCTTTATATCTTTATTGTGCTTTCCCCCCAAAAAAAATAAAATAAAAATTTGCATCAGAACTACATAAAAATAATAAGAAAGATAGATTTTTGAAGAATGAGTATTTAGAACTCCAAAAATTCATTTGTTTGAAGGGAGAGTAAATACTATTATCATTTGGTGTTAGGCAGTTATTTCAGTGGAATAAGTGAGATGCCCTTCAGAGTAGGTGTCTCTGTAAAGTATTTTGCACATTGCTATTTTCACTCTATTTCTCCAGCTCCAAAGGCCTTGCTAAAGTGGAGCATCATCTATTTTGCCCAATGATTTCGTGCAGTGACTGTAGTAATAAATTTGAACCTACCATTCACTCCTCTACAATCTTTTTCTTGATAATCAACACTGTGTTCCTACTGAAAGAATATTGATTTCTTGTTTTCTTCATAATTTTCATCTCTCTTTTATAGGACTTTGTTACTACTGTTATCCGTCTGTTTGACAGCCCTTCAACTTCCATTCGAGCAAAAGCTTTTCTGGTCCTTTTATATGTTTTGCTCCATAACCGAGAAATGTTGCTTCTTAGTTGCCAAGCAAGGTAAGACTTTTCTCCCTCCAAGAATTGCTTCAGTAAGTTTCAGTTGGTAGCTGTGACAATCATTGTAGTGAATGTAACATTTGACATTTGATAATTTGCTATCTGTTTTTTAGGGTGTGCCTTGGGATTGCATTTTTCTACAGGATTTAAAGTTTTCAAATAATGCACATAATGCTAGAAAACCAGTTTTTTTCTAGACATTCAATATAACATAATGTTGATTCATTTGGCACCAGAAAAAGTCCTTGGAAATGGCAGAGGTGGTAGAGAACTCCCAGAGTAAGCCTTTGGGACAACAAAAAGAGCCTGGACAAAATTGTCATTGGTGAGATTTAAGGAGTCTCATTGCACTGGCCACTTTTATGGGTACTCAGTTTATTATGGTGACTGCAAACTAAAAGTCTACGTTGTGCAATTATGGCCTAGAACATAAAAACTCTATTGGATGCATCCTTGGAGTCCTGGCCTTGGCCCAGTGGCTTGGATTGTGTCTGAATACTTGCTTTAGATACATCTCAAGATCTGTGTTAGAAATCTCCCTACCCCAGTACCCTGAAATTACCTTAGATTTAGAGAATATAGGCCAAGAATACCAACGTGCCCATCATATATATATGTGTGTGTGTGTGTGTGTGTGTGTGTGTGTGTATGAGACTTATACAAAGAATTTGGGAGTTGTAGGAGACCTCAGCAACCATCCAGTCCAACCTTAAGGATTCACCACTGTGCCATGTGCTCAGCCAGAACTCTAAGGAGGGGGAGCCTCCTGCCTCTCAAGGCCTCCCATTCCATTTTTTGCAAGCTTTAATTAGAAAAACTCTTCTAATATCAAGGCACACTTTGTTTCTTGCCAGTTTCTACCCATTCTGTTGTGAAGCCAAACAGAACCAATCTAATATCTCTTCTGATGGCATCCCTTCAGATGCTTGAAGACGGCTGTCACGGCCTCCTTCAGGCTGTTCTTCTGCAGGATAATCATACCAAAGTCTTTGGATCATTGTGGTGTGTTGTAGCCCAAGGCCCATTCCCATCTTGATTGTCTTTCTCTAGATACTCTCTATCTTATGCCATGTGGCCCAAACTAGATAAAGGTCTGTTATCTTCCTATTGCTGGGAGCAATGTAGTGCACAATCCCATTAGCTTTTTTGGCTGTCATATTATACATCTCACTCATATTGACCTTGTAATTCATTAACTTCATTCTTTTCAAAACAACTTCTACCTATCTGCTTCTCTCCCATATGAGAAAATGTTTTTCTATTTAAATTCAATGCTTTACTTGTATCCCAATTGAATTTTATCTCATTAGATGGACTGCTGTGTTTTATCCTGTCAAAATCCTTTTGGATCCTGACTCTCTTATTCAGTGTATTAGCTATTCTCATAGCTTTGTATCATCAGCCAATCTGTTGAAAATATTATCTCATCTGTTAATACCATACCATCTGTTAAACCTCTCAGGGCTAAGCACAGATCCCCAAGGTACTTCACCAGATACCTCTTGCCATATTCTCATTGAACTGTTAACCACTACTCTTTGAGTATGTTTATTCACCTTGTTCTGAATCCATTCAGTAGTATTATTGTCTAATCCATATCTCTTCACTACCTCTCCAAGAATAGTATGAGATACTTTATCAAAAGCTTTGCTAAAACCTAGGTAGCCTATAGACAAAGGATTTCCCTCATCCGCTAATTTATCATCCCATATGAGAAGGAAATGAAAGTTTAATCTGGCATAACTTGTTCTTGATGAAGCCATGTTGATACCTTCTGTGATCTTCCATTATAATCACTTATTGGCATTTTTCTATTTGTTTTTATGTGGTTAATTGTTAGTGACTACAAAGCAGGAGTTTTCAGTAAAGCTGTCTTTCCCCCTACTTTTCACAATAAGATAGCAGTTTTCTCTCCCTTTCCCTTAGTTTTTGGAATTCGAGCTGAGGAAATGTCAAATGTTTGTTGTATAGGATGATCTAGGCGTGGGAAATAAGAGGATGCTAAGAATAATGTGTCCTCAGGAAAAATAAGGGAAGCCAGAAGTATGTTGAGGTCTGTGAGTATTGGGGTAAAGTGTAGGATCAAGGAGACACAGGGAAATTCACATAAGATTTTCAGGGAGTGGAAGATGTGAAAAACAGGGAGGTTCTGATAGATTATATTCAAGGCCCTATTCTTAACATTCAATGATATGTAATAATATTATTCTGAACCAAATTGCTTGTCATTGAGGGTTATTTTTAAGAATAGACAGAATTTTGAGTTATTCTCTTCTGTGGAGATTAAATCATTTGCATTTCTAGAAGTGTTTTTATTTTTTATTTTTTTTTGTACTTTTACCTGGAGGCTGTTTTAAAGATCACATTAGCTGAAGCATAACTGAAGATTTTGCAGCCCTGATGATTAAGACTTAAGAAGGAAGCTGCATAACACTATTCCCATTGCCTTGCATTAGTGAGGTATAGCAGCTTAACCAGAAAGATCTATCAGAACATAAGATAAATAAATGGAGCTTATCTGGACCGTTGGAGTAGTCAAGTGTCAGGGATTTGGTTCTCTATAGAAAGTGCTTTTTCTTTACCTCCATAAATTGAAAAGTTGGCAACTTTGAATAGGAGTCCAATAGTTATTATTAAGAGAATACATGCATACATAGGCGAGAGAAATGGGCATGGGCTGTGGCTTCATTATTATTTTATTGGCCTTTATAAATTCAAATTTGCACTTGGAGTTATATTCAGAAGCAAATGTTAAATAATATAGTGCAAATAAGGGAAAACAAATACATTTCACTGTCTATGAAGTTGTGTTTTCCATCATAGACTGCCTGGTTTTTGGCAAGCTGCATCTCAAGTGCTTTGTGGAAATCCCACCTGGAGGCTAGAAAGAAAAACATCTAGAAAAGTGCACAAAGGGTGCCACAGTCTGTTAAACTTATTTAGAAAAATGTTCCTCTCTTCCTGCCCCTGAAAACTCCAGAAGAAGCTGGGAATCTCAAGACTGCAAGTGAGATGAAGCCTCAAATGTAGGACACTAGATAACCCAGCCTCATTATGCACATATTGCTTCCTGTCTACCAGCATCACTTTTGCCTTTTATGGGTTGAATCTCAACCAGTTTTATATGATCTCGGCCCCCAAATCTGTCAAGCAGTGGACAGGTGGTCAGATTGAGCTGTCAGAGTCAGATAAAAAAGATATGATAGCCCCCAAATGCCTGACTATTTCTCTAAATGACTTCATACACACATTGAACATGACAGGTGATAAAATAGAGCCTTCTGGCTCACTACATACGATCGTCCTTTCACTGAATGAACCGTCAGAGTTCACTGTGTGAATTTTCTTGGAAACTGAAATAGAATGCCTTATAATCACCCCAGTACTCTCTTGGGATCTTCAACATTACCACACTTGTGGGCTTCAGTGATAGGAGAAACTTGGCTTTGATCAAAGAAGGATGTTTGCTCAAGAAATGTTTGTTGGAAATGGTTGGAGTAAAACCATCTGTCATTTTGAAAAAGGCTATTGCTGAAGTCAGGATAGTTGAAGTTAAGTTGTCAGACTTGAAAACTTGAGAATGTCAGAAAAAAATTATTGATATGCCTGAAAATTGTTTTTTCTAGTTCTTGAAAATAGATCTTTTAGATATATTTCTTATGTTCTTTCAGCTCATCACATTTATTTCTATTTTATACTTAAAAGGATTTCCTTGAGTATATCATAACAATCCTGGTTAATTTTAATCTATGGAAGGACAACTTTAATCCTTCAAAGAAAGACATATAAGGCTATCCCACCCTACTTTAAACAATGGTGATAGAGTTAAAGGTAAAAACTGTTAGAGTCCTTGAAAGATTTTTGTCAGATAGACTCAGATAGCAATTATTTATTGAGTACATACTGTGGGTCAAACACCATGATAACTATGTGAGAAATTATAAAAGCCTCATATATATTCCATTTTCTCAAAGAGCATATAGTTGTATTTATGTGACAAAATTAATGCATATGAAACATTTCAGGGTTATTTGTGAGAGGCAGCATGGTATAGTTGATGGAGAGCGACTTTTGGAATTAAGGGATCCTAGATTTCATTTCCACCTTAGACCCAGCCTTAGCTTAATGATTCTGGTAAGATGGTTTAACTTTTCAGTATAGTCTTCAATTCTTTAAGAAGGTGTAACTTGCTTTGGTAGATGGACTTTTGTTTCCCAAGAGTTCATAATATCAGGGAAATAGGAAATCTAGATTCTTATTCTTAAGTATAGTAGGAATATCAAAATAAATGGTGGGCTGCAGTATTTGGGGAAGACCTCAAGGAGAAGTGAAAAAGGTCCAAAAGCTTGAGAGATGGAAAAGGATTTGGTTAAGTAATGGATTGGAGACAAAAAGGTCATTTTAGTTTGGGGATGGTATAAACAAACAACTAGAATCCATTGATATGGAGACTAATTCTTGAAAAGAACCTTGACATCAAGGAGGTGATGCCCTGACATGCAAGTGAGTTGTATTTGAGTGGGGAAGGGCCATCTAAGGTCACCGGCCTCACTTTCCCCTCCAGAACAATCTGAATTCAGTGGCTGGAGATAGAGCAGGATGACTGGAGATGGCTCTGAATGCAGTGAGAGACCTTGGGCTTTTTAAGCTAAGGTCTCTGGGGAACTGCCCATTCAGGGATTAATGCTAGGTAAGAACTGAGGCAAAGAATGGCCTCTTTTACCTAGTTAAAAAAGATCCAATCAGGGAAGGGAAGACCCTCCAGGGTTTCTGACCAAAACAGAAACAATTGTTATTTATATTCACTCTTGATTAAATCAGGGTCCAAACAGTAACCAATTCGTGTTGGTCTGGGCCCTATTGTTGGCCAATCAGTGAGAACTTGAGTGATTTGAGGTTAAGACTTGGTCCAAAAGAAAGAGATCTAGTCTGTAAACTTCAAGACATTTGGGGAGGAAGGAAAGAAGGAAGAAAGGAAGGAAAGGAGAGCGGGAGGCAGGAAAGAAGGGAGGAAAGGTAGAAAGAAGGAAGAAAGAGAGGGAGGGAGGGAGGAAAGGAAGGAAGGAAGGAAGAAAGAAGAGAAGGAGGAAAATGTGGAAGATAATGGGATGACAGGTCTATTGGAGCAAAGTTTGTATTGAGTCTACTACAAAAAAGGGTGGGATCCCAAGTCATGCAAAAGAACTTGGATTTGATGCAATCAATCTGGGATCACTGTATATTCTTGAGTAAAGAATTAGTCTTATAGGCATATGCAAATTGAGGAAGAGGGCATAAAGGGAAAAAGATGGGGAGGTTGTATTATTTTATAAATGAGGTCACGGAAGAGTCGTGACTGGGACAATCAAAAATAATGGAAATGGAACAATTTGTCTTGGTGATGGATTCTCCATGAATCTAGGTGAAAGCTACAGAATGGATGATAGCCATGTCACTAATGGACCTGGAATAGGTGGAAAGTGAACCCCTTTGAGATAATGGTGAGACATCATACATAATGTTTTGGAGATATTGGAAATGCAGTCCTGAAAAAGAAGAGGCTAGGGCTGGAGGTAGAAATTTCCTAGTCAGCCATATTGAGGTAATAGTTGAAGCCACTGTAATGGGAAAATCCTTAGAGGAAGGCAATGTAAAGAGGGAATAGAAGAAGCTCAAGCTGGATTATTGGCTTTCATATGTGTAATTTTCAATGTCTCCAGCTAAATCATACGTTCTTGTGCAATAGATGGAAGACTGGGCTTCTTCTTCATTAGTTCAAATCTACCCTCAGACACTTGCTAGCTGTCTTGATAAGTCATTTATTTACCTCAAAGAAGAAGGAAATGGCAAATCTTTGCCAAGAATATACCAAATGGGTTATGTAAAGTCAGACCAGCTGGAATCACCAAACAACAATAAAAACCATGTTTTTTTTTTACTTGTGTCACAAGTACTTTTCAGTTTGTAAGCACTCAGTATGTATTGACTATGGAGGTAAACTGAAGAGTTGAAAAATAGGTTCAAGATTATTGCCTTAAGTTCCTACTATATGCTAGGTCCTAGTCAGATAAAGAGGAAGACTAGAGGTTCTGTTGGACACAGAGGGAATGTGTAGCAGATGAAGGAGAAAACAAGATCATAAGGAATTCTATGAGCCAAAGCAATCCAGATGGGTAGAAGAGAAGCAGAAGGATAAGAAGCAGAATAGGAATATGCATTAGAGTTTAGAAAGTCTCCTGAGGAGTACTAGCAGTAGTTGGGTGGGGGGAGCCAAGGGAGAAAGGCCACACTCTTTGAAGTTTCCTGAGATTATTATGTAGTTTTAGTTATGATATTTGTATTTGGATGCAGTCCCATACTACACAAGGTCTGTCATTTCAGTTTTATCTTAGAGCAATTTTAAATTGTATATAGAAGCTATAACCCCATGTTTCTCTTTAGATATTATAATAATTTTCTTGCTCAGTGTGTGAATTCTTTTAGTAACTAATGTTTTCTTTGTCAATAAAGTTGATTTCTCTTATCCTAGCTCACTGGAGCTCATTATGTAAAATGGGGACAGTAGGAGGGAGAATGTGAAGAAATGGGACATAATATTGGGATCTAGTTACTTTTATAATATTATGTACCCCAGAGGCCTTTTATTTATCCCAGCAGAAAAACAAAGTGTTTTCTCATGTGTTAACAGGTCTGCACTGGTATCTTTAGCTATTCAAGAGTAATTCTTGCCTTGAGGAAAAACGACCAAAATTGTTTGGGAGTTTCAAAATTAAGCAATACCCTGGGTAGCTTTAAAATGGATAACTTAGATTTCTAGATAAAATTTTGCTTGCCTTAATGTTGAAATAAACTTATAAAAATTCTTGTATAAACTGCTGTTTTATACTCTATAAAATTTCTCTTTAGTAATATTTTGTTGAAGCTAGAAAAAAAAAAGACAGTCAATATGTACTGAAAAAATTATATTGCTTCTGCCCTACAAAATCTGATGAAAGACAATCGATAGTAGAAAAAAGTTCAGCCTGAATTAATTATATCAGATGAAGCAGTAGTCAAATAATAACTAGTCCAATGTAGGGCTGCATGGATGGCTATTGTCAAGATAAATGTCATTCTATTGGGATTTGGACAGAGTTTTTATTTTAACCAAAGCATCGAAATTAATACCACTGTGAATCTCTGAGTGAATTGCTCTTGCAATTTTACAATTCTCTAAAAATTATAGTACATATCTGTGAGTGTAAAGTAAACTCGGGGCTGAAGCCAAATGATATACAACAAACTCTAGTCTCCTTCCAAAGGAAAGGGGATAAAGGACAGAATATGATTTTCATACAGAGAAAGAACTGAAATTCATATACACTTGGCTGAACCAGGGGGACAATGGATTTGGTGCATCTTTTGTTAGCATTAACACCATGAGTATTTGATGTGTTTGAAGCAGAGAAAGTAAGATATGAGAAAATACATGAAGATGTATCATGCAATGATAGAAAGGAAATAGGTGATGTGGAATAGGTCAGGGTTAGTAAAGGGGATGAGAAATATGTCATCTTGTGGGAAGGAATTGAAATGTTAGCAGTTGATCTCAGCTTATTTGTAATGCCATAGAAAAATGTAAAAAAGGTGTGAGGTATCTGCCTTTATGTGGTCATCTCACTTTCTTAAAAGGCTATGTCATGATTTATTCTCACCTTCTGTTTGACTTTCTAGATGCTAAAGGTTTTTTGTTTGCTTAATTTGGGGGGGAAGGGAATAAGCATTTATTAAATACTTATTATTTGGAAATAGTAATTTATTAAATATGTAAAAAGCTGAGCATTTTAGCTTAGATGCCTATGGTAGAACTTTGTTCAAGGGGATCAGTATACTTTATAGACATAGTCAATTATTTCTTATTAATTTCCTACATTTAGATTATTAGCATAGTATCTCCCTCTGTAACTTAACATTCAAGACCCTCTCCCAACGTGGTACCACCCCTCTGTTTCATCCTTATCTCATATTATTCCCAAACTGGACCATTCTGTGCCTCCCAAACATAAGCTTGTACCCTTACAATCAATGTCTTTCTCAAATTCTTTGTATTTTATGTTCCTTTTTTCTTCACTTGTTCAATCTTTTCAAACTCTCTAAAATGCCACCCTCTGCCGGAAGTTTCTCTTAATATTCTCCATTTGTTATTGGCTTTTCTCTTCCTGTCCCCAATCTCATAAGTCACTTTTTTGGGCTAACCACAATATATGTTTGTTTTATCTTAACAAATTGTAATCTCATTGAAGGCAGAGACTGTGCCATATCAAAGCTTTGTGCTTCCCTTTTTGCTGAGCAATGCTCTGGCAGGAAGTGTTTTAAGAAAGAAATGTTTGTCTAGGGAAGGGGGTGGAGGAAGGGAAGAGAAAAGTTGAAACAGAAGTGAGTGGAATATTGTAAATAATTACTCGTGTATATATTCTATCAATAAAAAGTTATAATAATAATAAAAGAAAGAAATGTTTGTTTTATTGTAACTTTTCTTAAAAGTATTTCAGCAAGTCTCTATGTATTCAGATTACTTGTGTGTATTCTAAAAAAATCAATGTAATTCAGTAAACATGTGCTAGGCACTGTGGTAAGTGTTGGGGATACAAATAAGAACAAACAAAACTTTCCAGGAGCTTAAACAATCCAAGAACTACCCTCAGGTGCCTTAGAATCTAATAGGTGGAGATAGGGCCCCAGAGGAAGCTGAAAAAGAAGAGGTCAGGGGTGGCAGATTACACAAGAGAATGGCCAAGTATCCAGAGTGGGGATGTCTTGTTCTGAAGAGTCGAAACCAGCAAATGCCAAGTGAGCCGAGTCTGATTTCTCCTTGCAAAGGAAGGCATTGGAGGAATTCGGTACTCTGCCCTTCAGACCTTCAGTCAGAGGGGGAAGAGGTGTCAGTTAGAGTTTGAGTCGCAGCCCAGTGGTGAATTTAGAAGGGATGAGTTTGCCAAGCAGCAAACGGCCAACTGGGGTGAGCTGAGTAGTTTTTGGCCTCCATAAAGGAAGTCTTTAGGAGTTTGATACTCTGCTCTCCTGTCCTCCAAAACTTGATTTAGCTTCAGGGTATGAGATCCAAAGTGACATTTTATCCTGAGAGGGCCATCCTGTTCTGGAGTTGAAAAGGAGCAGAATCATAGATAGAGTGGAATGAGAAAAATACAAGAGGAAAAATAATAAAGGTGTTGGTAGCTTGTTAAATTTTAAAACCTTTCGGAATCTATTTTACAATTGACTGAGAGCCTATTTGGAAAATAATGATTAAATTTAAAATATTCAATCAGCATGATGCTCAAGAGCTGCCTATGGATATAAGTGAGAATGAGGCTTTTCCTTAGAATGTAATCTTCCTGACACAAATTTGTCATTTGAGCTGTGATACTCTTTTCAGAACTTTCAGTACCCTTATAATCAATTACCATTACCAATCATTCTTGGGGTAGTTGCACTCCAGCTGTTTTAAAATGACAATAGCTCATTCTGACTGTTCCTTGGATTTGATTCTTATAGTCATTTTCTTTTTTCCATTTTCTTTATGTAGTGTTTCTTTTCTAATTCCATCTATTAAGATAATTTATAAATGTGATATATAACAAAAAAAAATCTTCAAATTTTTCTAGGAACTTTTGAGTCCCTCATCCCCATATCCCTTAATTTTTTAAATAAAATATACTGAGATGAATTATAAAATCCTTTTGACATATTTAAATATTTTAAAGATGATTTTAAGCAGACGTAGATGCTTTGGTCTGTACTAACCATCAGTCTTGAGCAGAAACATTTTCAAGGTACAAGTCTTTTCCACTCATTTTATTTTCTTACAGGGATCCTCAAACTACAGCCTGCAGGCCAGATGTGGCAGCTGAGGACATTTATCCCCTTCACCCAGGGCTATGAAGTTTCTTTATTTAAAGGCCCACAAAGCAAAGTTTTTGTTTTTACTATAGTCTGGCCCTCCAACAATCTGAGGGACAGTGAACTAGCCCCCTATTTTAAAAGTTTGAGGGCCCCTAGAATTTTGTTTGGGAAGCGTATTATGATTCATTTTTATTTCTTTTATTAAGGATAACTTTTAGAGTCAAAATTTAAGTTTTAGAATCAAACAATCACAGACCTAGAGCTTGAATAGACCCCATATGTCATTAAGTCTTTCCCTTTTTTAATAGTTAAGTAAATCAAGGCCCAGAAAGATTGAGCCATTTGTTCCAGAACAATAAGAGATAAGTGGCAGAGTCGGGCTTTGCCACAGGTCCTCTGCATTCCAGTGCAGCCCTCTTATTGAGTTCCCAGAAAAAAGCAAGAAGACCAAAAAAAAAAAAAAAAAAAAAAAAGAATCAGGAAAGACCCCTTCCTTGAGCCTAATTTGTTCTTTTAGTCACTGTGACTAAAAGCCTTAAGATTTCAGCTTAAGGGTTTAGGTAGCGTGACTGTTGATACTTTCCTTGCTTTCTTCTCTACTTGTTTGTTTTTCCCAAAGTCATATTTCATAAGCAAATGGTTATTATTGTATTATGCTCTCCAAATGGTGACTTTATGGTTAAAATTATACTTAGCAGAGAGAAATACCCATTCTTTACATTTTTCAGATCCATTTAGTAAAATCAGTGTTAGCAATTGTTGGCTAGTGTATTTCAACTATACCTTGCTAATATAAATATCACCTGATTTATATTGATTATATAGCTGTGATTTGAGCTTTTAAAACAAAATGATCAACTCTCTGAACAACAAGACCAAGGACATCAGTCTCTTCATTTGCCTCAGTAACATTGCTTTGACTACAAAATATTATATTTACTTACATCTTCAAAAGATACCAAGGGCATATTCTTCTCATATGTCCATAATACTTGATTTTGATTCTTTTCTGTATAATTAAGAGTCATGCAAGTATGGTATTTAGAATTTTTATGTTTAGAGTTTGGAAATAGGGCTAATGGTTTATCATTTGTCTTCTCTAAGAGTTTGAATTTTTTTTGTCTCAGTCTTCTTAAGGACTGAGGAAGAAATATCTTTTGGTATAAGTATAAAATATTGAGAGTGCTTTATTCTTCCTTTTGAAAATTTGGGGAGGCCATTCCATAGAGAAGAAAGAAAAATATAAAAGTAAGGTTATCCAAGAATTTGATGACTCTCTACAGGTAATTTTATCCATTCACATTTCATTCATGAAGTTTATACTCATTTTTTGCTACTGGACTTCATGAGCTGAAAGATTTGCTAGTTTTCCACATTAGCCACTAGAGTAAATAGAAGAGTGAGTTTATTACTTGTTTTTTAAGTGCACATTCAATGTTACTTCATGACTTGACAAACTAAAAGTGGCTCTCAGGCTCTAGTTTTATTTTCAGTTTCATTTTGTACTCTTTCAGTGGGGTGGGGCAGAGTGGAGGAATTCCAGGTATTGTTGGTAGAGGAAAAATGAGGATTAAGAATGATAATGAGGAAGAACTTTGCATAAAATATGAAAAAATTCTAAAATCCTGTAAAAAGTTACCAGGCACTCATTTAACTATGACTTCTTGTTGATTAAAAGCCATGCCAGTTTAAAAGATTTTGGTTTTTTTTCACTTGAAAAATCAAGGAGAGTTAGTTCTGTTTCTTTTCCCTTTTAATTTTAGTGAGCTGATAGAAACAGTTATAAAGTTCTTTAGTCTCCTCCAGTGGGAATGTTACTTTTAGAGATAGTATGTTACTACATAAGCATTTGATATGAAATGGTATGGCTTCAACAAGTCAAAGGTTTTGTAATGAATTTACCTCGTTTGTCACTATTCAAGACCAAGAGTAAAGAGTAGGAATTGAAATGGGCATTGGAGTGACCACTGACTTCCTCATGTAAGTATTTAAGAGGCACGTGACTTTTTAAAAAAGCTTTAGTAGTGCCATTTGACCTCTGGCCATCTACTTAGGAGACAAAACCTCCTGATCGTTCCCTAATTCCATTTTGGTAGCTCTTTTTTTTTTTTTTTTTTTTTTGATGATTTTCATTCTAACTACAGTATATTTCAATGTACTCTAAAATATTATAATCATTTGTGATCAGACCATATCTACAAAGATTAATACCTTCCTTTAACAGTTTGGTGAATTTCTAATATCATCAAAGTAACTATTTTCTCCGTCAGTACAGATTAAAATGCATCCATGTTCTCTTATCCTGTGTGATTCTCGTGAGTTTCCTACTATACATTTTGACCATGGCCAGTCATCATTCTGGGATCTTTCTCTAGTGTTTCTGTTGTTTTACAAGTACCATCAGAACATAGGTTATCTCCACTGGTTCCCTCTTATTAAATGATCCATCCATCTTCTTTTCTAGTCTCTTACAACTCTCAAATGATATCATCATTGCTGCTACTGTACAATTTTGAGTTTGTCATAATTTTTTGGAGACTGTGGTATTTAGTAATTTATATAAGAATATTGTTTCTATAAAGATGAATCTTTGTTTTTAAAAAAGCTTAGGCAGGGGTGGTGGTCATTAAAAATAATTCATAATTTCTCAAAGATAATTCAGTCCCTTCTTTCTTTCCATAAAATTCTGGGCCCAACTCATTTTTTATTTCTAGTATTCTTTCCATAATATACATAATATACATCAGCTCTAAGGGTTGTACATCCAAATTACATTTCGATTGAATAGAAACCAGTCTTGCTGACCATAAGATATCCTTCACTCACTTGGTTTTACTAATTTGGGGAGTCAGACCTAGCTCTTTTCTGTGGTTAGGGATCTTATTTGGTAGCTCTGCAGTGCTTCAAGGATTGATATAATAGCCAAAAGAATGGCTACCACATGCATTACTCTCTCTTCTTTCTGTCTAAATTCATAGTCAAATCAACTCTGTCTTTCCTCCTAGAAACTGTCAATCTACTGCCTTATGTTTCTTTTTGCCATCTCTCTAACGTTGCAAATGAAAATTTCTCTCTTGCCACCAGTCCTCAATGTATATTGCCTCAAATTGTCTCTATTTTTGTATTTATATTATTGTGGTACTTAGCAGTGAAAAAAATTGCTTTTTTCATCCATCCATTCAAATAGGGGTCTGTCAAGGGGCTTATCTTTCTAGGGAATTCTTCCACTAGGACTCTGCACTGGATCTCTCTCTTGACAATAGCCAAGACCTCTGGCAAGCATGCATGTTTCTCTTTTATGCTTCAGTATCAGTTGAAGGAACAAATTAAAGTACAATCAGGAACACTGAGCAAAGTTATTTGTTAAATCTTTAAGGAATCTTATATGTCAACATGTATATGCGCACACACATACACACACATATATACGTATACAAACACATACATACACACATGAGATACTTTTTTTGGAGGAGAGCCTTTACTGCAACTCTAGGGGATTTAGTGATGAAAAGTGACTTTGGCAATCGCTTAGTCCAACCCTGACATAAAAGGAATCCATACCATGACAACTTTTTTTTTTTTAATTATAGCTTTTTATTTATAAAACATATGCATGGGTAATTTTTCAACATTGGCCCTTGCAAAACCTTCTGTTCCAACTTTTCCTCTCCTTCCTCCCACCTTCTCCCTTAGATGGCAGGTAGTCTAATACATGTACAGCATCTTTTTAGAACTATTGTCTAACCATGTCTGTTATACTGTTGATTTTTTTGAATCATTATTTAAGAGTTCAAATTTATCCTTATTAAATTTGATCTTACTTAGTGGCAGCCTAATGCTAATAACCTATTTGGATCTCTTTGTTTTATCACATGAAATGTTTTTTATAGTAAAAACAATCAGCACCTTTCAACTTTGTAACACATATTTCAGGCAGTTGTGCTAAAATTTCCCATTGTTTTCACATGTATTTATCAGGAAGACTTCTATAGAGTATAGAGAGTATTCTTATAAAATTTTGTAGATATAGGAAAGTAGGCTTATGGGGAAGTAGTTAATAATATTTTATTAGTCACCTTTTTAGTAACAATAATAACCAAGATTTTTTCAGCTCTCATTACTGTTGGTTTTCCCCCCTATAATTAGCCCAGCTGCACCATATGAAAAAAATACTCTAAACTACTATTGGGTAGAGAAATATAAATTAAAACAACTTGTGAGGTACCACCTCATACCCCTTCAGATTAGCTAATATAACAGAAAAGGAAAAGGAAAAATGCTGGAGGAGATGTGGGAAAATGGGACATTAATGCATTGTTGGTGGAGTTGTTGAACTGATCATTCTGGAGAACAATTAGAAACTTTGCCTAAAAGCCTATAAAGCTGTGCGTACCTTTTGACCCAACAATACCACTACTAGGTCTCTATCCCAAATAGACCAAAAAACAAAGGACAAGAAAAAGGAAAAGGCTATTATTTGTTTAAAAATATTTATAGCATGTCTTTTTGTGGCTGGATCTGGAAGACATGGTAGGGAATGGTGAACAAGTTGTGGTATATATTACAATGGAATACTATTATACTATAAGAAAATGATTAGCAGTATCTTTTCAAAATGCTATCCACTTCCAGAAAAAGATCTACTGGAGTCTGAATGCATTTTAAAACATTTCAAAACTTTTTTCTTCTCTCTTTTTTTGTCTGTTTTCTATCACAACAGGACTCATCCAGAAATAGATTTTGCACTAATTTACGTGTATAATCTAAATTAAATTGCTTACTCTCAATAAGGGAGTGAGGCAGGGAGATAATTTGGAACGCAAAACTTGTAAAAAAAATGTTGAAAATTGTTTTTACTTGTAATTGACATTAACATTAATTGGCAATAACATTAAAAAGAAAAAAAAAAAATGTGAGCTTCTCAAAGGCAGAAGCAATCTTCGATTTTGTCTCTGTTCCCCAAGCACTTAACCCAGAGGTGATACATAGTATCTCCATCTTGTCTGCAAAGGTAGCCTGAGAGATTTTTGCATGAGATTTCTTTTGGTTGACATCTCAATATACTGTAACTGTTATATTCCTCTAAGCTATCACTTTAGTGAACGTGTTTAAAGAGAGAGAGAGAGAGAGAGAGAGAGAGAGAGAGAGAGAGAGAGAGAGAGAAAGGGGGGTAGTTTGGTATGCTGTGTTCTTAATTAAGTGATATTGGCTCATTTTGTATTACATCCCTTTTCAAAGAAATACAGGATATTTCATACTAGACCAAAAGCAGGGTATAGACCTTAGAGTCAGGAAGACCTCACAAATTGGCCATGTGATACCCAGGGCAAGGCACAATCTTTGCACTGATATAGATCTGCTCCAGAAAGAACCCTTCCATGCATTAAGATTGTTTCACAAAGTCACTCATCTGGGAAATGCCATAAAAATGCTGAGCCACTGCCAGTGATATTGGAAGGATTGCAAATAATGGGGAGGTTTCATTGGGAGACAATGGGATCCACAAAACGTAGGCCAGTCAGTTTGATTTTTGTTTGTAGGAAAAAAATCTCAAATGGGTCATTAAAGAAATGATGGATAAACATGAAACCAAATGGTGATTACTGAGAGCTGTCATGGCATCTCTGAAAAGAGATAATGGTGAGATTTTCTGTTTAGACACGGTAATAGATTGTATTAGTGAAATGCTGTTGCTGTTATTTAATTAGATTTTTAACAAATCATTTGATAAAAATATTTTTTTACTTTTTTTTTTGTGGAAAAGATGGAGAATCATGGGCTAGACAGTGAAATGTATTTGGAGTGGCTGAATGACAGATTGAAAAAGCATGTTAATGGCACAATGTCAGCTTAGTAGGATTACTTCTGGCTAGGGCCCTGAATTTTTTATTAGTGATATGTATTGTCATAGAGGACATGTTTGTCAAGTTTTAGATAATAAATGTAAAAGGGAAAAGGATCCACACGTGCAAAAATGTTTGTAGAAGCTCTTTTTTTAGTGGCATGAAACTGAAAATTGAATGGATGCCCATCAGTGGGGGAATGGCTGAATAAGTTATGGTATATGAATGTTATAGAAAAAGCCTGGAGAGACTGGCATGAACTGATGCTACATGAAGTGAGCAGAACCAGGAGGTGCTACATGGCAACAAGAGTATATGATGATCAATTCTGATGGGCTCTTTTTAACAGTGGAATGATTCAGACAAGTTACAATGATCTTGTGATGAAGAGAGCCATCTGCACCCAGAGAGAGGGCTGTGGGAACTGAGTATGGATCACAACATAGTATTTTCACTCTTTTTGTTGTTTGCTTGCATTTTATTTTCTTATTTTTTTCTTTTTGAGCTGGTTTTTCTTGTGCAGCATATAATTATGGAAATATATGTATATATAGAGAGAAGAATTACACATGTTTAACATATATTTGATTGCTTGCTGTCTAGAGAAGAGGGTGGAGGGAAGGGAGGGAAAATTTGGAACACAAGGTTTTACAAAGGTGAATGTTGAAAATTATCTATGTGTGTTTTGAAAATAAGCTTTAGTAAAAAAGAAAACAGATTAAAAATATAAGAAAAATAAAGAACCCCCCAAAAAATCCCCAAACAAAATTCTAGATAATATCATAGGGGGGAGAGAAAGAGAGATAAAGAGAGAGAGAGAGAGAAAGAGAGAGAGAGAGAGAAAAAGAGAGAGAGAGAGAGAGAGAATGAAAATAAGAATAAGGATGCAAAAGGACCTTGAGAGGCTAGAACTCTCCAAAATGTACTAAGATAAAATTGAATAGGAATAAATGGAAAAGTCTTACACTTGGAGTCAAAGCCTCAATTTCTCATAAAACGGGGGAAGGCATGGTAAAATAATTATTTGTTTGAAAACTGGGAATTTCAGTAGACTGTTAGTTTGACATAAATGTTTACTGACATAAATCAGTAATATTGATGCAGCAGCCAAAAGTGCTAAAAAAAAATCTTGATTGTGTTAAGAGGACCATACAGTCCAGCAGGAAGGAGATGATTACCTCATTGTTCTTTATCTTTGTCAGACCCCATCTGGGTCAGGACATACTGGGAGAATAGTGACCCAAAGGGAAGTGTCCAGAGGTATGGAAACCAGAATTGTGAAGAGTCATGAATCTTTATCATATGTGTATCAATTAGTGAACGTGGGGGTGTTTAGTCTAGAGAACCTTGGGAAAGACATTTTAATTCTTTAAGAATTTTGTGATCTTTATTATTTTGTATTAAACTCTAGTTGAAGGGAATTCCCTATAACCTGCACCTACCTTATCAAATTTGCAAGTAATCCAACTGTGTCTCTTTACCTTGTGTAATTATTTTTGATATTTAATCTTTCTGAGCTGTACAATGGGAATATTAACCCTTCCTCTTCCCTCCCTCACATAACTAGGTGGAGTGGCCCTGGTGCTTAGTGTCTATGTGCTCTTAGGCAAGTCATTTACCCACTCAATTCTTAAACTTCAGCAGGATGCTGCAGGCTCTAGATTCCTAATCTGTGATATTATGGACAGTTTTTTCTCTCAGATAAAAAGAGGCTGAGATCCTGCAGGCTTGTGGGAAGAACTGTTCACTCAAAATGGTAAAATCTAGAAATAGAAAAAATATGTCTATGGGCAGGCTGCTTTCATTTTTGGAGATGCTACCAAGGACAGCTAAGTACAAAAGTGTTCTGCTATGAAAATCTCTAACTGGGAGATGGCAACACAGAGGCCAGCTTCCCCTGAACTTCCTTAATATTCTTCTCCAAATAACTTTAAAAATATATCTTGAATCAAATTTTGAAGTGGCAGAGGCCACAAAAGGTCAGAGGGAGACATTTTTCCAGCCTAAGACAGCTTAGGAGGTCCACAAGAGAGGGCTGTCACCTTGGGCTAGGTACAGGCTCAGAGTGTCGGGAGTTTCCCTGGCAGATGATGGCAGCAGCAGGGACAGCTTTGGGAGTATTCAGTCCAGAGATGGCTAGGGGGTCAGACAAGGGGCCACAAAGAGATCCCCAGGAACCCTTTGCTGGCACTGGGAGCAGCTTGCACTGATTGGCAACTCCCTTGCCCATATACAGTTCTTGGTCACAGTCCCAAGGCAGAGAGTAATTCTTGCACTCGGACACAGAAGAGCAGGGGCCTTGGTCACAGCCACAGAGCCAAGAGGGGCACTAGTGCTTGTGGCTGAAGGAAAGTAGGATGACAATGGGGAGAGGGGCTGGGAATGGCCGGGGCAGATTGGGGGAAGCAGGGATCCCTTTTGAGAAGAGACAGAATAAAAAGAGAGGGAGAAGGATAAAGAGAAGAAAACAGGATGAAGGAAACACAGTTAGAGATAATAACTGCAAATGGAATGGGATGAGTTAACCAGAAGCAGATAGCAGAATGGATTGGAAACAAAAATCCAGCATTATGTTGTGTACAAGAGACACATTTGGGGAAGAGGGACACACACAAAATTGAAGGGTGAGAGCAGACTCTTATTTTCAGCTGAAGTGAAGAGGGCAGAGGTGGCCATGATCTCAGACCAAGCAAAAGCAAAATTAGACCTGATTGAAAGAGATATTCAGGGAAATTACATTTCGCTGAAAGGTACCATTAACAATGAAGTGATATCTAAAAATTTTACAGCAAGTTTCTCTGATAAAGACCTTATTCAAGTATATAAGGAACTGAGTCATATGTATAAAAAATAAGAGCCACTCCCCAATTGATAAATGATCAAAGGATATAAACAGGCAGTTTTCAAAAAAATGTATCTATAGTCTTATTTAAAAAAAACAAAAACTTTAAATCACTATGGATTAGAGAAGGACAAATTAAAACAACTCTGTGGTACCAGCTCATACCTATCAGAAATGGCAAAAAGTGGAGGGGATAAATAGTATGTTATGGAATTGTTGGTGGGTTAATGAACTGGTACAACCATTCTGGAGAACAAGCCATGGGACTATATAGCACTGTACCCAAAGAGTATAAAACTGCATAACCTTCAACTCAATAAGACCACTACTAGATCTGCATCTCAAAGAAGATCCCAAAGAATAAGGAAAAGGACCTATTTATACAAAAATATGTGTAGTAGTTCTTTTTGTGGCAGCAAATAATTGGAAATTAAGGAGATGCTCATCAATTGAGGGATGGCTGAACAATTGTGGCATATGATTGAGATGGAATACTCTTTTGCCGGAGATGGAATACTCTTTTGCCGTGGGAAATGATGTGGGGAAGGGTTAGTTTCAGAAAAAAAAATATGGCAAGATTTTTATGAACTGATACAAAGTGAAGTGAGAAGAACTGGGAAAGAAACAGTGTGGCGATGATGATCAACTGTGAAAGACTTGGCTACTCAGATCAACACAGTAATCAAAACATTTCTAAAGAACAAAATGCTATCCACCTCTAGAGAGAGAACTGGTAAACTCTGAGTGCAAAGTGAAGTATAATTTTCTCATTTTTTGGTGATATACTAATATGGAAATATGTTTTATATAATTTCATATATATAATTGATATATTGTTTGCCTTCCAGTGGGTGAGGGAGGATTGAGAGGGAGAAAGAGATAGCCTGGACCTCAAAATTAAAAAAAAGAATGCTAAAAAAAAATAATAAATTAGAAAAATAAATTTTAAAAAAGAAAATGTTTAAGTGTGGTTTAGGGCTTTATAAATGAGAAATGAGAAAATAACATCTGCTCCATGATCCAGTTTAGACAGCCGCCTCTCTTGTTTCTATCTTAAATTAGAATAATGAATAATTACATTTATAATGGAAATGGATTCATATGTTAATCCGTGAAACACTGGTGTAGGAGAGTTATCACAGCATAATGTAGACTATTTTGTTAGAATTTTTCTTGCATCTTAATTAGTTTAATTTATTAGAACACCTGTGAAGTATAGAAGAACTTCGCAGCCAACTTTTGCATTAAAATTAAATTCTTTTCATGCAAAGTTCTGAAGCTTTTAATGTCTCTTGAGCCAGCATATAGCAAAAAAAAATTCTATGTTCAGCATGCATTTTGTCTGCTGATATGGGCATTTCCTGAAATGCATTAATATAATTTATCACTACAGCTCTTAGTTCTGGCTGCTATACCTCATATTCTAATTAGTACTTTTTTCACCTGTGAAAACTGCAAATCACAATAACATACACTAGCCAAATGAATACTTGAACTTATTCAGAATTTTACAACATTATAAAATTTTAAAATCATATTTTGGGGAGAGTCAGCCTGTAATGAAACTGAATTCCAGGCAGACTAGAGGTTAGTGTCCTAAAGGGCTCTAATAATAGTATGTCTTCTCAGGACATCTTCCTAATGAGCAACTCATGCCAACTAACATTTTATTTTTTTGAACTAAGTAGATGGACCAGATTTCCTGAAAGTTCATCTCACCTTGTCTACATAATAACTGTATCTTGTAGTTAAAAGGAAATGTGTCTGGAAATGGAGATGGAGACTTCTCTGGGGAGGGTATTAACATCTGAATTCTGTTTCTCCCATAGAAGACTGAAACACTTTTTTAAAAAATTAAATCACTTGCATAAAAATGTAACTGCCCACATTGCATTATAGTCCCTCCAGTCCTTTCCTGACAGTTGTCTTCAGAAGGCTAAATGGCTTCTCCCACACCTTCCTGGTAGTTCTTTGACCCAGGTGGTATAGGAGAGAAGTAGTATTTGGTATCCTGCCTCTAATAGATCTCTGCAATCTCCTTTCCTCTCCCTCCAACATGGCCAGAGTAGGAAAGCCTGTTGCTTAGAGAAATTTAAATTTTGAGCCGTTCCTCTCAGATTGATGAGGAGCATGGACTCTTAAAACTTCCATTATTTTAGGTAGCCAATTTAATTTAATTTGATTTAAGAAACACATTATACATAAATTATGTGTAAGGTACTTTATTATTTTTATGTATTTATATATGTTATATATTCATTGTTATCATTTATTGGCAGAAGTGCAAAGAAAGATAAAAAGCACCTGTCTTCAAGATGCTTCCAGTCTTTTATGGAATTGGAAGGCAGGGAGAAAGACACACATTCAGAATAAATTATTGCAGAACTAGGGCAAGCACTTTTGGGGAGAGAGCCAGGGAAAGCATAAGGATCACTTCCTGGTGTGGGAATCAAAATATGTTTCACTATAGAGCCCCTGGCCCTTTGGGCTTTGGAGGGATTTCAGAGGTAGATGTCCATTCTGAGCATAGGAGATAGTGTGGACAAAGGTAAGTGTATCATGCAGAGCTGCACAGTCTCTCAGCCAACCTTTTTTAACTTTGGGGGTAGCTAGGTGATGCAGGGTGCGATATTATACTTGGGGTTCGGAAGCCTGAGTTCAAATCCTGCCTAAGGCAATTGCTAGCTATGCAACTCTGGACAAACTACTTCACTTTTTTTTGTGCTTCAGTTACCTCATTTGTAGAGTGGGGACAAAAATTAAATCTTTTTCCCAGGGTAAGGATTCAATGAATCCTTTGATTCATTACTTTGTAAATGCTTTATAAATGCTTTGTAAACCTTAAAGCACTATATGAATGTTAGCCATTATTATAACTTATTAAATATCTACTATGTTACCAGACCTGATACAAGGCCCTCAATAGGTACAATGGATAAGCCAAACTCTGCTCTCCATGAGACACAAGCTGTGGTCAAAACAACAATAATATGAAGAATAAAAATAAAAAGAGCCATCTCAAAGCAGTTAAATGCAGGGTAATTTTAGGCGAGTGTCCCAGCAACTAGAAGTGTCCAAAAAGGCTTCATGTAGAAGATGGTGCCTGAGCTGGGTAAAGAGGGATGGCACGTTAGTGGGAGAGATGGAGGGTCAAGTGTTAGGAAGAGACCAGTCTGGCCGGACTGGGGTGCCCCGGACAGTGAGGCTGGAAAGGGATGGAGGTGTCAAGTGGTGAAGGGCTTTCAAAACTAAGCAGAAGAATTTGGGTTTGATCTTAGAGGCCACAGGGAGCAAATGGGGCTGAATGAGAAGGGGAAAGACCCGGTCTGAAGTGCTCCTAAGGAAAATCACAGGGTTGCAGGAGAGGCTCGAGACAAAGATATGAATTAGGGAGCTTGTCCAAGCTAGCTAAGAAATGATGAGGGTGAATTTGTAGACTCCTAGAATCCCGTTATTGGAGTGACTCTCCGAAGTCATTACAGTAAAGACTCAAATATTTAATATGTTGTTGTTGTTGTAAGAACTTCCTCATCCTTGAAGCATATTGTTCACAAGTGCTTGAAATTAAGTCTTCTTTTCTACTTGGTCCATCTAGAATGTTGGGAAAAAGTTAAGTCATCTCTAAGAATAGTCTAAGTAATTTGGGGGCTTTGCCTCCTGTTTATTTTATCTAGCTGCATAGATTTAGAGTTTAAAAGACATGTAGGGACATTTAGAAAAGCCTCATTAGTTACTGCTATTTGAATATTTCCCAGTTGAGAGGTTAGATTCAATCTACCACATTACCCAATTCTTTCATTTGGTCCATTGAAACTTCTAGTCCATATCAATGTTATACAATGTGGAATCACTTAAGTTGCTTCTAAAGCATTATTTTAAAGCTATTCATTGTGTCTGTAGATTTCCCTCTATGTCATTTCCTGGCAGTTAGTTCACTCAAATCTACTAATAATAGATTCCTTTAAGTCTGCCATTTTGATGTAATTTCCAGGAATTTCGATTTGAGACTTGAAAATTTAATTTTGGATTTATGTGATATTTTAACTGCATTTTTACCAGGCAATAAAAAAAAACAAAAAACAAAAAACAAGCTTTAAGCTAAAAATGTTTCATTCCTGAGGAAAAGTAACTGTTTTTTTTTTTTTTTCATTTTTTCTTCTAGATTTTTAGGTAATTTGATCAGACATGTCCAAATCTTTCAACTTTTCTGCTTTTTAAAATTTTTATTTAAAAAAATTGTTATTTATTGCTTGGTACTTGAAACTGATTTGGGGGAGATCTTTAGTGTTAGACTTATTAACCAAACATTTGAATAATGTTCAATCAATGTCTAGATTTCCTTGTTGGTCCTAACTGAATGTGAGTATTTTCTCCTTAGAATCATTGACTCATAGATTATAGAGTTAGAAGTGGGAGGGATTGTTGGAGCCATTAAATTCAATCCCTTTATTCATAGATGTAACAAAGACTCTGTGGCTAATAAGAGTTTGAAGCAAAATTCAGGCTTAAATCTTATTAATAACAAGTTTAGCTATGCAGTACTCTATTTCATTCATTGTTTGACTATAGGACAAATACTGTGAATAACAATTATAAAAATAATGATGTTTTACAGTTGTGTTACACTTTTAGGTTTGCATAGTGCTTTAGATATATTACTTCATTTGATCGTGAGGTAGGTAGCATTTTACAGATGAAAAAACTGAGGTTTACAGGTTATATGATTTGCGCAGAGTCACACAGCTAGATATCTGAGGCAGAATGTATACTTCAGTCTTTCTGATAGCAAGTTCAGCCGCCTGGATAGTTGTATGTAATGCATAGAAATCCCAAAGATATATTGAAAATTTCAGTTTTATTTAAGATTATAAGGTCAGGAATTGGATTAAACTCACTCATTTTGTATTTAATACAGTATCAGGAGCTGGTAGGTTCTTAACAAGCATTATTTGGTCATTAAATTGATATTATTCCCAAACAGTCTAGGATGAAGTTGGAATTCTGTGAAATATTTTTTGCTGTCCTGCCTTGCAAACCTATTTTGTTTTGGAAGCTTATTTACTCTGTTAGGTTATTTGAATTTCAATAAACTGATTACTTCAAGTGAACCAAATAATATATTACTAATTAGAAAGTAACAGCCACAAAATACAAGTCATATAATGACTTCTCATCATTAGAAATGAGATTTTTAAATTGAAATATTTCTCAAGCCTATATTTCCTCCTTTTGGATTCAGGTTTAATCTTAAGATAAATACAAAGGAGAAATCAACCTGGGATTTCCTTTGACCCTCTAGTGATTTGATGAAGGCATCTTTCCTATTGGAGGCAGTTAGTTGGCTCAGTAGATAATGCACTGGGCATGGAGTTAGAAAGACCCAATTTCAAATCCAGTTGTGTGGCTCTGGGCAATTCATTTAACTTCCGTTTTCCTTAATCCACTGAAGAAAGAAATGGCAAGCCAGTCCAGCATCTTTTCCAAGAAAACCTCATGGACAGTATTGGTTGCTGTATTCTATGGGGCCATGAAGATACGGACACTACTGAGCCACTGAACAACAACAACAACAACAACAAATCTGTTTGTTCCATCTAGCTTGAGCACAGACATGTCCTCAGAAGCACACTGCCAGGTGTAAGTCTGTAGAATAACCTGAGGTTAACTCTTTATCACCCACCATCAAAGAACTGCCTTGCGGAGTAATTACAAGAACTCTCAGACCAGGTTATGGCAAGCACTCTTCTTTCCCGGGGACATAATGTCAAGATCAATCAATTAAGACGCTTTTGTTCCATGCCAGGCTCTGTTCTAAGCCCTGGAAGACCCACACAGGAGGCACAAAGTCTGGCCAGACAAGCAAGATGAGATGGTGGGCCGATGCAACAAAGGAACGATAACTGATTCTTGGTGGGATTATGGCTCTGGGGCTGTATACCTTATTCAAAAGAAATAATGTTAGTAAAAGGGAGATGCAAGAGGGGTGATGCTGTTTGCTAAAGAGTATTTGGAAAGAAATTCTGGAGTCAGAGAGGAAAGCATCGTGTCACGCATTTGGGTGAAGAAGCATAAACGGCAGCAAGATTATCCCAGTACTAGGCTGTGGACCATCTAGACAATAAAATAGATGAGGAGTTAGTGAAACAGATCATAGGCCTGCTACAGAGGCACGATGCATCAGTGATAATGGCTTTGCATTATCTGGGCAATGGCTAGAATTCCCTCTCTGTCAAGGGTACAGCTACCAGTAAGTTCTTGTCTGCCCTGGAATTATATAGGTTTAGTGCCTAAGATTTATATGTTTCGAAAGCACTTCATATATACTCTTACATTTTGTCCCCACAAGAATCTGTAAGAGTGGTGTTATCCTTGTCTCCATTTCCTTTGATGAGTTAATTGAATCTCAGAGAGTTAAGATACTTGCCCAGAGTCACACGTCTAGTGAGTCTCAGAGACAGAATTTAAACTCAGCTCTTTCAGGTTCTTTCTATTCTATCGTTCTTACATTGTTTTCTTAGATTAGGAAGTTTCAATTCTTATATAAAAATTGGGAGATATGAAATATTTATAAATAAATATTTATTGCACCCCAAATTTGTGCCTGGCATGGTGCTGAGTGTGGGTTGATAACATATTTAGATGAATTTAGATCTGGTTAAATGCCTGAAGCATAAGAGCAGTCATTAATGGTCTCGGTATCAGCTGGAACAGATGTTTCCATTGGAGGACTCTGGGCAGCTGAGTTTGAACCTGTGCTATTTAATATTTGTTTTCAGGGACTTAATTTTAGGTCTGGACATCACATTTCCAGATGACATAAAGTAGGGATACCTCCCATGCTGGATAACAAAGTCAGGATTCCAATGAGATCACGAGAGGCTGAAGCACTGAGCTGTGCATCAAGTTCAAATGTGATAGGGATCAATGTGAAGGCTTCCATGTGGGTTTTAAAAATCAGCTTTGCAAGTACAGAATGAGGAGAGACATAGTAAGATAGCAGTTTCATGAAAAAGATCCAGGGGTTTTAGTAGACTGGAAGCTCACTGTGTCTTAGTAGTATAAGTGGCTTTCAGAAACACAACTGTGTCTTAGACTGCTTGAGAAGTTTGGTTTCCAGAAAGAGGGAAGTCTTAAAGCAGAGGCCTAGGTGACAGACATAATTGTTATAATGATAGAGAAGTCTTTAGGGGTCGATGGGGAAACTCAGTAGTTCAATAGATAGAGGCTGAGCTTGAGGTTAGGAATACCCATCTTCCTGAGTGCAAATCTGGCCTCAAGGCACAACTTAGTTATGGTGACCCTGGCAAGCTACTCTGGTATCTTTGTCAAGAAAACCCCAAAGGGGATCAGGAAGAATTGGATATGACCAAAATAACTGAATGACAACAAAATTGGGCTGGGTGGCCATTTGGATCACTTCCAAATGATGCTGGCTCTGGTACAATAAGACCTGTTTTCCCTGTACCTTTGGTCTAAAAGGAAGCACAGAGACTCACAAAAGAGAGGGATTTATCAAGCCATATGTTGCTGTGTTTGTTTTTGTGTGTTGTATACCTGATCTGTTCCCTTGAAGTCTCTCTTTTATTTAACCAATACTAGATGGTTTTGATGGTGACCACTTAGGAATATAGTTTGAGATTTGGTACTGATATATACCCAGATTTTTTTCGTTATAATTTTTTTCCATTATAAACCTTGATATTCTTAATATTTTTCCCTTCTCTATGAATTTTGTCAGTTTTTTTCCTGGCTCTATAAAATATTCTTTTGAGAATTTGGTTGACAAATCACTGAATAAGTAAATTAAGTAGTATCATTTTTGTTACATTAGCTCAACCTGCCCATAAGCAATTGAAGTTTCTCCACTTGAGACCTTTATTAAGTATTGATGTATTTATAAAAATGAAATTCTTCTCTAATAGTATCCCCCTGCTTTTTTGTGAGGCATTCAAGATTAAATGATTTGCCGAGAGTCAAGTGTCAAGTATCTGAGTCCAAATTTGAATTCAGATCTTCTTAATGCCAGAGCTTGTGCTCCATCTATTGTGCCATCTAGTTGCTCCATAGTTCTCATTTTCCAAATTTACAATTATACCAGATATTATAAAATTGGTTAATGGGATCACTTTGAGAATTATAACGTGTAATAGCTAGGTAATAGCTAGGTACCAAAATAATCTTTTTTCCTTAATCAAGTTTTTAAAAAATGTATAGTAGAGTAAAACAGCTAGAATTAAAATCTAGAGATATATGGATGTATGTATTTGCAATGAAGTCCCAGCCAGACTAACAGCAGAAGGTATAGATCAAGAATACTTTCGACATGAGGTTGAGTTCTGAAACAGTAAATCACATTCTCTTTTGGCCTTTTATTTGTTACTTTGTGACTATGACTTTTTTTTTTTTAATAGACTAAAGACACCTAATTTATATAAATTTCCAATGTAAGCTGCTTTGTAATTCCTTGATGGGAAAATTAGGAGCTTATTTTTTTTAAAGACAATTTTTTTTTCTCATGTAAAAATGGAGTGCCTGTTGCCACCATATCTAAATGTCAACTTAATTTTGAGTTTGTCTCCTGGAAATGCGCCTTGGTAGTATTTTTGGTGAGTTGTCCTGCATTGTTTTTGCCACATGTGGTAATCTTTTTCACCTGCTTGTATGTAGACTGGTGATGTACATTGAAAGAGACAGCAGAAAGGCCACACCAGGAAAGGAGCAGCAAAGCAGCAATGAATATCTGTCAAAATGCCTGGATCTTCTCATCTGTCACATTGTACAGGAACTGCCAGGAATTCTGGGTAAATGGAGCCAAGCATCTGTGACTTGGAGTTTCTTCCTCAATTTCTGCTTTTTTCTTTCTTTGCCCTTACTGGGAAATATGTAACTTGTAGAAAATGTGGACTTGCTCCTTATGTTTCTTCTTTTTAAAGGGATTCTGGAGCCTGAGAATCTGTATAATTATATAACTGTTCTTCTGTTTAATTAATTTTGATTAATAATTCAAATTATTAATCTGTATAATTATTCTTTTTTAGCTAATTCTGGAAAGCATTTGTTGTCTTGTTCATGCCCCATCCATTCTTAAAATGTTCTACCAGATACTCAGCATGATGGAAGAGAAAGAACATTGGGCCTGGAGTCAAAAGACCAGAGGATTAAAAACTATTCTGACTTTTGGCCCCTACAAGCTTGTTCTTCATTTGTAAAGTTGGGATAACGATTATTATGTTATCATTCTTAGTGTGTTTTTATGAGGAAAATGGCGAATAAACTTTAACATGTCATATTACTGGAACATATTATCTATTATATTCAAGAATAAGAAAAAGTTTGGAGGAAAACTAAAATAGTAAATGTGTATTTTTTTTAAAAAGATTCAGGCAAAGAAACTTGTAATTATCAAGTCCAGTTCAATTTAACCAAAAGTTATTAAGTGATTATTATGGATGCAGTCTGAAAATTGGAAGTCTGTCATTTTAATTATCAAAAAACACTTAATTTTAGAAATAGAGTGCTATTCACTTATTGGAAATATGCTTTGTCATTGTTCCATGCCAGTTGTTAGAGATTATAATAACAATTTTACAGATGTGCATATTTTCAACAATTTACTTTTTTATTAGCTAAGTCTAATCTAATCCCTTGCTTTTCCAGCAGATGTAGCTATAAACCAGAAATATTAAACATTTGAAATTAGTTTTAGTAGTCTATATTAAAATATTCTCAGATTGGAAAAGTCAGGCTATTGAGTGATTTTGATGAAAATGTCTTCCCACACTTCTTTCTCTCTTCCCCCACCTCCTTAGGACGTTTGGAGATTTCTTTCCTATTTACTGAGAAAATTCATATTGATGATAATGTTGACATAGTCTTTACTTTACTGCAAAGCTGTTCCTTGAATAAATATTAAAAGACAGAATTTTACTCATTGGATGCTCATTTTAATTTCTAAAGGAAGCAATGCTACCTAAGGATTAACTGCTTATTCCATACCTAAGTCATCCTCAGTGTCTGATAAGTGACTGTTTCTCATGTAATGAATTATTTTAGGACTCAGTGCCTTAGCCCTGCTGAGGGGCCAATGATCCCGCCAACATCCTAGAATGCTTCCTTCAAGTGCTGATTCTGTAGTTGCCAGGGTCACACCCCACGTACTCCTCTCTCATCCCTGGCTATTTTCATCAGTATGTCCTGTTCTTCTTCCCACCCTCCCCTCTTCCTCCTGCTAAGACTAAGCTACTGACCCCTGAGCTGGCCTTGGGTGGGACCTTGAGCTTGTGGTTCCATGTCATGATTTCCAGGTGATGTCCTCAGTGCCTTGGCTAACGTTTCTGGCCGCAAACACCCCTCAACGGTCCAGGTGAAGCAGCTGAAGATCTGCCTGCCTATGATGCCAGTAGTGCTTCACCTTGTGACCTCCCAGGTAGGATTCATTTTTATAAATGAAAAAAAGGGAACCCAAAGTTGACTTACTCGTCTTTCACCTTACTAATTGCCTTACTTATATGCCAGAATTTTTATCCATTATTTGAAATAAGGCTTTCCATATGTGTGAGGATTCAGTCTACCTGGATTCTTTTCCTACAGGTATTCCGCCCTCAAGTTGTCAATGAGGAGTTTCTTTTCAGTTGTGGGACTTTGCTTGTAAGTAATGCTTTTGATTTTTCAAGTTCATATGTGGTGCTTCTGCTGCCTCTGGGATTGTGTGTCAATGGAGTAATTTAAAAATCCAAGTGGTATTCAATTTTCTCCGGGGAAGTGACCTTTTTTTTAATCCCTTGGCTGTAATAAAATTTGACATTTGGAAGAAAATGAATTCCTTTCCAATAATGTATTTGTTCAGTAGACAGCCACAAATAGGGTGAACTTCTCCATAGAAACGTGCTTACAGATTGTGATATTAAATATCATGAAGAATCCTAAAAAAGACAAAATGGCTGAAAACAGAATTTAGAGAATACTTTATAGTTAGTATCAATGCTTTCTTACATTGTTTAATAATGCATTTTCTTAATTTAAATGATCATGTCTTCGGATTATATGCGCTGTTTTTTTAAATTTAATTTTGATATTATGAACAGCAATGGAAAGCAGTATATTATATTGTCTTTCACCTCAGTCCTCCGTTCAGTGGCATATTATTTCCAGGCACAAGAGTAAATATCTTGGCAATTATGTTATCTTTTTCTCCTTGCCAGTTATAGTTCTCTTCTTTTTAGTTGATGAAATGCTGAGCCATATAACAGAGAAAACTGAGACATTTGTCACCTTCAGCATCTCCTGAATCTTACTTTGATATTAACAATACAAACTTTCAAAAATGTCACGAATCTCTGTATTTAAAATACGGTAGTAATTTGCCTTTGTATTCTTAGTTCAGATTGTAAAAATGATTGTCACTCACAAAAGAGAAGGACTTTTTTGAGATGCTAGTCTTCAGGGAGAGGTAGGATGTTTTGAAGTATGAACATTCCTTATAGGTCATTAACTGTAAAGAATCCATGTATTCAAGGAATGTAGTAAAAATGATTCTGTATTTTCCAGTTTCTTGTAATTGCATTTCTCCAGAGTGCCAAATTAAACTTCTTTGTATATGCATGAAACTGCATCCTTTTAGAAACATTCTTAGCCAGATTTTCAGGGAATGACTTGTATTTGTAACTGGGAGATTGTTTTGGAATGACTATCTCATAGAAATCCACTGAATGGCATAAAGACTACTTATCCACAAATCCGGAAACCTGGATTCTAGTTCTCACCTGCATTTTTCAATTTTCTACCTACATTTATCAAACCCCTTCACTCTGAAATTTATTTAACTTTTCTGTTAAATGAAAAGTTTGGACTAGATCATCCTTAATGGCCTTTCTAGTTCCAATATTCTTTGAATCTATCATGAATTTTGCTGCCTAATTTGAGGATTTGACGCCGATGAATTACGTTGATTCACATAGTTCTTCATCCATTTTGGAGGACATTTAGTTTCTTCACCTCATCCTTGAAAAATCTGGAAGGATGGAATGAACCAAAATTTAAATAATGGGATGATTTGACAAATGAATAATAATGTTTTTGAAATTATTAATGGATTGTTTGAAATATTTTCGCCAAACCTTTGTGCATTCTCATATTTTCAAGTTGAGAAGAGCTAGGACTTTTTTCTCCCTATAATTTTATCTGCTGTTGAACTGTCATCATAAGACTTCCATGGCTGTAACCTTCAAGTATAATATTTTTCATTTTTATAAAAATTTGGAATAGGAAATACCAATGTATAATAAGTAGATGTTTGATATTCTTGTTCCTGCTATTTTTTGAAGGGGAGGAAATAATTTATATTTGGCAAAAATTATTTGTTTGTTTTCTGGTTGTGGCTTTTATTTTTACACAAATGACTATAACAATAATGTTTTGAGTTGTTTTTTGTCCATTCCATTCCCATTCCTCTTAAGCCTGGGGAACAAATGGAGTATGCTTTGTTGGAGTTTTTTTTAATCCTTGGAAGAAATTTATTTATTTTTCTCTTTTCTGGAAGAATTAAAAGCAGATTCTTAAAATTCTATCAAGTGGAGTAGAAATATCCAGACTAAATATAAAAGAAAGAAATTATTTTAATGCATAATCAGGTATCAAGGTAGAATATACCTGCTCTGATAAATTGAAAGCATCTTAATTCATGAGATCACAGAATAGTTATCTGTCTAGTTTTTTTTATTGTCCTTTTTTGTAATATTATAATATAGCATAGAATGATGATATAATTTTATATATGTATAATACACACACATATTTATTTATAAATTTAACTATAGCTATATATCTTCCCAGATGATTTTGTAAACTCCTTGAGGGAAGAAGTTGTTTTTCCTTTTGCCTTGGTATCCCTTCTTTCTATCTCAGGGTTTAGCACTAGTAAGTATTAAATTTATACTTTTTTATTGATTGATTGAGGCCTTAAAAAGTAGATAACGTCTTAAAGTATATATTGTACCTACTGTGGATATTATATAGAGAAGTATAACAGTAATTTATCATAATAATTCAGATTTAACTATGGATTTCCAGGGGCAGAGCCAAGATGGCAGAACTCACCTGAGCTTTCCCAGCATTCCCCTCCAAACAAATTTAAAAGAATGCCCCAAAATAAATTCTGGACTGGTAGAGGCAATAGAAAGTCAAAGTGAAACCTTCTTCTAGCCCAAGACCATATGAGAGGTCAGAAAGAGAGATCTGCGGCAGTCAGTGGTGAGGCTAGGCTGTGGTGAGAGAAGCAGCAACAGCTTCATAGGCTCTCGGGCCAGCCATGAAATAGTCCTCATAGCTGGTCAGAAAGGGATTCCCAAAGACTCCTGTTGTTAGCAGTGGGTGCAGGACCACCCTATTTGGCATCTCCTTTGCCTAAACCCACTTCATTTTTTTATTATAGCTTTTTATTTACAAGTTATATGTATGGGTAATTTTTCGGCATTGACAATTGCCAAACCTTTTGTTCCAAATTTTCCCTTCCTTCTCCCAGATGGCAGATTGATCAATACATGTTGAACATGTTAAAGCATAAGTTAAATACAATATATGTATATATGTCCAAACAGTTAATTTGCTGCACAAAAAGAATCAGACTTTGAAATAGTGTACAATTAGGCTGTAAAGGAAATCAAAAATGCAAGTGGACAAAGATAGTGGAATTGGGAATTCTGTGTAGTGGTTCATACTCATTTCCCAGAGTTCTTTCGCTGAGTGTAGCTGGTTCAATTCATTACTGCAATATTGGAACTGATTTGGTTCATCTCATTGCTGAAGAGGGACATGTCCATCAGAATTGATCATCATATAGTATTATTGTCGAAGTATATAATGATCTCCTGGTCCTGCTCATTTCACTCAGCATCAGTTCATGTAAGTCTCTCCAGGCCTTTCTGAAATCGTCCTATTGGTCATTTCTTACAGAACAATAATATTCCATAATATTCATATACCACAATTTATTCAGTCATTCTCCAATTGATGGGCATCCACTCAATTTCTAGCTTCTAGCCACTACAAACAGGGCTGCCACAAACATTCTTGCACATACAGGTCTCTTTCCCTTCTCTATGATCTCTTTGGGGTATAAGTCCAGTAGTAACACTGCTGGATCAAAGGGTATGGACAGTTTGATAACTTTTTGATCATAGTTCCAAATTGCTCTCCAGAATGGCTGGATACATTCACAGTTCCACCAACATTGTATCCCCACTTCATTTTTAAAGTGGCCCTCTTTTGGGAGAAGGGAAAATAGATAGTGGTCACAAGGGAAGGGATCAGGAGCTTGTTCTGAATGAGGACTGGAGGTAAGATCAAGAGAGAAGTGGCTTCTTTTCTCCCTAGATTATATTACCTTGTAAATGCTGAAAGCTTCCAAACCTTCCAGAACTAGATCGAACACAGCAGTGCTAAAAAGCCTAAAACACTGCCTCTTCTATCCCTTCCCCCCATCTTGCCTTCCCACAGTAGGAACAGATTCCAACATTAATATAAAGTTCCAAATCTAGAAATAGTGTGGGAAAGTGAGCAAACAGCAACAAAGAAAAGAAGCTTAACATAAAAATCCACTATGGTGACAGGGAACATCAAGACACATACTCAGAAGATGACGAAGACAAAACAGCTATAAACAAAACCTACAAGGAAAAGTAGTGAATTAGACATAGGACTGGCAAAAATTCCCAGAAAAGCTTTAAAATTTTCTCAGAATCAATAGTGATAAAGGGAAAATTAGGCAAAAAAAATGAAAGGGGTGGGAGGAAAAACTATGAAAAGACAATTAATACCTTGATAAAAGGGGCACAAAAATATGGAAGAAAATAACACTTTAAAACCAAAATTGACCAAATTGGAAAAATGCATACAAAATTAACTAATGAAAATAACTCCTTAAAAAGCAGAGTTGGCCTAATAGAAAACAAGTACAAAAAACTTCACTGAAGAAAATAAGTTCTTAAAATTAGAATTGGGCAAATGGAATGATTCCATAAAACATCAAGAAACAATAAAAGAATGTCAAAAGAATGAAAAATAGAAGAATTTATGCATTATTTCATCGGGAAAATAACTGACTTGGAAAATAAATTAAGGAGAAATAATTTTAAAATTATTGTATTACCTGAAAGCCATAATTAAAGAGCCTAGATATTATATTTCCAGAAACTATTAAGGAAAAGTGCTCTGACAACCTCCAAACAGAGTGAAATAGAAATACAAAGAATCCATTGATCACCACCTGAAGAAGATCTCAAAATGAAAACTTCCAGGAATACTATAACCAAATTTCAGAAAGAAAACATTCAAATACCATGAAGCTACAGTCAGAACCACACAAGATTTAGCAGTTACCATGCTGAAGGAGCAGAGGACTTGGAATTTGATATTCCAGAAGGCGAAAGAGCTAACAACTAAGAATAATCTCTTCACAGAACAATATACCTTTGGGGAAAAAATGAAAATTTAATGAAATAGGAGACTTTCAAGTATTCTCATGAAAAGACCATAGCTGAATAGAAAATTTTACTATTAAATTTAGACTGAAGAGAAACATAAACATGAAAAAGAAATCATAAAGAGCTCAATAAGGGCAAACTTTTACCTTTTCTATATGGGAAAATCATATATGTACCTTATAAGAACTTTGTCATTATTAGGGGAATTAGAAAGCTTCTACATAGGAGTGTGTAGAGTAAGTTATTTATGTTGGGATAATATTAAAAAAAAATGGATAGGTAAAAGAGACTGATGCCCTGGAAGAAGGGAAATAATGAGAGAGAGAATGTAGAAAATTATATCACATAAAAGAGGTTTGCAAGATAGGACTTTAAAGTGGAGGAAAAAATGGGAAAGGGGTAAGTGGGCAGCATTTGGCTTCACTCATATCTAAATTGGTTTAAAGAGGGAATATATACATACATATATATATGTACATACATACACCCATGTAGGTATATATGAATATATGTATGTATATATATGTGTGTATATATATATATATCTCCACATCTATACACATGTTTATACATATATACACATCTATATATCTCAGTTGGTAATAGAAATCTATCTTACCCAACAGGGAAGTAGGACAGGAAGTTGAAAAGAACAAGAGAGTGTGATTAAAATAGACGTCAGAGAGAAGAAGATAGTAGTCAGAAGCAAAACAGGAGGGACAGGATAGAGAGACAAGGATAAACGGAAGAAAATATGATGGAAGGAGATGACATAGTAATCATAACTGTGAATGTGAATGGGATGAATACCATAAAAACATAAAGTATAAAACAAAACTAAGCCATAAAATAGAAGCAGAATGGCTTAGAAATCCGAATACAACAATATAGTTTTTGTTTGTTTTTATTTTTACAAAAAACCACACTTGAAAAACACACAGATTTAAAATAAGGCACTAAAGCAGAATCTATTATGAAGTAAAAAGATAATCATCTTAGACAAAGCAAAAGCAAAAGTAGACTTAATTCAAAGAGATAAACAGGGAAGCCACATTTTGCTACATACACAATGAAGTAATATCAGTACTTGACATTTGCCTAATGGCAAAATATCCAAATTCTTAAAGGAAAAGTTAAATGAATTATAGTAGGAAATAGACAGTACAATCATACTAGTTGGAGACTTTAAATTTCCCCTCTCAGAGGTAGAAAAATTTAACCTTAAGTAAGAAAGAAATTAAGGAGATGAATAGAATTTTAAAAAATTAATATGACAGACCTCTACCAAAAAAAAAATTGGTAATAGAAAGGAATCTACTTTTTTTTCTCAGCTATACATCGCACCTTCACAAATATTGATCACATAGGGTATAAAAACCTCAAAATCAAAAGCTGAAAAACAGAAAGTTTAAATGCATCCTTTTTAGACTATAAAAAAAAATTACATTTGAAGGCCATTGAAGAATAAATTAAAAACTAATTGGAAGCTAAACAATATAATCTTAAAAATGAATGAGTAAAAGATTAAATCATAGAAACAATATTTTCTTTAATTAGACAACATTTCTAAATTTGTGAGATGTGGTCAAAGCTGTAGTTAGGGGAAAATATCTGAATATGTACATCAGTAGAAGAGAGAAAGAGTAGATCAATGAAATCAGGGACACAACTAAAAAAATACTAGAAAAGAAACAAATTAAAATTTTAGAATCAAACACCAAAGTGGAATTACTGAAAAAAATCAAAGAGGAGGTTAATAAAATTGTAAGTAAAAAACATTGAACTGATAAATAAAATTAGGAACTGGTTTTATTGGGGGGGGCGGGATAGTTAAACCATTGATTAAGTGAATTTTTTTAAATAAAGAGAGATGAAAACCAAATTATCAGTATCAAGAATAAAAAGAATAAACGCTTCCTCAATAAAAATGAAATTAAAACAATTATTAGGAGTAATTTTGCCCAGTTATATAACAGTAAAACAGACAATTTAAGTGAAATGCATGAATATCTATAATAATATAAATTGCCCAGATTAGCAGAGGAGGAAATAGAATACTTAAATAACTTCATCTTAGAAAAAGAAATTGAACAGAGAGGCTTGGAGAAACTTACATGAACTGATGCTGAGTGAAATGAGCAGAACCAGGAGATCACTGTACACTTCAGCAACAATATTGTATGAGGATGTATTCTGATGGAAATGCATATCTCCAACAAAGAGAAGATCTAACTCAGTTTCAGTTGATCAATGATGGACAGAATGAGCTACACCCAGAGAATGAATACTGGGAAATGAATGTGGACTACTTGCATTTTTGTCTTTCTTCCCAGGTTATTTTTACCTTCTGAATCCAGTTCTTCTTGTGCAATAAGAGAACTGTACGGATCTGCACACATATATTGTATCTAGGATATACTTTAACATATTTAACATATATAAGACTGCCTGCTATCTAGGGGAGGAGGAAAAGGAGGGGTTTGCTATTTCCTTCTTCAGTTCATTTTACAGAAGAGGAAACTGAGGCAAGCAAAATTAAATGAATTGCCCAGAGTCACACAGCTAATATGTGTCTGAGATTGGATTGGAACTCAGGAAGAGTGTTTTTGACTCCAGTTCTGGCATATTATCCATTTGCCTTTTTAAGGAAGAGCACAGTGTTGGAGGGAGGGAGAAAATTTGCAACTCAAAATTTTAAAAAATTGTTATAAATTTTTAAAATGTACTTGGGAAATATTTTTTAAAATAAGAAATAATAGTTTAAAAAAAGTGTAACCATGAATTCTCCCTTTTCAACTACTTATATTAAGCCCTGGATTCAGGAAAGAAGGAACAGAAATTATGCTTTCAATTCATGGAATCCTTACCATGAATGTTCCTTTCAAACCAAATACTCTCAGTCCAGATCCCTGGCTGTCTCTGTTCCTTTCTGTAGCCCTCCAAAAATGAGTCTCCCATCTTCCAAGTTCATCTTCCTCTACTTGTTATTTAAAGTATCCCATTGCTCTTCTTCACACATTCCAAATTCAGCCTGACTGGCCCAATAACAGCAGTTCCCTGAGCTCAGGGTTCTTATGCATCTTTATCTTCCAAAAGCTTTCTCTGACCTCTGCAGTGCACCAACTAGGATCCTATCATCTGTGCAGAACCATTACAAATCCCCTAAGTTCTCACAACTTTTCTTTTTCAAATTACATTAATTTCACTTATGTTTTGTAAAACATAAGTTCCTTGCCAGTGAAAATTGTTTATTTTTAGTCCTTGCATTGTTAGCACCTAGCATTGTGCCTGGCACATAGTAGGTACTTAATAAATGTTTGTTTAGTTGCATTTAATTGATAACTGTTCAATAAAATATTAGAAGGCAAGTCATGTAAGTTTAGTTCTTGAGGTTTTGAATTAGATTATTTTGGTTAATAAGAGATTTTGACATTGTGAATATATTTTGGGGATATAATGTTGTACTACATTGTGTTCATCGTGACCGACCTTTTCACAATGTTGCTTGATTAATGAGCTAGAAAAGACCACTTGGATTATTTGCACTTCATCTTCTGTTTTGATTAGTTCACAAGCAGCTGATGGTTGACAGAAAATTAACTTGTGGTTTTTACTTGGACCCAACAGAAAAATTCAACAACATTGATGTTTTGAGGAAAAATGAAATTCCTACCTCTAATCAGAATGGCTAAGTTTTAAATTAAAAAAAGAGAAAAAAACATTCTTCTTATTCCATATAACTTTAATAGCTACAAATCATATGATAGATTCTTACAAATGATGATTATAAATGTAAATAATTATCAGCAGCAACAATCAAAATGCTTTTCCCAAATGCTGCTTTGCAAAGGATTTTGATTACTGGTCAAATAAAGATGATAACCCTATTTATTGGAGGCAGTTAGTGTCAGGTTTTCTTTTTTATCTGATTTTCAGTGAATTTCCTTCTTTTGGCAAATGTCTGTTGAGCACCTCCCATGTGCAGTGCCCTATTCTAGACCTCAAGGGGAAACAAATTCGTCCGAATCCCTGATTACAAGAAGCCTACAAAGTAATAGGGAAGATCAAATATGTATATAGATGATAAATAGATAAGGAATAACAGTATAAGATTATTGAGAAGTGGAATAAGTGATTTAATAAAAAGTCTGCTGCTCAGGAGGAACCTTATTTTTTTCCCTGCTCTGATATTTCCTGGTTATAGGACTCTGAGAAAGTCACTTAACACTGCCAGTCTCACTTTCCTCATCTCTACAATGGGTAGGATGGTATTTAGAGTTCCTACCTCACGGGAGCGCTTGTCAAACTTGAAGCTGTATAAATGTGAGCTCTTGTTAACACATGTGCCTCCTTCGCTGCTGGGACACTTGAGGGGATTATTTCCAAAGTGACCCCAGCAGAGTTGCAGCAGGGCTGGGCAGGCTCCGTGCCCAGGTCAACCTGGGTGCCAGCCCTGCAGCTGGTCCTGAAGTCAGAATTGGAGGCCTGGCCTCTACACTTCCCAGCTCGAGGATGCTGGGAAAGCACAGGGCTTCCGGGAGATGGAAAGGCTTTTGTTATCCAGCGCTCAAAGATGCAAACCTTCAGTGAGTTCCCCAGATGTGGGTCCTTGTCATTTTTGTTATTACCAATTCATATATTAGGGGTTCATGGATGAGGGGGACATGGTTTGATGAGGAGAAGAATGGGGGTCAGGGCAGAGTGAGCCCCCAGAGAGAGCAGATGGCGGGTGAGCTTTTACAGGGAGTCATCCATCAGGTGCCTTGGGGAAGTGGAGGTGAAGGGCTGCCATTGGGAAGGGTCACCAGCTGCGGCCTGGTCATGACTGCATGTGGAACAGCGGGTTTTTCTGAACTTTTTGGCTCCCAAAAGGAGGCTGATGGGTATTACTGTGCTTATCCCAGGGAATGTGTTGTATAAAGCCCTGCCATCTTGGAATTAATAAGCTCTGTTGGATGTGGTACCAGAACAACTGGGATTAACAGTGTAACTGAAGAGTGTGGTTGAAGCCCTAGGTTCGAGAAGGTCCCAGAGCTCTCTGCCTTCTCTTGACTGACATAGCAGGACAGGGAAAATAGGGAATGTGGCGAAAGAAGGCAGGAGCTTCAGCATGAGAACTCTGGAAGCAGCATCCCAGTGTTTCAGGATATATCTGGAGCTTGTTGTTACGGGGCACTAGCCGAAAGACCTTGACCACGCCAAATATAAACATGCCACTGGGTGACCATTGGCTTCTCAGGATGAAAAAGCCCCTCCTTTGGCTAGGACCCTTGAGCTAGATGCTAGGGATATGAGGAGAAACCTGTAAATCAACCTCTGCCTCCACTCGAGCAGGGTACACCAGAGGCAATATGCCAAAATCCCAGCGGCTGTTCAGTCTTATTCCCTCTGACAGCTAGCTCCGTCTCCTCATCTTTGTGACCCGTCCGGGTGCCTACAGCTGTAGGTGTCAGAGACGGGAGTTAAATCCAAGCCTTTCTGACGCCAACATATGCTCAGAATTGCATCCACTGAGTTGGTATGGTGTGCATAGGAATAAATAAACTTATTTTAAAAAAGAAGTAACTCAAACTATAAAATAACTCACAAAGTGACCATATAATCATGAAAAATATTATTTCCCTGTTGGATGAATGATTGTATTAGTCTACAATATTAGACCATTATTTATAACATTAGTTCATAATATGCATTATCATCTAAGTTATCAAATCAGAAAAAGATAAAGCCTATTAACTCTCACTGTTATTTACAGCATGCTTTTCTCTTAGCTCCTAAACTTTAACTTAGTGAAATATAATGGATGGTAAAACAAATTGTGGAGAGGATTGCTCCCTTACTGCAACTAGAAATCAGTAGCGTGTCCTTTGTATCACGTTTGAAAGTCACATCCTGGTGTAAAAATGAAATCAGAAGAGTTGAAATAAATTAAAGGACAGAAGAGCATTAGGAAGAACAGTTTAGCATTTATTCATCCCCAATCATTAATATTTCATCCTCCCAGCTTCTCAATGGGGCCATTGAAGAATATTTTGGTACCTGGGGCATAATACTGGGTCACTTTGGAAGCTCCTCGAAAGCTGGTGGGAATATTCGCCGCATCTCCTTCCTTTTTGCAGCTTTCTTGTAGGGGTGCCAGAGATGGGCTTTTGTTTTCTCTGGATTTTTTAATGATCCTGTTTAAGGTGAACAGAGAGCATCAGAGGAGAGTTTCAGTGCTTGTTTCTCAGGCTATTTCTTGTCAGCAGCGTAATTAGAACAGCCTCCCTGGTTCTCTGCACCTTCTGTCCTGTACTCAGTCAGCCCTGCGTCCCTCACTTTGGGGTGCTGCCAATCAAACCCTGCTGAGCCATTCTCCCCAAATCCTGCTGGTTCTAGTCATAAGTTCCACATAAGTATTCTCTTTTGTTGGCCCAGAGCTGGAAATCCTTCCAGTCAAGCAAACCTCTGTTTTTAATTCCTGCCTCTGATTCCCAAACCTAAAATCCCTTCCTCCTTCCAAAGTTAAAACTCACTTTCCCCTTGAGCAATACAGCCTGCCTGTGTTCAGCTTCTTGTTCCTTGGTTCCAGAAACTTTGGGGCACATGTTCATAATTCTCTCTAGCCTTATTAGCTTTAAGATTTATGATTTCCATTTGTGCATCATATTTTTATCTTACCGATTCTTAGCTCCATGATTGATTTTTAAAACAATCTATACCACCTAGTACTCAAGTCTGCATATGGTGGACAATCAATAAACACTGTCTGACTGATTGTACTGATTTTGAGAAATCGAGTCTCAAATGTATTCTCACTTCTGCTTGATGTTGTCTCTTTGGGAATATCGGCTTTAATCTTCATTTATGACTTCTGCCCATATGCTTATTCCCTTAACTTAGATTTATAGCTCTCAGTATGTTTGAGGAAGATCTGGCAGCCACAAATCTGACTTTTGTATAAGTGGAATCATACATTACATAGTTTAATGGCTAATCATTGTTAGATTTTTTACATTATGTAAATATTCTTCCATTTACTACTTTTGAGTTTTTTCCAACTTTATACTTATACTTGGTCTACTTTAATATTTTATATAAAATATATGTAACTATAAATATGTGTAAAATGTGCAAATATGTATAAATATGCATGTAATGGTCCTGGATAGTATGCAAATGTATATTTATGTATGTATAATGGGGATGTGTATATGTGTGTCTGTGTCTGTATATGTGTAATTGGTCCTGGCAGTATAGCAGTATTGATTTAAATGTTTAGCTATGTGGATAGCACTTAAAGTCATAAGTGAATTGTTTAATAAGGAAGAACAGTGGTTCTTTATGCTTAGCAATAATCACTTGTATTTTGGACGCTATATTTATGTCAATTTAAAATTTATTTTTGTTTTTATAGAATCATATTAAGTCCATAGACTCAGGAGAGACCAATATAGATGGAGCTATAGGTAATGTTTCCTAAGTCCCTTTTTACCTCTTCATTTAAAGTATTTTGGCATTATGTTTTGTATCATAATAACAAAGTCTTGTAATGATTATTTTATTCCTAGGTCCTACAGCATCAGAAGAATTGATCAAGATTACTTTATTAGCTTTTGAAGCAGTAACACAACATCCAGTCTTGCTGACACATTTTCGCTCTACGGTCAGTTCTGCTATTTTTGTTTTTTGTTTTTTTGTAGATTATTTAATTTTTTATTACAAATTATGCAAATCAGTGCAGTTTTTATTTCCACACTTTCACAATGCTGTCTTTTAAAACAGTCATTATAAAGCTTTGTGTAGTCTGGAACATAGCGAAATTTTGGAAAAATTATTAGTCTGTTCATTGAGTAAGTTCTTTATAATGCAGGATTTCCAAGTAATACATTGATAAATTAGCATTGTTCTTAAATAATAAATGTTTTACTGTATTAAGGGTTATACTGGAGTTCAAGACAGAACTTTTGGATTTAATTCCACAAACATTTATTGAGTCCTTGCTAAGACATTGTTCTAGGTATTAGGTGAGGAAAAAATGAGTCATCTACGTTCCTCTCCTCAGAGAGCTTATGGAGACCTTTTCCTTTGGCCATTTCTTATAGCTCCCTTCCTCCCCAAAGCCCATGAAGAGAAGCTGTTCTGCTGGGATGTCTGATGTCAGACACTAAGAGAATACCTTGGGCTAAGCCAGTTTTTCTGTTTCTCTGTCTAGTTAAAGCTGAGATCTACAGAACCAGGGGGAATGGAAGATATCCAGTGGGATGATAATTGAATCAGAACCCTTGGATCCAGATTAGATTTAAGTTGGATCCAGTTTAAGTTCCACCCCACCTCCTTTATCTAGTGCCTCCTGAAAGTTAGTTTTCTTTACTTTTCTTTGAACTGTTGCATTATAGGAGTATGTCACTATCCTTTCCTGGGCCTCTGGTTTTACTTCTTCAAAATGGAGATGATGACATTTTTATTGCCATGTTTTAAAATGAAGAAAGCTCATAATAATCTTTAAATAGCATATATATATATATATCTATATCTCCATACATTAAGAGTGCTGTCAAAGAGGGCCCTTTGCTGACACATGCTGGCTATATATATATATGTATATATATATATATATATATATTTCCATACATTAAGAGGGCCCTTTGCTGACACATGCTGGCTATTTTAGCTTGGAATGCCATGTAAGGGTTTGGGGCATCAGGGGATCTCTCCAAGATGGATTTTGGGGAGAAGGAGTTTTGCTACAAGGAGTTTTCTTCATCTGGTATTTCCTTCTGCCTGGGACAGCAGAGTCCAATGCCTAACCCTGTTTCTGTAATTAGGAAGAGTCATTTTTGAAATATGGAAAATTATCACCAACCTTCCTTGATCATTTGCATAGCAATCCTTTCCCCTTTCTTCCAGTGAATCTTTAGTTACCCAGTTATGATCTTAAATCTGTTTCCTTAATGAAAAAATGTCCTGAATTTAATGAGTTAAGTTGGAAGATCTTTCAGTAACTGTCTTCCATTTAACTTGAAGCTTAATTAGTTTATTACCAGATGAAGAGACTCTGGCATACTAATTATTTGATATACAGCCTGCATTATTGTGGAGAAAACTGTTGCTTCATCTTACATGATGCATACAAAATATTTTTAGAATCCTATAACTCATGGGATATCGTCTAATTACCTCTTCAGGATCATGACTGGAATCCATGAATATAAATACACTGTAGTGGATATAGGAACATAGTAAGTGCCATTTGAAAAGTTAAAGTAAACCATATTAAAGGATCCAAAGAAATACTTCATTATACAGAAAAATAGCTTTTATATGGACCAAAAATGTTTCTGTCAGATTGGTCTTAGATTTCAGGATAGTTTAATTATATAAAGCTGGTAACAATTAGTGTTTTAAAGAGCACTGAAAAGTATCAGACTGTGTTTTTAGTGAAAAGGATGACTTAGTTTTGTTTTTTTTTAAAGGAGCACAAAACATATGATTTCCATATTAGGAGCGTTGAACAAATATATCCCAAATGCATTTCTACAGTAGCTGAAGAATTAACTAAGTCTTAAAACTGATGTGTTTATCACTTGTTTCTGAACAATTTGGTTTTTGGCAGTCTACTCTGAGATATTTCCTTATGTCATGATTTCAGTTTCACAGTCTGCAAAGGGATAAATATAAGATCTTTGTTACTTATTGAAATATTCATTAATTTGTAGATAATCCCCAACTTTATTTATGTTTGACTTATATACACCCATTACATACAAATGTCTACGCTTCCTCTATCAATCAGGCCTGGCCTCAGGTCTTCAGCCTTAGTTTTATCATCCAGTCTTCCCTCTCAAGGGCTATTTCTTCTTTCTGTTTTACTCTTTGCTTTACAGTACTCACCTGAGTACTGATAATCAAGCTTGAATCTTAATTTTATTTTAAAGACAGCTTCATTTTACTCCAGTCTTCATTTATATATACATGGACCTGACTTTTATTATGGAATTAAATTTAATGTCCTCTTGTGGTGAGGATAAGCAGAACAGCAACAAAAAGAATTAGGGAATGGGGGCATCTGTTTTACCTTTTGACTGTAATTAGCAAGCCAGATTGTTCTAAAAAGGGTCTCTTGGAGTCTTTTTGCCTCTAAACTCCCAATCCTCTCTACGTCTTCCCTTGTGCTCCCTCAGCACCATTCTGTTCCAGAGTCCCTTCCCATAAGATCTGTTGTCAGTGGTTTGAAAGAGGCCCAAGTGCCTTTGCAGTGGCAACTTAGCTTTCTAAGATGGAATTCTAAACTCATTTTCTTATAGAAACTTGATGTCTTTGTTCTATGGTGCTTTTGGTAGAGTAGATCATAGATCATAGATCAATTACAGGATTTTAGAACTGGGTATCACTTTAATTATAATCAGAATTTTTAACTTCCATGAGGACAGAAATCCTATGTTCTGCAAATAGAAGGTGATTAATAATTATTTCTTGAACTGAATTAATTCTAATCTAAATACCTGCCTACCTCTTCCTTATAATTAAGATTTTGAGGCCCACACAATTAAGTGATTTGCCCAAAGTCAAAAATCTAATTAGGAGCAGAGCCAGTACTATCTTTCAGGTCTATATGAAGCACTAAATTGACTTTTGTTTACAGACACCCTGGAAAATGCAGTCAAATTTTGAACAACTACCTTAGGAAAAAAACTTTTTGAATATAACCCCTAGTTATAGTAGGAACATAATCAAAATCTCTTCCTTTTTAGGTATTGAAAGTGGGAATCTAATACTAGGAAAAATCAGTAGATTGATTATCAAAACTAAATTGTTTAGAATTGGTTATATTGTGCACATTTATTTTTGTCAAATTCAGGTCATAGCCATTGGAGGAGCCTTTTCCTAAAACGATCCTTTCACTATTATTAATAGTCCCAAAAGAAACTTAAAAGAAAGGAGGCTTCTTTATCATTTAAAAGAAAGAATTGGAAGAACAGGATTGTGATAGGTGATCTATTTGAGTCTTGCCATGTATAGTCTATAAACCTTTGCTTTGTGACATTAAAATTATATATTTTAAGACATAATTAATAGCTATCTCAAAAATTGATTTATTTCAGCTATATTTTGTTATTTGATAAATTATCCCATTGACATTTGATAATTTAAACTATGCCAATCTAAACACTGACTTGTAGTTATTTATAAACAAGGATGCTTCTATTTAACAAACTATGAATCAGGAACTCCAATCTTCTGATCTCCAAACCAGTGGTTTTTGATCATTATTCTTCTTATGTTTGTTTATAAATGGATTCTTGTTTTTCTGTGTACTTGAACTTTCTTAGTTTATGGTCACCCTAAGGACCTTCTTTTTGTGACAGTCATCTGGAAGATACATTGCCCAGTTCATTTGAGCCTTTTCCATAATTCTACAAATTGATAAAGTAAAAACAAAAAATTTGAGAAATGATTGAAACTTGCCATTATATTTTCCTCTTTAATTCTACCCAAAACTTGTCCTAAATCCTGTCCAAATCAGGGTAGCAATCCAACAGATGATGATTGAACCCTTCCTGGTTTTTTGAGGGATTAGGAGGAAGGAGACACCTGAGTTCTTATGCAGATAGAAAATAGAAACCCAATTGGATTAGAACTCTGAATACAAGTAATAGAGATTGACGGCAGCAATAGAGTAGCTTGAAAGAAAAGGCAAAGTTGAGTATGATCTGGCTGTATAAAAGCAAAACCTCTTAGAAAAAATGGTAAAAACATTGTGTTATATAAATGAGATGCAGAGGAAGAATAGACACTGAGGCACTGGGTGGAGGGAGGGCTCATAATTCTGAAAACCTACCCACATTGGGAATGAGTTAAATAGGTAACACTACATATATACTGAAAGGTTTAACACCTTCCAAAATCTATAAAGAAATAAGAAGGCAGAGGGATATGCAAAGGTTTGGAGAAGAAGAAAAGGGAGGGATTCATGGGTGGGGGGAAATTAAGTAATAACAAGATAAGGAGCAAAATTAAAGCAGAAGGATTAGCAGGAATAGAAAAGAGAAAAGTCAAACTTAAAGATTAATTAAGAGAGAAATCTATATTATGTCAGCAATACTAATATTGTTTTAGATGCACATTTACATATGTGAAAATGTGTGTATATATATGGGGGGTATATGTATACATGTATACATGTTGCTCAATGTATGTATGTATATAAATATATATATGTGAGTGGGTCTGTAGGTGGATACGAATGTATATGTACATATGTATATATCTAATATATATCTGTGCTTGACTATAGCCTGCTTGCGGGAAGTGAAGGGGATGAAAGGGGAAAGAAATAATAAAGTAAAAAAAATGCACAGCAGAGAACAAAAAAAAGTACAAGGAAGAAAAGAAAAAATAGGCACTCATGAATATAGTTTCTCCTACTATTATATATCCTTTCTTGAAGTGGTAATTTATTGTTATATATTTTGAATCCTTCCTGATATTCTAGTGGGCACTTGACAGTGTTCTGTTTTCTTTTCCTTTCCTGTCTTTTTTTAATTCTGTTTTTTTTTTTTTTTGAAATACATTTTTTTTAAAAAAAGTAATGATGCTGGAAGGGAGGGGTAGTGTTACAAGTGTGAAATGGCATCAGTGTAACATTTTTTAAAATGTCATTTTGACACTTAGTTAAAATTGAACTGTTCTACATACATGGCGGACTCAGTCTTAGATTAAATTCAAAGATCAATTAAAAGTTTATTATTAGCAAACAGTTTTCCAAAATATTTTTCTTTCAGATAGTTATAGGTTAACACTTATGCAACATAAATCTGTGCGTATAATTCCTCTCCCTCCCTTGTCTATCCTTATCCCTACATTAAAAAAAAAGTATTTCCATGAAATATAAACCATGAAGAGTTGACACTGTCATAGAGGATTAAATTCTACATCTACTTTTCATATTCTTGTTGACATTTGCATAATCTTGCATCACAGAGACATCAGATTTTAGTTCAAAATGGAACCATACAGATGTGTAGCCCAATTTTATTTTTTGATGCCTAGGGAAATTTAGGCCCCAGATGTTTAAGTGACATGGTCCAAATTACACAGGTAGTTAGGGAAAGACCACAACCTTTAGATTCCTAAACCTGTATCCTTTTGCTCATTGCTTTTCTTGTTAATTGTTGTTGTTTACAAGGTAAGTTGTGTCTGACTCATTGGGACCCCCATGAACCATGCCATACCAGGCTCTTCTATTCTTCCCTATCCTTGGAAGTCTGTCCTGGTTTGTGTTTATTGATTGCATGAACCTATCTATCTCATCCTCTATTATCCTCTTCCTTTTGTCTTCAGTCTTTCCCATAACAGAGATTTTTCCAATGTGTCTCATCTTCTTATTATGTGGACAAATTACTCAAGCTTCATCTTCTGTATTTGACCTCCCAGTAAATAACCTGAATCAATTTCTTTAAATATTGAGTGATTTGACTTGCTGTCCAAGGGACTCTCAAAAATCTTCTCCAGCACCATAATTTGAAAGCATCAATTCTGTGACACTCAGCTTTCCTTTTAGTTCAATTCATAGCCACACATTTTTACTGGAAAAACTACAGCTTTGGACCTCTGTTAGTAAGGTGATATCTTTGCTTTTTATTATGCTATCCAGATTTGCCAAAGCTTTCCTTTCAAGGAGGAAGTATCTTTTATTTCATGGCTGCATTCACCATCCACAATGATCTTTGAGTCCAGGAATATAAAATCTGACACTGCTTCCATTTCTTCTCCCTCTATTTGCTAGGAAATTATGGGACTAGTTGTCCAGGTTTTAGTTTTTTTTAATGTTAGGCTTCAGGTCAGCATTTATACTCTCCTTTTTTTAATCTTGTTTTATTTTAATTTTTATTAAAGTTTTTTATTTTCAAAACACATGCATAAATAATTTTCAACATTGACCCTTGCAAAATCTTGTGTTCCAAATTTTTCCCTCCCTTTCCCCTATCTACTCACCTAAACAACAAATAATCCAATATATGTTAAGCATGTGCAGTTCTATACATATTTCCACATTTATCATGCTGTACAAGAAAAATCAGATCAAAAAGGAAAAAATGAGAAAGAAAATAAAATGCAAGCAAACAACAACAAAAAGAGTGAGAATGTTATGTTGTGATCCACACTCAGTTCCCATAATCCTCTCTCTGGGTGCAAATGGCTCTCTTCATCACAAGATCATCAGAACTGGCATTAGTCATCTCATTGTTGAAGAGAGTCATGTCTATCATAGTTGTTCATCGTATAATCTTGTTGTTGCTGCATACAATGTTTTCTTGGTTCTATTCACTTTACTCAGCATCAGTTTCTGTAAGTCTCTTCAGGATTCTCTGAAATCATCCTGCTGATCATTTCTTGCAAAGTCTGAGTTAGAACCCTGGATGCCTTAGAATCAGCCGGAGTCAGGATAAGCAAAAGTCCTTGGTCTTAATTCTTGGTCTTTAGGGGGAGAAGTGAAGGGGATGGACACAAACTCTCCATAACCTCCCTTCTTCTGGTCCACCATCAAAGTGACTCTGGCTTGTCTTACTCCACCCCTAATCCTTCCTACAATTGTCTGTATATCCCAAAAGATTGAGCCAGCACAGAATAGTGGGAATGGCCATTTTCCAAGCATATGCTAAAAGAGTATTGTCCAATTGTAATTAGCCTTAAGTGCTTAGTTGTCTGATTCCAGTGCACCTATTCAGAGTTTCAGACCTTTACATCTTCTTACAGAACAATAATATTCCACAACATTCATATACCATAACTTACTCAGCCATTCTCCAACTGATGGGCATCCATTCAATTTACAGTTTCTAGCCCCTATGAAAAGGGCTGCCATGAACATTTTTGCACATGTGAGTCCTTTCCCCTTTTTTATGATCTCTTTGGGATCCAGGCCCAGTAGAAACTGCTGGATCAAAAGGGATGAGCAATTTGATAGCCCTTTGGGCATAGTTCCAAATTGCTCTCCAGAATGGTTGGATCTGTTCACAGTTCCACCAACAATGTGTTAGTGTCCCAGTTTCCCTATATCCTCTCCAACATTCTTCATTATATTTTCTTGCAATCTTGGTCAATCTGACAGGTGTGTAGTGTTACTTCAGAGTTGTCTTCATTTGCATTTCTCTAATCAATAGTGATTTAGAACACCTTTTCATATGACTAGAAATGGTGTGTTTCTTCATCTGAAAATTGTTCCATATGTACATATGAGCAAACATATGGCTAGAATTCTTATAAATTTGATCAATTCTTTATATATTTTAGAAATGAGGCCTTTATCAGAACCCTCAAATGAATTTTTTCCCCATTTTATTGCTTCCCTTCTAATCTTGTCTACATTGGTTTTGTTTGTACAAAACGTTTTTAATTTAATATATTCAAAATTATCCATTTTGCATTCAATAACGAACTCCATTTCTTCTCTGGCTACAAATTCCTTCCTTCTCCACAAATCTGAGAGGTAAACTATCCTTTGTTCTTCTGATCTGCTTATAATATCACTCTTTATGTCTAGATCATGAACCCATTTTGACCTTATCTTAGTATACAGTGTTAGGTGATAGTCAGAACCTAGTTTCTGCCATACTAATTTCCACTATTCCCAGCAATTCTTGGCAAATAATGAGTTCTTATCCCAGAAGTTGGGGTCTTTAACTTTATCAAACACTAGATTACTGTAGTCTTGTGAACCTAACCTATTCCACTAATCAGCTTCTCTATTTCCTAGACAGTACCAAATAGTTTTGATGACGACTGCTTTATAATACAGGTTTAGGTCTGGTACAACAAGGCCACAGTCATTTGCATTTTTTCATTAATTCTCTTGAGATTCTTGACCTTTTGTTCTTCCAGATGAACTTTGCTTTTATTTTTTCCTATCTCTGTAAAATAATTTCTTGGGAGTTTGACTGGTATGGCACTGAATAAGTAGATTAATAAGTATTGTCATTTTTATTATACCTACTCATGAGCTTAGCCTATCCAGGAACACTTGATATTTTTCCACTTGATTAAATCTGACTTTATTTGTGTGGAAAGTGTTTTGTAATTGTGTTCATATTGTTTCTGACTTTGCCTTGGTAAGTAGAGTCCCAAAAATTTTATATTATCTCCAGTTATTTTAAATGGAATTTCTCTTTGTATTTATTGCTGCTGGACTTTGTTGGTAATATATAAAAATGCTTTTGATTTATGTGGATTTATTTTATGTTCTGAAGCTTTGCTAAAGTTGCATACTGTTTCTAATAGTTTTTAGTTGATTCTCTAGAATTTTCTAACTATATCAATATATCATTTGTAATGAGTGATGATTTGGTTTCTTCATTATTTACTCTAATCCCTTTAATTTCTTTTTCTTCTCTTATAGCCAAAGCTAATCTTTCTAATACAATATTGAATAGTAATGACAATAACGGTCAGCTTTGTTTGATCCCTAATCTTATTGGGAATGGTTCTAATTTATCTCCATTATATATGATGGTTTTAAATAGATGTTACTGATCATTTTAAGGAAAACTCCATTTATTCCTATTCTCTTTAGTGTTTTTAATAGGAATGGGTGTGGAATTTTGTCAAATGCTTTTTCTGTATCTATTGAGATAATCATATGATTTTTGTTAGTTTAGTTATTGATATAGACAATTATGCTAATAGTTTTCTTAATATTGAACCAGCCCTGCATGTCTGATATAAATAATCTTTGGTCATAGTGTATTATCCTGGGTATAACTTGCTGTCATCTCTTTGATAATATTTTATTTAAGATTTTTTCATCAATATTCATTAGGGAAATTAAAATAGTTTGCATAGTATTGAAATTAATTGTTCATTAAATGTTTGGTAGAATTCACATGTAAATCCATCTGGCTCTAGAAATTTTTTCTTAGAGCTTATAGATTAATTGCTTGTTCAATTTCTTTTTCTAAAATGGGACTAAGTAATTTATTTCCTCTTCTATTAATCTGGGCAATCTATATTTTTGTAAGTATTCATCCATTTCACTTAGATTATCAGATTTATTGACATATAATTGGACAAAATTGCTCCTAGTTGTTGCTCTAATTTCCTCATTAGTAGAAAGTTCTTTTCATTTTTGATGCTAAATTCTTATTTTCTTTTTTCCTAATCAAATTAACTGAAAGTTTATCTATTTTGTTGGGTTTTTTGTTGTTTAATTTTGTTTATTAATTCAATAGTCTTCTTACTTTCAGTTTTATTATTATTCCCTTTTATTTTCAGAAATTCAAATTTGGTATTTAATTGGAAATTTTTTATTTGTTCTTTTTCTAATTTTTTTAGTTGCATGCCCAGTTCATTTATCTTCTCTTTCTCTATTTTATGCAAGTAAGCATATAGAGATATAAAACTTCCCCTAAGAACAGCTTTGGCTGCATCTTATAAATTTTGGTATGTTGTCTCATTATTGTCATTCTCCAATGAAATTATCTATTGTGTCTATGATTTGTTGTTTCACCTATTCATTCTTTAGGATTAGATCATTTAGTTTCCAATTAATTTTTGGTCTATTTTCCCCTGGCCTTTTATTGCATGTAATTTTTTTGTATGATGATCTGAAAAAAAATGCATTTACTATTTCTGCCTTTCTTCATTTGATTTTGAGATCTTTATGTCTTGATATATGGTCAGTTTACTATCTTATTTCATGATCCATTATCTGTTAATAACATTGGTGATGTATTTTGGTAGGATTCAGGAGTTAGGTAGAATATTGAATATGAGGTTTTGTTTGGGGAAGCTAGATTTTTATGAATATGGATATGAATCTCTGTACATTTTCTACTTTTCAAATTCAGGATGGCTATCACCTCTATAGTCCTCTATTGTGAACTCAAAGTATAATGAGACTACTCCTGGATCCCATTAAATCCATTTCAATAATCATTTATCAAGTACCTGCTTTATAGACTTTCCTAAACCAGATAGAATTAATCTGATGTGCATGGATCCACTAGGAGCTCCTGGATAGATTTCAGGGGGTCTGTGAATTTGTATGAGAAGAAAAAAAACATCTTTTTGCTCCTCATAAATCTCTAAATTAAATTTAATATTTACTTTAGTTATCTTAAAATGTGATTCTGATGAGGCTCATCAGAGCTCCAGAAGGGTCCTTAGTTCACCGAAAGACTGAGAACCTCTGTGTTGGACTGTGCAATTAGGAAAACAAAACAGCCCAAGCTCTCAAGGGGACTATAGTTTATTGGAAAGAATGCAGTGGGATCTGAAAATAAGGAAATATAAAGTATGTGAAGATTATACAAAGTAATGTCTAGTGGGATGATATGCTCATAATTGGGGAAATTGAGTAAGGTCTTATGTGCGGATTAGTGCTAGAGATGGTTCTCCCCCTCTCCCCCAAGGCAATTGGGGTCAAGTGACTTGCCCAGGGTCACACAGCTAGGTAGTGTTATGTATCTGAGGTCAGCTTTATGGGAATTTTATTCTTTCAGAATTTAAAAACATAAAATCTCTTAATAATGGATAATGATGGGCTCTTTGGAATGAGACACACTTTACATAGCCTTTGGAGTCTTCTAGGAAGCAGAAGTCCTTGAAATCATTTAGCTAAAGAAAGCTTTTTCTAAGAACTCCTCCCTTCTCAGAGGGGCTGCTGATTTCCACCTGAATTACCCTGCATGTCAAATCAGTGAAATTACCTTGCTGATAACTGGAGTGACCTGGTTATTTTTCTTTTCAGAAAACTTTTCACTTCATTAATGCCCTTACAACTTGTCTGAAGGCCAAGATAGAGACGTGAAGTAATTCTAGCATAAAAGTTTAGATTAAAAAAAATCGAAACACCTAATTGTGCCCTTATTAATTTAGACCATCATAGGATGTAATTACATAAGAGACTTTTAAAATCATCTACTCTAATTCTCTCATTTGCCAAATGAGGATACTTGGTCCCAGAATTTATTTAAAATACCCCAATAGACTAATTGTTTTTGCCCTTTCCATTCTTTGTAAGCACATTATACACTGTGTGGTCTCCCTGCCCATAAGAAGCATAAATGTTTATGGTAGGTAGTTTCCCTAAGAGAAACTTGATTCTATCATAATTCAGTAATATATCGTGTTTTATTTAATACCCTTTCAGACCAAAATTGTAGATGGCTGTCATTGGCATATTATATTAATAATGAATTTATATAGTTGGAAAAGTGAATACAGTTCTAGTATTTAGTACTATGAGAATCATTATTACAGATTGTCAGTAAAATATACTGAGAAGTTTAGAATTGAACCTCGTATTATTACCATATTAGTTGTTGAGTTTGTAAATAAATGCTCAGAGTAGTGTACATCTAGTGAAATGGAGATAGAAATGATGAATTTTCATTTATGTGATTTGTAGAAATCATTGAATACTTTAGGAATAAAATCTCCAGTTTAAAGTGAATTAGTTGAACTGTGGTTAACCAACTAAATAAAATAAAATGTGGATGTGGATATATATGTGTTTATTTAAAAACAACTAAAAAGTATATATATGTACATATTCATACAAATGTACACACACAATACATATGTATATATATATTATACATATGCTTTTGAAACAGTTTTCTTGTTTTTAAATTAAAACTATTTTCAAAATTTTCCTCAGGACATGAGCTTTATGAAGAAGAAAATTTGAATTTGCTCAAATTTTAATACTTCTGGATTTTCATGATTGTTAAATTCAAAATCAAATATTTAAAATGAATACATATCATCCTTTGGATCTCATTTTCCTCATTTATAAGCTGAAAGATTGGAGTGCTTGACTTCTAAGGTTCCTTTCAGTACTAGACTGTCATCTGTTAAAAAAAAAAAATTGTTATCTTGACTTTCTGCTTCCTTTTCAACATTGAAAAAAATTTAAAAGAAAGAAAAAGAAAATCCTCATAACAAATATACATGGTCCAACAAAACAACTTCCTAAAATATATGTTTTACAGTATTTTAGAACATTTAAGGCTTCTCTGGCAGGAGCTAAGTGACATTTCCTCTTTATTCCTCTCATTTTATGATTTAACATTGTGTTAATCAAAGTTCTAAAGTCTTTCAAAGTTGTTTTTGCTGTAATGTTCTTTAGACCCTGTCATCTTATGTTTTGGGCCATAAAAAGATTTTACACAAGAGCAAATTCATTAAGGTTTGGAGACATTTCATTTGTGTATTTAATTCCTATCTGACAGATTAAATGAATGCAAATGAGTTTCAAAGGCATTCCCTAATATCTTTCCTGTATTATATGACCAAAGCTATTGTTAGAGCTTATCTCTCTTATTATATTAGTTACAGGTAATGGACAATAGCATCAGGCAGAATTCAACATTTGTTGCGCCTTAGCTATAAGATTTAAATTTCTTTTTGGAGGCCAAGGTTTGAATGAAATAACCCATAACATCACTCTTTCAGACTCTCTTTAAATACAGAGTTCAGGATGAATCATTTTTAGGACATGTCCTTGAATGAACTTTGAAGCTGCTGAACTTTTCATTTTGTTTGACCCTTTTATTTGGGAAACCATGGCCACTTTGGTATTAGAGATTAAAATCCCTTGGGATTGATTTATGTTAGTATATTACTAAACCAACCGAGATATAGCCAGTGAATGAGGGTGTTTTATGGAACAAAGAACTCATCAGTGCATGTGCATAGAAGATTCATAAGGGTCACAGTGGAGTTTTATCATTATAGAAAGTGTATTAATCATAAATTCTGTGAAAGATTTGTAAGGGCAAAGCACTGGAGAGTGAATCATGCAACTCTCCATTCCCCAAGCATATCCTTGGAGTACTTTCTCAGCTGGTCACATGTAACTGCTCATTACAAAGACAACTGAGTTGGGGAACAGCACCTTGTTGGTTGGATGCCATCAAGAGCCTTCTCTTGTTCTTCATACTGTATCATATCAAGCCCTTCAGATGGCTCCTTTTCAGCCCCGTTTCTAGTCGCTTTTTTCTTGTTTCATTGTGATCTTTTCAGTTGTTACCGGTTACTGTCAGTGCTGTGGAAGTAGAGATATGTTTATAATAACATATGATGGCAGAGTCAGATACATCATAAGGCAGTGTGTCCTGCAAAACATTACAGCTGACTCCCTAAAAGCCTGATCTGAATTGTCACTTTTAAGATGATATTAGTCCTTTTCCTCTTACCAGCATTGTAAAGGAAATGCAACACATGCTCTGAAACTCCAGAAGAGGTAGATTTACCAACTTGCTCATCTTCCTTTCGGTGAAGAAATATAATTAGCAAAAGAGAGATACTTTATAACATAAATGCTTATAATAGTTAATAAGGAAATCTTTCATTTTATCAAACTTCTTGTTACCCTGCAGATTTTCTACAGCTCTCGTCACACTCAGAATTGTCAGAGCAATGGTCTATCTCAAGGCTTAATAACCTTAAGTAGGCTGAGGAAACTAGGTACTTGTGCATAAATTGTTATAATGTTCAATTATTGTCAAAATCTAAATGAATTCAGTAAATCTTAGTAAATGCCTATTGTAGAACAGGGCACTGTTTTAGGTGTTGGAGATAGGAGATTAAAACAAAATCATCTCTGCCTTCAGGGAGTTTATAGCTTACTGGAGAAATGTAATACACTCAGATTAGTAAATACAGGACATATTCAGAATAATGAAAGGAAAAGAAGGGAGAAAGAGAGAGAAACAGAGATAGAGACAGAGAGACAGACAGAAAGAGAAACAGAGCAGAGAGAGAGTGCAAGTGAGCATATATTAGGGGCATAATTAGGGAAGTCCTAGTGTGAGAAGTGTCACATGAACTGTGCTTTAAAGGAAACCTGGGGTTCTAAAAAGTAAGAAGGTAGAAAATGGGACATGATATAAGGGAAAACTCTAGCAAATTCAATGAATAAAAACCTGGAGAATGTAGGGAGAAATAGGGAGACTGGAAAATTAGGAGAGAGGCAGATCACATTGGTGTACCTTGTTTTATTGTATTTGCTTTATTGCACTTCACAGATATTGCTGGGGCAGTAAGAGGGTTATTTCTGTTGCTCTTTTAAACAAATTGAAGTTTTGTGCTAATCCTGCATTGAACAGATCTATTGTATCCATTTTGATCATGTCTTAATAAATGGTATGAAATATTGTTATATATACATTTCGACCAGCCTGTTTTCTAATTTTTTAAATAATTTTCGTCCTTTTTTTAAACATTGTATTCTTATCCTAAAAGCTTAAATATTTACATTTGTCAAACACAACATCATTATAATCATTTGCTACTTTGGGTTGTATGTCAGCTCTGTTCCACTGATCCATTTTTCTATTTCTTAGCCAGTCTTAGATAATTTTGTTAATTACTGCTTTATAACATAATTATAATCTTATAATGACACTTTTCATTAATTCTTTTGATAGGCTTGATCTTTTGTTTTTCCAAATGAATTAATATTATTTTTCTATCTCCGTGAAATTTTTGGTAATAATTTGGATGACATTCAATAAATATATTAATTTAGGTAAAATTGTCATTATTAGCATATTGACTCTGCCCATTCATGAACAATTAATATTTATCCAGTGATTTAAGTCTGACTTTATTTATGTTTGTTGTATAAAAGTGTTTTGTAATTATGTTTATGTAGTTCCTGGGTTTGTCTTTTCAGACATACTCCCAGGTATTTTATATAGTTTATAATTATTTTAGATGAGGTATTTTTTACAATCTCTCCTTGCAGAGTTTTCTTGGTGATATATAGAAATGCTGATGATGCAAGTAGGTTTATTTTATATCCTACTATTTTGTTAAAATTTTTATTTCAATTAACTTTTTAGTGGAATATTTGGGATTTTCCAAGTATATCATTATATCCTTTCTGGAGAAATAGTTTTATTACCTCATTACCCATTCTGATTCCTTCAATATCTTTTTCTTCTCTTGTTGCTATTGCTAGTATTTGTAATAGAAAACTGAATAATATTGGTGATAATGGGCATCTTTATTTCACTTCTGATCTTATTGGGAAGGCTTCTAGCCTATCCCTATTACAGATAATGCTTGCTGATGATTTTAGGTAGATGCTTCTTATCATTTTAAGGAAAATCCATTGAGATATGTACTTTGAGTGTTTTTAATAGAATGAGTGTTGTATTTAGTCAAAAGCTTTTTCTGCATCTATTCATATAATCATATAATTTTCATTACTTTTGTTACTAATATAATCAGTCATGTTAATAGTTTTTCTTATGTTAAACCATTCCTGTATTCTTGATATAAATCCCACTTGGTCATCACATATAATCTTTATGATGTATTGTTTTAGTCTCCTAGTTTGTATTTTATGTATCATTCTTTGCATTCATATTCATTAATGAAATTTCTCTATAATTTTCCTTCTCTGTTTTTGCTCTTTCTGATTTAGGTATCAATACCATATTTGTTTCATAAAAAGAGTTAGGTAGAGCTCCTTCTTTATCTATTATTCCAAATAACTATTTAATATTGGAATTAGTTGATCTTTAAATGTTTGGTTGAATTCACTTGTAAATCTGTCTAGTCCTAATGGTTTTTTTTAGTATGAGAAACAAGACCCCAGACTCAGTTTCAAAGTTTGTGATGTTTTATTGATAGAGATTGAAGGATGCAGCCCTTGATTCTCATGAGAAGCAGGAATATTTCCCTCAACGAGAGGGCTGATACAAAAGCAAGTGCAGGCTTTACTAGGTTAGTCCCCTCTCTATTCTCTCCCGTTTAAATTTTAACTGGTCAGTGGAAGGGTTCTTGGTAAGCCCCAAGAATGCCCTCTTCCCTTGCCCATTATGTCTAGATTTGGGTTATTGCTTTCCCCTAGGCAGAGAAGATAATATGCTTGAGCCTCATTAAGCAAACATAATAAAGAAAAGCCTTCTCCAGGTCATTGACCCTCGCTGGTAATTTAAACCAGTTTCTAGCCTAGCCTCCTTTATCAGGACTTTGCTGGTAAGCTTGTTCCTTTTTCTGAAAGGTGATTGGTCAGCAGTGTTTGTTATTCTATATTACCTTGAAACTTGCAACATCTTGTGGAAACTTAACTTGGAGTATTTCTCACATTAAGAAGTTTATTAATGGCCTGTTCAATTTCTTTTTCTAGAATAGTTTATTTAGGTAATCTATTTCTTCTGTTAATCTAGATATTTTTATTTTTATAAATATTTTTCCATTTCACATATATTGTTAAATTTATTGGCATATAATTGGGCAAAATAACTCCTTCCTTTTCATTGTGGCTCCTTATTTTTCATACTATTTTGATTCTCTTTTTTCTCTCTTTTGATCATATAAACTAATGATTTAATCTGTTTTACTGTTTTTTCATAAAGCTAATTTCTAGTTTTATTTATGAATTCAATGGTTTCCTTACATTAAATTTTATTAATCTAGCCTTTAATTTTTAGGATTTTCAACTTGGTATTTAATTGTGGATTTCAATGTGTTCTTTTTCAATTAAAAAAAATGTATAAACAATTCATTAGTCTGCTCTTTTTTCTATTTTATTAATCTACCATGGGTCCTCAAACTTTTAAAATGGGGGGCCAGTTCACTATCCCTCAGACTGTTGGAGGGCCGGACTATAGTAAAAATAAAAACTTTGTTTTGTGGGCCTTTAAATAAAGAAACTTCATAGCCCTGGGTGAGGGGGATAATCGTCCTCAGCTGCTGCATCTGGCCTGCAGGCTGTAGTTTGAGGACCCCTGAATTCTAAGCAGATAGAGATAGAAGTTTTCCTGTGATTATTTGTTTTGCTAGATCCCATAGATTTTGAGGTGGTGTTTCATTATTGTCCTTCTCATTAATAAAATTACTTTTTATTTATATGATTTATTCTTTAACTTACTTATTCTTTAAGATTAGGTTATTTCTTCTCCAATTAATTTTAATGTGTTTCCGTGGTTCCTTATTAAATGTAATTTTTATTTCATTTTGATCTGAAAAGAATGCACTTAATATATCTGCCTTTCTGCATTTGATAATGTTTCTATGCCCTACCATATAGGTGATTTTAAAAAAGGCAACATGTATCACTTAGCTGTGATGTTCCTGTGAGTTTTCATTATAGAGGTGATTAGTGTTTTTCTATTTCTATTTTTATCCTCTTTGTGTAAAACTTTAGGACAATTTTCCTAAATAATCTCTTGAAGCATGGTGTCTAGATTCTTTGTTTAATTTATATCTTTCGAGCAGTCCAATACTTCTTATACTGTCTTCGATCCGTTCTACAGGTCAGTTGTTTTTCTAATGATATATTTCATATTCTCTTCTATTTTTTCATTCTGATTTTGTTTTATTATTTCTTGGGGTCTTATGAACTTAGCTTCTCTTCTGTCAATTCTAATTTTTAAGGCCTTATTTTCTTCTGGAAGGCTTGAACTGTGGGGATGATTCCTCAGGCATTATGGTTTTTGTAAAGTTGTTTTCTAAGCTCTGTCTGGGGGCTCAACCTCAGGCACTCCTCTCCACCCCTGAGCTATGGTTGGGGCCCCTAGTCTTCATGTTACCATCAAGGCTCTTGTTTCCTGTGGTCACTACTGTGGCTGCAAACTTCAACTCACCCTTCTGCCCTGGAACCAAAAATGGGGACTCTGTTCTTCTATGAGTGCCCACAGCTAGCAGGGTCCTCAGCCTTTCTGACCCACTTATTACCTGCTTGCTCCTCCTTATCCACAGCCATAGCCCAGACCATGTCTGGTCAGTGTGCCCATGCTTAGCATCCGGTTTCAGGGGAGGCCCTATAACCATCCTGTGACCCCTGCCCAACAACACTGTCTATGAGGTCAACATTCCCCAACGGGAAACTCCAGCAAGACCTCGATGCCCTTCCATCCACCAGGGCTTACTATTTGTTGATTCAGTGGAGTCTGCTTGGAGGTGTTTGCTCTTCAATTGTACAAAGTAGGGTCTTTCCTCTTAAGAAGAGAGGTGATATTTGTGGAAATATATAGAGGAATTGCACATGTTTAACATATGTTGGATCACTTGCTGACTGGTGGAGGTGGAAAAGGGAGGGGGAAAATAAGAACACAGGGTTTTGTAGGGGTGAATGTCAAAAATTATCCATGTAGTATGTGTATGTATAATAATTATTATTATTATTTTTGCTTTTTGCTAAGGCAATTGGGGTTAAGTGACTTGCCCCGGGTCACATAGCTAGGAAGTATTAAGTGTCTGAGATCGGATTTGATCTTAGGTCCTCCTGAGGTCAGGACTAGTGCTGTATCCACTACATCAACTAACTGCCCCTATGTATATATTTTGAAAATAAAAATCTGTATTAAAAAAATAAAAGATGACAGCTGCTTTACTGCCACTTTAATTTATTTCTGCCTCTCAAAGTTCACTGTTTAGACAATATTTTATATTGTTTGGGGAGAAATTTAGAAGAGCCAGGTAATTTCCTGCCTTATTCCACTATCTTCCAGAATCCTTCTCCAATAAAGTAATTTTATTATTTTTATTTTTAAATTTTTTCTTTTGTTTTTTCTTTATTTTTAACACACATTGCTTGTATGAATCATTTTGGAAGAGAAAAATCTGAGAAAAGGGGAAAAAGGGAGAGATTAAAAAATGGAAAAAAGAAGTGAACATAGTATGTGTTGATTTATGTTCAGTCTCCTTAGTTCTTTTTTTTGGATGCAGATAGCATTTTCTGTTCAAAGTATAATGGGAGTGCTTTGGATCACTGAACCACTGAGAAGAACTAAGTCCTTCATAACTGATCAACACACATTTTTGTATTTTTAGTTCTGCTTGTTTCACTCAGCCTCAGTTCATGGAAATCTTTCCAAGTCTTCCTAAAATCAGCTTGTTCATCTTTTTTATTAACTTTGTATATCACAACTTGTTCAGCCATTCCCCAATTGATGGACATCTACTAACTGTCCAATTTTTTGCTACCACAAAAAGAGCTGCTACAAACATTTTTGCACATGTGGGTCCTTTTCCCTCCAATAAGGTGATTTTCATTAAGGTATATATATTTATGTTAATTAAAATTACTTTATATATAATTTACTTTATATAAATTATTTTTATATATGTGAATGTATATACACACACTATATATATTTATATATTTATATGTAACACTCATTGTTCAGTCATTTTTCAATAGAATCCAACTCTTTGGGGATTCTATTTGGGGTTTCTTTGTTAAGGATGCTGAAGTAGTTTGCCATTTTTTTTTCCAGCTTATTTTATAGATGAGGAAACTGAGGCAAAGTGTTTAATGACTTACCCAGGATGACACAGCTAGTGTCTGACATGAGATTTGAATTCAGAAAGTTGAATCTTCCTGGCTCAAGACCCAGTATTCTCTTTACTGTGGCACCCAGCTGCCCAGGCACAACACTATCCTACATTTAATAAGCTACAGCATAGTATAAATATAACTTACATGCATTGGGAAACCAAAAGAAATTCATATGAAATTTATAGTGATCTGGCACTAAACTCACAATATCTCTGAGATATGTTTATTATATAGGGTCTTAAAAGCCAGGCCCAGGGTTTTATTTTTTTACCCTGGAGGTAATAGTTACTGACAATTTTTGAAGTGTGGGAAGACATGACCACATCAGTGCTTTAGCCATGTGACAGTGTTCCGCAGGATGAATTGAAGAGACAATAGAATAAAGTTAGGATCTAGGCTGGGGGTAATAAAAGCCTGAACTTCTTTCCCATTTTTAATTTTTTTTTTTCCCTAGCCACTGCCCAGTTTTTAATTGTCAAAGCCATTACATGATATATCTCATGGATACAGTTCACTTGCAAAACGAGAATTTGGGATGCCAAGAATAACAACAACAAGAAGGATAACCATAAAAACTAGCATTTATGATACTTCAAGTTTGCAAGGTGCCTTAGAAATATCATCTCATTTTATTCATCTTACAAGCAATTTGGTGGTTCAGCAGACAGAGTTCTGGATATGGAGTCAAGAAGCCCTGAGTTCAAATATGGCCTCAGACACTTATTATCTGTGTGACCCTGGGCAATTCACTTCCTTATCTGCCTTCAAGAAAACCTCAAATGGGGTCACAAAGAGTTTGAAATTATTTAAACACCTTAAGAACAATAACATCCATCTTATATTCAATAGTGTATTATTGATTCTAATCCAAATTTAGCAGTACCTTAGTTGCCAAGGTATTCTAGAAAACAAGTTGTCTTTGTAAATGAATTATTATTTGACAATGTAAAGGATTTTAGCTGAAATATTTTCAATGATGTGTTCTTTTTAGAGAGGTAGAAATTTTCTTCTCATAGATTCACTAACATAGATGAGCAGAGATGAAAACATAATATTACTGATTTACATTTGCTTATATTCAAGTATTTTTATCTTACCAAAAATAGAGTTTATGTTTGTCCTCATCTATTTTTCTGTGTCTTTCCTGAAGTTTATGATAATTATTAATACTTCCATATAGTTCCTTATTATTCCTTTGGTATTTATAGGATCCTTATATCAGTTCCTTCTAATTTAAATGCATTTAAATTTCTAAGTATTCTATACCTTTATCCTTCCTAATTTTTCTTGTTAACTCGATATTTATTTTCATTCTACAAAGCTCTTTCATAACTATTAGAATAAGGAATTATTGAATATTTCAATTTCTAATTTTTCAAAATTTTAAATGATGCTTTTTTCTCAATCTTTTCAAAATTAGCGAACTAGCCTAATTTAGGCCAGACCCATGATGTTTTCCTCTTCCATTGCTAAGACTTTTCTCTAGGCTAAACATCCCTCATACTTTCTGTTTGTCCTAATATGGCATTATTTGAAGGCTGTTCATAATCAAAGTTCTTTTTGTTAGATCCTCATAGCAAACTGGTTAAGCTTTATAGCAGTAATGTTATTGTCATTATTTTATGGATCAAGAAATAGGATTAGAACCTCACACTGGTAGTAAGGCACCATTCTTCACATTTAAATGTAGCCTTAACCACTTTTAGGTAGGTCATTGTGTCATTCTGGATTCTTTCCCTGTTAATTGTAATCTAAGTATATTTTACTATCCATATTATTTCAAGTTTTCTTGGTTTTTACAATGGCACTCATTTGTAAAACATTTGATTGAATTAGGGATGATATCAATATTACTGAAATAGAAGATATATATATTTTATGGAGAAAGTAGGCATAATAGTATCCTCATTTTTATACAATTTAATTTAGTTTTTATTTGCATATTCCAGTTTCCTTCCTCTCTTCACTTTCTCCTCCACTCACTGAGAAAGCAAAAATATTATATTCATTATTCATGTGAAGTCATGCAAAACATATATCTGTGTTAGTCATGTTCTCAAGAGAAGGAAAGGAAAATAATGAAAAGGAAACATATTCTTCAGTCTGCACTGTGAGACTATCAATTCTCTGTATAGATGTCGATAGCATTTTTTATATCATGATTCTTTTGGAATTATGTAAATCATTGCATTGATCTGAGTTTATAAATCTTTCACTTTCACAAGTGATTATCTTTACAATATTGCTGCAGATTTGTAGATTGTCCCCCTAATTCTGCTCACTGCAGTTTGCATCAGTTCATATAATCTTCCTGGGTTTTTCTGAAAACATCTTGCTTGTCATTTCTTATGGCACATTTGTATTCTGTCACACAGTGTCACAGTTTGCTACATTCCGCTTGCTGAGTTAACTAATCCAAGGATAGTAGATGTAGTAATTTTTTAAAAGATAAATGACATTTACTGTAATACAGTTCTTATAAGGATGCAAATGGGTGGTAGATTCCCCCTTAGTAGAGTTTTTTAAGCAGAACCAGATATTTAAAGTGTCTTCTGGTTCTAGTTTGGATATTTCCAGGTTTGTGATGTTAATTCCTCAATGCATTAAGATTAACATTAATTTAAAGAAGAATTACAGGTTTATTGCCACAAAAATAGCTCATCTTGGTTGTTAATAATCTTTAAAATTTCACTGTGGCCTCAATTTACAAGTTAAATGTGTAGTTATTTAGCATGTTAGGGATTCTTTGTTATTCTTGGGAAGATTCACTATCAAAATTGATTATCCTCTGGTTGTGGTGGTTGGAAGAATGACAGAGTCAGGCTGTTTGGTGCCTTTTAATTTGTCTGGAATTCTTTTTGTAAAATAACCTCCATTAATTATTTCAGAACAAATTTGGTTTGTTCTGTAATGTATTTATTCAAAAACACTTGAATCATAGGTTTGGGCCTGGAGAGAATCTTTCAGGCCATATTGTTCTGTGCTTTCACTTTATAGAAAGGAAAATGAAATGTGTGGAGGCCCAAGGTCACACAAATAGTAAGCTGAAGAAATGGAGCTTAGCTCTCTGTCCTCAGATGTTCAGGCCAGCTCTGGCCTGTACTCAGTCAGGCCGGTGATTGGTCACCTTGTAAGCTGAAGCGTAACTATAAATCTACATTGTTTAATATTTTATACTGAGGCTCAGAGTGTACATTAAATACTAATGTTCTTGGTATAAATCACATATGTGATAATTAGATGGCATAGTGAATAACAGTACTTACTTGGATTCAAGAAAACCTGAATTTGAATCTTGCCTCAGGCATTTGCTTGCTCTGTGATATAAGGCAAGTAACTTAATCTCTTTCTTCTCAGGGTTTTATTTTATTTTATTTTATTTTTTTTGTAAAATGGGGGGAAATCTTAACTCACAAGTTTTGGGGAGATTAAAATGAATAATATATGAAATTTTGTTGTAAACTTTGTTGACTATGCTAAATAAATATCAGCTATTGTGGTTAATATTTTCATTTCTACTATGCTCTGTGCCCTGGGCGACTTGTTCTATAATAACCTGAGTTGATTGGGCCAGTGGGAATCTAAACCGAATCTGATTCTAGAAGTATTTCTTTGACAGGCCAGCACTTCTCCCGAAGGGTTTGGGGCTGGAGGGAATACAGGCCCAGGTGGGCCTTATTTTTTCCCTGGAATGATCTGAGCCAGTCTTTCTTTGTAATGCTGTCTTTCAGGTTGTGGACTACATCCTCCCTCCCTTGGTCTCTTTGGTTCAGAGTCAGAATGGTAAGTAGAGCCACCGCTACGCATCCAGAGCTCGCATTCCGGATTTATCAGACGTCCTTGGTCACATTTTTGGTGCGTTTTCTTTCAAGTGGAATGGAGACTCTTCAGTTTGCGGTTGTTGTCCGAGACCACGTCCCTATTGGTCAGCCATGAGGTTGTGGCGGAGGAGGAGGAGAGCATGGATTCCAACTCCAAGCTTCTGTCGCTGATTCGTGACGTCCTGCTTCCCCAGTAAGTATGGCCACCTTGCTGGGCTGGGACAGCCGGGGCGCTGGCGTTCACGGGACTGGGTCAGTGCTGGGGGAGAGCTGGGAGTGTGACCCAGGCTTGCCGGAACATTTCCCGGGTACAGAGAGAGGCCAGAAATGACCACCTGAGGTCACACCGACCTCGTGCCACGCTTTGTCACCTGGTACTGGAAGTTTAGGTGGTGACCCGTTATTGCTCCTCGCAGGCCCCAAGGGAAGCTGTTTCTCTTTAAAGGGCCCGGTTTGGGGGCTTTCATCTGCAAGAACTAGAGCACTGGGGCAAAAGCGCACTAAGCGTGTTCACGACCTTGTCTGGCTAAGGGTTTTCTGGGGCCCAGCTCTAGTCCTTTCGGTACCTTCATCGTCCTGAGTAGGAGAGTTCTGTGTGTGATCCGGCTGTGTGTGAACCAGGGGCTTGATGTCCTGTTGGAAGTCCCAGCAATAAATGTCGGTAATAAAAATCCCCAGGGACTGTGGTCACTGCTGAAATATTTTTGAAAATGACACTCACAGTGTCTGCCGGGCCTTGAGGTGACTCTGGCTCCTGAAGCCTCTTGCCAACAGGGCCATGAAGGGTCCGTCAGGCTAGAAAGGCTGCAGGGGAGCAGGTGGGCCGTCGCCCACGTCTGACCCGAGAGCCGTGAAAACCAGCACGATGAGAATGGGCCTGCCTCGTGTGGCCCCCATGAGCCAGTGCAGGGAGCGGGGTAGTGTCGGAAGATGGGACCCTCCACACGAAGCGCCACAGTTTCTAAACTGTCTGCAAACATTCTGCCCTTGGATTCAAAGGGAGAGGACTTCCTGTTGGAGGAATCAAGCCGTGTATACTCATTTTCAGTGAAATCAGAAGATGGAAAAATATTTCAGACAAATGGAAGCATGACCCACAGATTCTCCTTTGAGAGACAACAAAGGAGTTGGTAGAGTGCAGAATGAATGTGTGAAGGCAGCATATGCACAGATGTATGCGTCTTTCTATACACAGTTATATACATATCTGACTGATGTAAACATTTGTTTTCTTGGCTCTACTAGCTTGTAGTAAGGGCTGTTTTTCCTTTGTTATCAGTTGGGGTGGGAAAAGAGTCAAAAGGAGAGAAGGTGGTTATTTGATGATTAAAAATGCCCATTTTAAAATTTCAAAAAAATATCATACCCAGATTCCTGAGGGAGAAGTTGTATCTAAATCTAGCTGCCTTCCATCATCTCAATAGTAGAAAACAATAAAGGAACACCAAACAACAAAGAGGACATGGGAAAGACTTCATCTCATGGAAAACTTCACCAAAACTTCAACACTGAGAGCACAAACAATGAGGATGTGTGTTTTAAGGCCAGTGCTTGAACTTAGGCCTTTCTTACACTCAGCCCTGTGGTCTACTGCTACATTTAGTGCCTCTTTTTACAGACTAGAAATATAATAATGGGGACTAGTTCTGCAATTTCACTGGTAGAGGTGAATCACAAATAAAGAAATTTGACCAGTGAAGATCAACAGTATTCCTAAAATTTAGGATCTCAGAGTACTAAGCATATATGTGACTTTGTTCAAGTTCTCACAGCCAGTATACATCATAGCTTGAACTATAATACAATAAAAGTAGTACCTAATAATGAAGATATAATCAAAAGATATATTTATTAACTAGCAACTAAATAATGGCTCAGGTAAAGAACAAATCAAATGGTAAATACTTATGTGGAAGAGAATAATAAAAGTGTTAAGTAACATATCAAAATTTATGTAGTGCTGCTAATATACTACTTAGAAGAAAAATATTTCAGGAACAAAAATATCCATCATCTGCATAGAGATAATAATTGGACCCACGGGACATCAAATACAACAAGCAGTATTGTTTCCAGATGACTAATGTTTAAGCATTATTTCTTCTTTCCTATTAAGAAATTAAATTTATTGGAGCAGAAAGTTAAATATGTCAATCATTTTGTTAGATTGTTTTTCTTAATTTTTTAAAACATAATTATTTATTGGAAAGTGATAGTGCTGTCAAAACAAAATATATCAAGACTTTTTAAAAATAAGGGAATTAGGAAGGATTGAACCTACTAAGCAATCAAATAACAGCACCAAAAAAAAATTTGGAATTGGTTGTATTTTAAGAGTCAGGAAATGACTTGTCACCACTACGCAAGTTATTTCTGAAGCAGCTGTGTGTGGTGAAAACACCAAATTATTACAAAAAAGTTAAAAAATAACATGCTAGAAGAAAAACTAAAATGAGAAGATATGATATATAGTTTTGATCAACAGATCAAAGTAAAAGAATAAACAATGACTTAGACTATCACTATTTTCTAAAGAAATTTTACTGCTGCGAATAAGTTTTCACAATTAGGAGACAATGGCAAGCTACAGCCAGCAAATATTTAATGTACTTCCTGAAGAAGAAATCTGGCAGCCATAGGCAACACTGGTTTAGCATAAATTCATTTGTAAAATCTTACAAAGAAAGATACAGAACTACTTCACAAAACAAAGAATTAAGTAAAGGGAAAAAATAGTATGTAGAGAACTTGACAAGAGATTCAATTAAGGTAAATAAGCTCAAGAGAATCTAAGGATGAATCTAGGAGAGCAACAAACTGATAAAACAAAAATCTATTACAATTTCACTAGCTTTGCTTTTATCAGTGATTTTGGAACCATCATATTTGGACTCTTTTAATAACAATCTTTCATATGTTGCCTAAAACTGAACAGGAAGAGTAGGCTATGTTGTATTCAGACAATTGTAGGAATGCTTTAAATATCTGTTTTTTGAACAACAAGATTAAGTGATGATTAAGTGTGAAAGACTTACCTCTTTTCAACAATGAGGTGATTCAGACCAATTCTATCAGATTTTGATGAAGAGAGCCATTTGCACCCAGAGAGAGGACTATGGGGACTGAATGTGGATCACAAAGTAATATCATCACCTTTTTTGTTGTTGTTTGTTTATTTTTCTTTCTCAATTTTTTTTTTCCTTTTTGATCTGATTTTTCGTGTGTATCCATGACAAATGTGGAAAAAACAAAATAAAATGAGCTAGGAGGAAAAAAATTAATTATCCTTTTGTCTTGAGCTCTTTTGCTTTTCAAAATATATTATTTCCATTCCCTTCTATGGTTTGTTGTGGTTATAAAATTATCTTGTGTTATTCAAATTTACTTTATATTTGAAGTTACTCCTTCAAGTCTGTTACAGATAGTGCTGTCATCTAGATTGTCAAAATTGAACATTATGTGTCTTGGAATTCATGGTGTAGGCTTGACTGCTCCCTTCCCTTGGGCTAGGACAATTCCTGGGATGTGGGGAAATTGAGACATTAATGCTCTACTGGTGGAATTGTGAATTGATCCAATTATTTGGTTAGATCATTTGAACTTTGCTCAAAGGGCTATAAAACTGAATATACTCTTTGACTTGATGATACCATCACTAGCTCTGTATTCCAAAAAGATTGTTTTTTTTTTTTTTTAAACAAAAAAACAAAACCCAAAATGGGCCTATTTGTACAAAAAAAATTTGTCAGTTCTTTTTGTAGTGGTGAGGAGGTTGGAAATTGAGGGAATGTCCATCAATTGGGAAAAGACTGAACAGGTTGGGGCAAATGATAGTAATGGAATATTATTGTACTATAAGAAATGACAAGAAGGATGCTTTCAGAAAATTCTGAGAAGACTTACATCAATTGATGCAAAGTGAAGTGAGAGAACACTCACTGTAAACAGTACCATCACTACCAACAATACTATATGACGATCAACTGTGAATAACGTTAACTATTCTCAGCCATACAATTATCCAAAATGATTCCAAAAGACTCATGATGAAAAATACTATCCACTTGCAGAGAAAGAACCGATCACATCTGAATGCCGATAAAAGTATTTTTACTTAATTTTAAAAATGTTTTAAATCCTTTTTTCACAACATAATTAAAATAGAAATATGTTTTGCATGATTGCACATGTATAACCTACATCATCAAACCACAAACTGCTGTCTAAGGGAGAAGGCAAGGGCTCGAGGGAGGCAGAGATTTTGGAATTCAAAATTTTTAAGTAATATTAAAAATTGTCTTTACATAATTGGAAAAATGTTCAAATCCCTCTCAAAACAAAAAAATATATATTTTGCTTGGCTAGAGATCATATGTTCTCTTTTTAACATTGCTTTTTACTTCTGTTCTTCCAAATTATTCTTGCCTCCAATATGTGTCACCAATTACTAAATTGTTCTCTCTTCTTCTTGAGAAAGATTTACTACTATGGATTAAATTTTTTCTACTTTGAAATTATTTCTGCTGGGCAGATCTTAAATTCTTCAATTTGTGTCTTTTTAATTTCTTTCAAGAACCTTGATTTTCTCCTGAATTATTCAGGAACATCCTGCTGTGCTTCCATGCTCTCTTCGGAGGCTTCATCACTTACTGATTCTATTTCCTTGGTCTTATTTAGAGACATTTGAACTTGTTTAGACAAAGGCCACTTTGTTTTCTATTTTAGTAGTTGTTGGGCTAAGATTTTAATAAAATTCTCTCTCTTCCAAGATCTTTGGTAATTTCATTCTTTGTTGTTTTATATTCCCATACTACTTACTTTTTAAAAAGTCTTTCCCTTTGACCACAGAGTTGTTCAAGCTCTTCTCTCTTTGGGGAATTCACTTTCCATTGGCCTTCCTCCCAGACCAAAGTGATTTCTTGGGGTGGGGGGTGGCAGGCGACTGGGCAGCTCATTGCTACTTTAGGCAGAAAGAGCATGCTTTCCATTACTTTTTTTTTATCCATTTGCTGCAAGGAGGGAGGCAGAGTTGAGTTCTGTTGCCACAAAATGACAGGGTATAGGCAGGGACCAAGACTGCCACAGCTAGGAAACTTCCCCGCGCCTTCCAGAGCACAAACCTGGGGATCCCAGGGTGACGTCTGGCCAGATGTTAAGATCTGGGGAGGAAAGAGGGACTGAGAAAGAAACAAGAATTTGGATTAACCGGCCGTCAGTTCACTGTGGTGTTACCTTGTTATTATTCACTTGTCCACGGAGTTGGGAACTCCTCCATTTTCCGTAATCAGCGCTTTCTGCCGAGAACCTTTGTGTCCCGGGTCAGCGGTCCGGCCCACAGTCGCACGGGTGCCAGAGCGCTGAGCCCTGCTCTGTTTCATTTCCGGCTCAGAGGCCGCACTGAGCGCCATGATCTGCAGAGGGAAGGTCACGCTCCCTCCACTCTCCAAGTTAAATCCCGTCGGTGCGGGAGCTGACCTGGAGGCATTCCCCTGGCCGAGGGCGTCTGATTGCATCACTGATTACGTCACTGACAAGCGCGGGAGTTCCCCCCTGCTGACCAAGGAGCCTCGAGCTCCGCCAGAGCACTCTGTGAAACTGGTGTGGGCTACAATTCCCAGCCGCGATCTCCCGCAGATCCTCCCGAGTGACAGCCCCGAGGGCCTCGGTCCCGTCTGAATGCGGACCTCCGCTCTGCTCCCGGCATTTCTCCTGGAGTTGTCAGGGAAAGAACACTGTGGTGATCATTCCTTATCGCTTCTGAAGCGGGCAAGAATCTGCCAGCGAGGACCGCGAGAGAGCCCCCTGTAACTGTCAGGGTCCCTTCTCCCTCCCCGAGATGCAGAATGGAGGCCTCTTTGATCTCCTGGGGAATAATCTCCTCTTGCTACGGTATACTGCCCAGGTAGGTCCATATAGATCACGAGCCGTCTCCGTTGGAAGGCTCCCAAAGAAGCCACTTGTGGGAGAGAACGTCCTAGGCCGCCTCCCAAGCTGAAGGCCGCCTCTGCCCACCTCGTTGTTGTGTGCCGTGGGCAGCACACCGGTTCTTGCCGGAAAATGGAACCGCCTCCATTTGAATTGTCTTAGGAAGATCCCGAGATCATCTGACGAGATAAAGTACTCGACACCGAGAGCCCCTTGTGCTGAACTGCCAAGCCCGGCAGCTCTGTCTGCGGAGAGCGCAGCCCCGACGGCTGCCCCCGCGCCCAAACTGCCAAATGCCCAATTACCTAAAGGTTATTTTACTGAGAACTTGTACGGCGGCCCCCACGTGGTGGTCAGAACGAGGGGCACAGGGGCATTCTCCGGGTCTTTCAGTGCTGATTGTGAGACACGCATGATGCTGGCGCAGGACCCGCGGGCCCGTGCTAAAGGAGGCCCCCGAGCAAAGCAGAACCGCGCAAAGGAACCGGGAGATGCCCGGATCTCGAGCCCTCTCCATCGGGAAGGTTCGCTCGAGCTGTTGTTGCCCAGCTCCTGGTAGGGCCTTCCAGTTGATATTGGACTATCCCCTGCGGTCAGACACGCTGAGGGGTGACCCAGCGTTGGGACACTGTTAGTGCTCCGTGGGGGCCAGGGGTGAACAGCACTCTTCTTGGTGTCTTGGCTTGCAGAGTTAACTATATTTGCCTTACTCGGGACTGGAGAAATTGTCCACTCCTCCGTCCTGATGTCACATTATCCGTAACCTTTGGGCAGTCGCACAGTGTTTTTAATTCTAGCTTCTCCTTGAAACAAAGGCATATTTTTAACTTAGAAATCCTTCTGTCGTCATGTGAGCCGTGACATACACTGTCTCCTTAAGACTGAATGGAAAGGGGCATAATGGACATGAGTAGGCTGCAATATAAGAAAGAATTTTCCAGCAGAAGCATCAGGTTAAAGTATGACTAAGAAGCTAGATGAGTCAGTCATGACATGAGAAGTGCCCAGTATCCTGACTGGAGTACAATAGATTCTTTGTGAAGTCTTGTTGATTAATTAAAGAGCCTCAGAGGATGATTACGGTGATTTAAAATGCAAGCAGTTCTGACGGGCAGCCAATCTCAGATTATATGGACTGACCAATCTTGTGCCCGAAGAATAGTAAGGCCTCACTCTTCCCTTTCTTATTCATGGGTGGGTGGGTACAGAAGGTCTCTGGATGCCATCTCTCTTACATATGTTGACAGATTATTTACTCTCATTTTTTAAATTTGTTTTGTTTTTTTGGTTTTGCTTAACAGTTTTTCTTTGAGACAACAGAAGGGTATTGTGAAAGGACCTGTAAAAATACACATAAGGTATTGAAAAAATTGCATAAAACCTTAAAAAAAAAAAAAAGAAAAAAGAATAAAATGTGCAGTAAATATACCTAAGTAGCAATAGTCATCACTTGCCTTCAATTAAATGCAAAATTAAAATGGAATTTAAAACATTCCAGCTACTGTATTTATCTCATAAAATCTTACTGCCTCAATTCTTCTAATTAGGTTGATCTGAATTGATGTTGCGTAAGCAAAGTTAACTCCTATTTTTGTTACTTTACAGTCTACAAAGCACAAAACCAAGTACTAAAGTATTCAAACCAATCAGTCAAGTATTTATTGACCACCTTTTGTGTACACAGTACTGTATTAGACACTATAGTGGGGTTGCCAACTCAACAGACTGTGTTACTATGTGCAGAATATACATGGTGAGAAACATGCAAAGAGACATGCTATGACTTGAGTGGAACATTAGGTGATGGGTAGGATTTGGATTGGTGGAGAAGGGGAGTGAAGATCTTGCAGGTAAGGAACAAAATGCAAGTAAAAGTAAAGGGATGAAAATGCACAGGGATAATTAGTTGACCAGCTTAATTTGAGCAAGGTCATCAAAGAGCATATTGGAGAATGGGGAGAAAGGGCCTGGAATAGAACTCCTAGATTCTCTAGGGAGTGGGGAGCATGTTCTCCACAAAGAAGGAGTGACTTGATCAAAATAATTCATTTAGAAGAATTAATTTTCTAGTTTGTGGAATGTATTGGATCACAAAGACATGGGAAAGAGACCAATTCTGAATTTCTTGTGATAGTTAATAGCTAAGAATTTGAATTATGGAATAGAAATAAGGCTTTGATGGGAGACATATAACTAGAAAGAATTAATAGGATATGTTAAGTATAGAGGAGGGAGTCAAAGGTCACCCATTTTTGGAACTGGGAAGATGATGAAATTAAAAAAAAAGCTACAACAACCACAATGGCTCCTGTTTCTTGATTCTTGAATATTTACAAAGTGCTTCACATATATTATCTCATTATTTCTTAATATTATATATATTATCTCACCCACAATGGTGCTATTATCTTCATTTTTATTTTTTATTTTTTGTTTTTGCAAAGCACTTGGGGTTAAGTGATGTATCCAGTGTCACTCAAATAGTATCAAGTATCTGAGGTGGATTTGAATTCAGGTCCTCCTGACTCCAGTGCTTTCCATTGTACCACCCAGCCACTCCCTATTATCCCCATTTTACAGAAGAGGCTACAAGTTACAAAGATGTTAAGTGAGTTGACCAGAATCACAAAGCTATTAATATTTGTGGTAAAATTTGCACCCAGGTTTAATTACCCCAAAGTCGTTGCCCCACCTACCTAACCATTGGTGGAAAGGGTTAAATTAGAATATGGAGCATAAATTCGTTTTGCATGTGTTGATTTGGAGGTAACTGGAGGTCCTTTGAGTGGAAATGTGCAGTAAGTACCTGGAGTTGTGTGAGGTGAGTTCAGGAAAGAGAGAGCGATGTGAATCATTAGTGTGGGCGGCCGTGAAAGCTGTGCTTAGTCTGGTACAGTAGGCTCTTAATTGGCCTCCGTTCCTCAAGTCTCTTCCCACTCCCATCCATCTTCCCCACGGCTGCCAAATTGATTTTCCTGAAGCTCAAGTCTGACCACATAACCCTCCTTATTCAGAAAACTCCCATGGTTCCCTGTGACCTCCTGGATCAAATGTAAAAGCCTCCATTTGGCATTTAAAACTCTTGACATGGACCCCTTTCTCTCTTTCCAGTCTTGCTCCTCACACTCCCCTCCTTTCCCAGCCCAGTGCTAGTTCCATTGTGCCACAGGGTCTTCCTATTGTCAAGAATAGATTTCTAAGGGTTTTGTTTTTACCATTTTTTCTCTAACTTTGAGTGGCATTTTTTATTGGAAAGATTTTACTGTCATAAATATTCTCATGGCCATTTGTTGTCTATGTGAGTGCAGCATTCAGCATATTTTTACTAGGAAAAAAAAATAATTACTGCTTTTCTCTTTCTGCCTTCTGTATGACCTATAAAGTCACCAGGGTCTTAATGACTCAGTAAATTATTAAGGTTTTTTTGGTTTGTGAGAGAGAAAAACATTCATTACAAATGAGAAAGTATTTCTTTTTAGAAATTGGAATTTATAGTTCCCATTATTTCTAGGACATTGCAGATACCATAGGAATAATAGCAGACCAAAGTTGTGCATTTGGAGCTCTAGTTCTTTATTGGAAGTCCTAGCAAGCACCCTGATGGTTCGAGGGGGCAGCCCTTTCCAGGAGTGACTTTAGCCCACCTGATGGGTGCTCTGATATACTGCCCTGGTGGCTACTTCAGAAGGAAAGGCCAAGTTGATTTTCTTTGGAGTCATTTGTCTACCGCTGTTGAAGACCAGTGGCCATCAGTGGGGGAAGAGGTGGGGGGGAAGGAGAGGAAAAGTTGGAACAAAACGATTTGCAACTGTCGATGCTGAAAAATTACCCGTGTATATATCTTGTAAATAAAAAGGTATATAAAAAAAGACCAGTGGCCGTCGTAAACATCAGGATGTCCAGAGGAAGTCAGCTTCCCGCCTTCTCGTTTCTCCTTGTTCCTTCCTGTCTGTCATGATTGAGGCCCACTGAGCAGAACCAGATGAGTGTGACATCTCCCAGGGAAAAGCGTGGAAGCGTTTGCACGCCTTGTATCCCGCGAGAGACTGGAAGTTCCTCGAGGGAAGGCATTGTTTCATTTGTCTCTGCGTGCATGGGAGCCAGCGCAGCATCTGCCACAGTACATATCAGAGTGAATTGGAGGGGTCAGGATGCTCTTTTATCACCAGAGTTCTCCCAGTTGGGCTACATGCTGTGAACAACACACTCAAATTGTAAGACATAGGCAGTGCTGGAATCAAAGGGGAGTGTGTGCTGTGATGAAGGAGTCGGGGGTTACACAACTGAGTCCAAATCCTGGCTCTGCTTCTGGGTAGCTCTGGGAAAGGAACGCTCTCTCTGGCCCTGTTTCCTTGCCTAGCACATAGTCAGGGCTTGGTAACTGTTTTCCATGTATTTGTTCATTTACTCATCGGATGAGATAAATCTATGTGGTCACTTCTGCTGAAGTTGCTTAATCTTAAATGAATTGCAATTATTTATGTAAAAGAACTGTTTTAAAGGCACCGTGAGGGAGGTGATGGTCCCAGAATATCTGCGCTGGGCGGCCCATTTCTGCAATATTGCGTTCAGTTCTTGGTGACACATTTTGGGGAAGGTTCCACCCAGAGGAGGGCAGCCAGGCTGGGTGAGGGATCTCTGGAGAAGAGAAGACTCATTGTTATTGATATTTGGTCGTGTCCAACTGTTCTTGACCCCATTTGGGCTTCTCGGCAAAGATACTGAAGTGGTTTGCCATTTCCTTATCCAGTTCATTTTACAGATGAGAAAGTTGAGGCAAAAAGGGTGAAGTGACTTGCCCAGGATCACCCAGCCAGTAATTGTCTAAGGCTGGATTTGAACTTGAGAAGATCAGTCTTTCTGACTCTGGGCCAGCTTCTCTATCTGCTGTTGCACCCAGAGAAGACTCAGGAGGGACATAATGTTTGAATAACAGTCACATGAAAAATCACCAAGACTCGTTTTGTCTGTCCCCAGAGAATTTGGAATAGTGAGTGAAAATTGCAGGTTTAGGTTTAATGAAGTAGATTTGGTGGGCTCAGAAGGGAGTGGGTATCTATTAATTAGAAGTCTTAAAGCAAAAGATATTATAGAAAGGATACCTTTGAGGGTATTTGTAGATTTAGAAGACTTGAGATCTCTCTCCAGGAAGGTGTATAAAGAACACCATACCGACAGCCCAATGCTGCACTATCACCCCAAAGATAAGAATAGAAACAGAGAGAGGATTCTCATATTGGGGTTCTGTGGACAATTGATGAAAAGACATGGATAAGAATCGCAAGAAAGGAAACATCAAAAAGAAATGGTGATTTCCATAGTTATATATGTAGGGGAGTATTAGTCATTTATCATCTAGTTATGGAATTCACCATTTTATTTTTTTAAATGTCCTAATGATCATTCCATTAGGAATGTGCCATTCCACATTCATTTCTGAAAGATATTAATGCATATAGTGCTAATCAATATAGTTCTAATGTGTACCTATCGATTATCATTATATGTGTATGAGGATGTGTGTATATATGCATATTCTTTGTCTTGACATATTCCACTTACTTGTTATTTTTAATAGAAATGTAGTTTTCCATTGCATTATTATTTTGCATTTTCCTTGGTCCTTCCCAAGTAGTTGAGCATTTGGGCTATTTCCAGATTTTTGCTATTATAGATAGAGTTGCTACGAACATCTTTCTGCAAATTACTTTCTTTTTTTTGCTTTTGAATTATTTCCTTGGGGTAAAATCCCCAAAGTGGAATCACTGAGCCAAAGGGTAGGAACAGTTCTTATAGCTCTTGTTACATGTGGTCAAATTGCTTTCCAGAAATATTGAACCAATTTTTATTGCCACCAGCAAAGTATAAATGTACTTGTTGACCCAGAACCCTGCCAACACTGAATGTTAGAATTTTAATTTATTTTCAGTAGTTTAATAAGTGTATAATGGTACCACTATATATAGATTATTCCATAATGCCTTAAATTTGTTCTAGTTTGCATGTTTTTAATTGCTGTTGGGACTGAATTTTTGAATGTAAAGACCTTACTGAACTTATTTTTTTCTTATGTAAGTTGGTTTTAAATTTCTTTGATCACTTAGTAAGTGGAATTTGAGCATTAACCACATACTTTTGTATCAGTTCTTTGTATATTTTGGAAAGGAAGCTTTTATCGGTTAGATCTGTCCTGTGTTTTTGAGCATCTTTTATTTTACTTTTTATATAGCATCTTAGATTCAGAAATTTAAATTTTATACATACTTATATATACCCATCTTATTTTAAATTATATTCTTCATTTCTTTAGTACTCAAAAATTTATCTACTGTTCATAGTGGAAATAAATATTCTACTCTGTTTGCAAATCTTTTACTCATCTGGAATTTTTGCAGGATATTATAATAGCTGGATTTATATAGTACACTTGTATTTCAATTAATTCTCCTCCATTTTGATATATAGTTTTAACATAAAAATACTAAATAGCATTTTTCTTCATTTTAAGGCTCCTTATGGTTCATTAGACAACCGGGTTGCATTGAATAAAGTGCTAAACTTGGATGTGGGAAAACCTAATCTCAGATATCCACTAGCCGAGTCACTCTGGGCAATTAACCTCTCAGCCTCAGTTTCCTATTCTGTAAAAAGATGGGGAATGATTCTGGGAAGTTGGTGGAGTAGATTGGTAAATTTCAAGTTCTCCTGATTTCCCCCACAAATAGAATGAATTTGCACCTCAGGTTGCACATAGACTGGTGAAAAATCAAGAAGATTTGGGACAGTACTGGGTTCTCTGGATGCAACCTAAGATCTGAAGAAAGGCTCCAGCTGGGACTAACCTGTCTGAAGTGCAAACAGCTCAGGGCTATCTCCTCAGAAAATCAAGTGGGAACCCCTCAGACTATCTGGGTATGGCTGGAGCCTCAGCGGGAACCACAGAGACTTTCACCTCCTGGACTATTTGTGATGTCAGGGTCTGATTTTGGGAAGATTGAGGGAAGGAACGTTGGCTGATTGGGAACATCAGGCCCAACTGTGCTTTATGAGGAGGCCCTGGGTGAGCAAGAACTAGTATGCCCAGAGTGTAGTAGCAGCAGGGCAGGGATGCTGCTGGATGTGGGCACTTGTGGGAGGGTAGAGCTCTTGTTTGGGGTTCCTAGTCAGAGTGGAGAGCTGAAGGGAAGCTTGAGGCACCATCCCCCCATCTCATGATTAGAAGTGCTTACACTGATATCGCTTATAAAAAAAAAAAAAAAAAACCCACCACCAATGAACCAACAAAGAAGAAACTCCACTATTGAAACATATGGGAACAGAGGAGGCCACTTTAATTAAAAAAAAAAAAAAAAAGCTTCTATCCCAGAGAGTAACATTAAATGATTCTCTGCCCTGAGAGAATTTGTAGAACTCAAAAAAGAATTTAAATATCAAATGAGAGATATTGAGAAAAAATTAAAAATAAATTAAAACCATCCAAGAAAAACAAGAAGCTTATGGGGAAAAAAAAGTTAACCAACTAGAAAAAGAGGTAGATTCTCAGAGATGAAAATAATGCTTTGAAAATTAAAATTGGGCAAACGGAAGCTAGTAAAGCTATAAGAGACCAAGAAATAACAAAGTAGATTATAAAGAAGGAGAAAATAGAACATAATGTGAAATATTTTGTAAGAAAAGTGACAGATCTGAAGAATAGCGCAAGAAGAGAAAATATAAAAATAATTGGGCTGCCAGAAAATTGTGACCAAAAAGAGAATCTTAACACAGTAATGCAGGAGGAAATAATCCAAGAAAATTGTCCTGGAGTGATAGAACATGTGGAAAAAGTAAAACTAGAAAAAAATGCACCGATCTCCACCTCAAAGAGATCCTTTGTGGTAAACACAGGAATATTATTGCCAATTTTCAAAAACCCCAGATCAAAGAGAAAAATTTGCAAGAAACAAGAAAAAAAACAATTCAAATATGCTGGAACTACAATTAGAATTGTACAAGACTTAGCAGCAGCTATAATAAAAGACTGCAGGTCCTGGAATCATATTTACCAACAATCAGAAGAACTAGACCTGTGGCCAAAAATATCATATGCAGAAAAATTATCTATAATCCTGAATGAGAAAAAATGGGCATTCAGCCAACTTGCAGATTTTCAGGGATATCTTATCAACCAAACCCAAACTTAATAGAAAATTTTACATAGAAGAGCCGATATGAAAGATCAATTTTAAGAAAGTTAACATGGACAAAAACTATTTTTGGATCTGGACAAACATGGACAAATTATGTGTGAGTGTGTGTGTGCGCGGGGGGAGGAGTACAGAGGAAGAATGGACTCAAAGGCATTAAGAGGGGAAAAGAGGACTTATAATTCCCAAAACCTACTTACATGGGGAATGGGTTCAATAGGTAACAATACTACACATATACTATAAATGTATACTACAAAATGTATAAAGAAATAAGGAGGGAGGAAGGGGTGGATAGGGAAAAAAAGAGTGAGGAAAGAAGACAAGAGAGGGATCCTTGGGTTAGAGGAGGTTAAGTAATAGCAAGGCAAGTTATGAAGCAGAATTTGATTAAAGAGGCAGTAACAATAGGAAAGACCTGTGTATATGTGGGGTGAGTAAGGGTGTGAATGTATATATATCTCTATATATGTATACATAAATATATTTTTTTCTTAATGTAGCTTCCTTGGGAGTGGTGGAGAGAACGAAAGGGGGGAAAAACAAAGTAAATAAGGTGAAGAGCTGACAACCAAAAAACAATTTATAAGGAAGTAAAGAACAAAATATTCATGAATATAATTTCTTCTTCATATATATATATATACCCCCACATATATGTTATATATAATATATAAGCTCTCATATATATATACTTTCTTGATCTGGTAATTTGTTTTTATATATTCTGAATCCTCCCTGATGTTCTGCTGGACCCATGACAATATTCTCTTTTATTTTGCTTTATTTTGTTTATTTCTTTTTTGTTTTCCTTTTTTTTTCTTATTCTGCTTTTTTCAAATAATAAAAAAAAAGAATTTTCTAATTCTCTTTCCCAGAGAGCCAAAAATTTACCTCTATATAATTTACACCCATTACTCATATTCTGTCTGGGATCAGAGAGAACAAGTCTATTTTTCCTTCTTTTCAATAGTCATCCAAATAACTAAATAAAAAAAAAATTTGTATGATTAAAAAAAAAAAAGGATGAGATTGAAATTTAAGATCTGTTTAGCCTCATACCTATAGTCCTATGATGATATATTAAGTTTTTAATAGTAATTTGAATCTATTTTGAAAATCTCTATTCTATTCTTTTTCATTGTTCTTAAACCACTATTTTAACATTGATAATTATCACTTTTAAGTATGTTTTACATTTGTTGGGGAAGTCCTTGACCATTTCTTTTATTGTTTTAAATACTTGTTTGAATTCTGGCCCATTTACTTTTACATATCATTTCATTATTCATTTGTAAGGGTCTTTTAGTTGGTATTGCAGTAAATGTATCTAAGCAACTTCCAGAGTATTGTTGTCTTTACTTTATACATTCTTCCTTGCCAAGGGCAAAGTGTCTCCATTTATTCATGTCCTCTTTTATTTTTCCTGTTAGGGTTTTCTCATTTCCTTTGAATAAATCTTATTTCTCCAGATTAAATTGATACTTACAGATTTAATTATTTTTCTTGCTACTATAAACAGAATCTCTTCTTTATTTTGCATTTTCAAGCTATGTGCCCTGAATGTATAGAATGTAACAGATTACTGTTGTTTTCCCACATATTGATTAGGCTATTGTCCCAACTTAGCCAGTGACTTCTGGATGTGGCTCATAGTCTTTTTCTTCATTTCATTCTCTGGCATGCTCAGGGATTCTAATATTCATAGAATTGATGTAAACTGAGATCTTTGGGGGATGAAGTCTCAAACCCTGGGAGAGGCGCACCTTTCCCACACAGCACCCTTCCCAAGATAAGTAACCTCATTCAGTTGGAAATCTCTGCCTGAGACATAGTCAAATGTCCTCTACTGAGTGGCTCAAACTCTCCCCAGCTCCAGGCCATGACTGGCCAGATATAACTTGGGGTTTGTCAACATGTCTTTGCAGAAGTCCTAACAGGATTTTGCCCACTGATGAAAATATTTTCTTCTCAGTGTAAAACCATTTTTGCAAAACATCCTGCCAAGATTCTTTGCCTACTAAGAGAGTTGTCATCTTAGTGCAAATAAACCCCATTCTTGCCACAAACCTCCTGCCTGTATCGATTAGAGTTTGTGAATTCTTTGGCAAAAACCTGCACGATTGGCCAAGGGGATCCCATTGCTGTTAGGGGATCTCTTACCCTCACTTCTCATACCTCATCAGAATCACAGAATTTGGGGTTGGGAAGGAACCTCAGAAGCTTTCTATTCCAAATTACTCCCAAAAAGGAATTTTTATCACATCCAGACTAAATCTCAGGCAGAGATTTCCAATTGAATGAGATTACTTATCTTGGGAAGGGCCTCCTTGTGTGGTGGCATCCCCTCCCTGATGTCATGTTCCTCTTGGAGAAGGAAGGACAAAGAACAATAACAACATTGAACCAAACTCTGCTTGGCTTTCCTGTCCTAATATATCGCAAACTCTTTTCCTTTCAAAGTCCCCTTCATTTTTATTCCAACAACTAGTTCTTCCTTGTTAGTGAAAATCAAATTCATAATAAAATTGGCCCTTGTTAGTTCTTCTGCTTTTGGCATAGAGAAAAGTAATACAGATGCTTGGGTTTTTATTACTGCTATACCTATTATATATTATGATTTCCTGGCAAATGTGTAGTGTTGTTTGTCCTTCATTCTTTTTTTTAAGAATTAATTGTTTTATTTTTTCTGATTATAAATATATATTAACCTTTAAAATACATATTTCTTCATGAATCATATATATATATATGTATACACACACACACACACACACACACACACACACACACACATATATAGAACAATCAGAGCAAAAGGGAAAAACCATGAGAGAAAAGAAAAAAACTAGAACAAACAGTGAACAAAGCATGTATTGACTTACATTCAGTCTCCATAATTCTTTTTCTGGATGCAGATGGCATTTTCTGTCCAAAGTCTATTGGGGTTGCTTTGGATCACTGAACCACAGAGAAGAACCAAGCCGTTCATAATTGATCATCACACATTCTTGCTGTTAGTGTGTATGATAGATTCCTGGTTCTGCTTGTTTTGCTAAGCATCAGTTCATGTAAATCTTTCTAGGCCTTTCTGAAATCAGTTTGTTCACCATTTTTTATAGAACAATAATATTCCATAACATTCATATACTATAACTTGTTCAGCCATTCCCCAACTGATTGGCAGCGCATCTACTTGTTTTCCAATTCTTTGCCACCACAAAAAAAGCTGCTACAAACATTTTTGTACATGTCCTTTATGATTTTCCTGAGATACAGCCTGTGTAGTTTGTCCTTCCTTCTGGAAGAGGATCATGACATAGAGAGGTGGTACCATGATATACAGGTAAACTATTGAAATGAGGGAGGACTGGGCAAGGTCCCCTGCCTCCCCTTCCCCTCCAGAGCCATCAGGGTTCAATGGCCAGAGAAAATGCCAAGAGCCAAGAGATGTGGAATATCTTGTTTAATGAACAGCATCATAGCACCACAGAGTTAGGGCTAGACAGGATGTTAAAGGCAGCCATCTAGTCTGATCTCCTCATCTTTGTTTTTCAGTTGCATGCAACTCTTTGTGACCTTATGGATCATACTATCCATGGGATTTTCTTGGCAAAGACACAGATGTATGACTTGATTCCTAAACTTTTAATTTTGTTTGGATGGTTTGACAAAACTGCTGTTTCTACTGCCTCAACTATATTTGAGTTTTGAGTTTTATCCTAAATCTTAATAATATCTATGAAGCTAAATTTGCTTCTTTGCATCAAAGCTTTCATTTCACCTTACTTAATGTCCATTTTTTGTGCATTTGTGTTTAGATATGTGAAGCTATGGATTTTATTTCTGGTTTCCTGTCTTGTATTTTATTTCCTTGAACTTCTGGGTGTCTCAGCTACTATTTGTCCTTCATGTAGCTGTCTCTGTGTTCCTAGCTTATTCCCTGCTCCAGTTTTTGAAATATAGATTATATTTGTAAAACACAAGGCAAATAAACTTACTAGCCCTTCCTAAATTGCAGTTTTTAAGCCAATTGTGGTTTTTAAAATCATTTGTTCTCCTTTGCATTTCTTGCCTTATTTGAGCATTCCTAAAGAAACCACAAATTGGGCTCTTATAAGCTTTAATTTCTTGTCCAAAGCTTTGTAATCTTTGAGAATTATTTTCATTTATATTGATTATTCTTCTGGCTTCCTATTGTCACAGAACCTCATTTTTATTATCACTCACTCTACTATGGCTGCATATGGTCCAGATCCTGTCTTTGACTCCACCATTGCCCAGTACTATGCTACCTCTAAAATTCTGCTCTCTGAATACAGCCTTAAATCTTTTTCCATTCTTGTCTTCTGCAGAATTTGATACTGTTGTTCTCTCCTTTGATACTGACAATTGGCTCCAGTAACACTTCTTCCTCTCAGATTGTTCCTTCCCTTCTCTTTCCCTAGCCTATGCCCTTCATGGCCTTCTGCAGTAAGTGTTTTAAAAATTTTTGTCTTGACCTTCTCTTCTCTTTATACTTTCACTTGACATTTTTATTCATTTCCATAACTTCAAAAATATAATTTATTTAGAGAATTCCCCAATAAATATTTCTACACCCTTGAGATTTAGATTCAAAATTCCATCTCTATACCATATATATTTTATCGAATAATTAAATTTTAGAGTTGTAATGGACCACTAAAGATACCTATTCTATTCTTTTTTTTTTTAATTTAAATTTTATTTTATTTAATAATAACTTTGTATTGACAGAATCCATGCCAGGATAATTTTTTTACAACATTATCCCTTGCACTCGCTTATGTTTCGTTTTTTTCCCCTCCCTCCCTCCACCCCACCCCCCAAGATGGCAAGCAGTCCTATATATGTTAAATATGTTGCAGTATATCCTAGATACAATACATATTTGCAGAACCGAACAGTTCTCCACTGCACAGGGAGAATTGGATTCAGAAGGTAAAAATAACCCGGGAAGAAAAACAAAAATGCAGATAGTTCACATTCATTTCCCAGTGTTCCTTCTTTGGGTGTAGCTGTTTCTGTCCATCATTTATCAATTGAAACTCAGGTCTCTTTGTCATAGAAATCCACTTCCATCAGAATACATCCTCATACAATATCGTTGTTGAAGTGTATAATGATCTCCTGGTTCTGCTCATCTCACTTAGCATCAGTCTATGTAGGTCTCTCCAAGCCTCTCTGTATTCATCCTGCTGGTCATTCCTTACAGAGCAATAATATTCCATAACATTCATATACCACAATTTACCCAGCCATTCTCCAACTGATGGGCATCCATTCATTTTCCAGTTTCTAGCCACTACAAACAGGGCTGCTACAAACATTTTGGCACATACCCTTTCCCTTCTTTAGTATCTCTTTGGGGTATAAGCCCAATAGAAACACTGCTGGATCAAAGGGTATGCACAGTTTGATAACTTTTTGGGCATAATTCCAGATTGCTCTCCAGAATGGCTGGATTCGTTCACAACTCCACCAACAATGCATCAGTGTCCCCGTTTTCCCGCATCCCCTCCAACATTCATCATTATTTTTTCCTGTCATCTTAGCCAATCTGACAGGTGTGTAGTGATATCTCAGAGTTGTCTTAATTTGCATTTCTCTGATCAATAATGATTTGGAACACTCTTTCATATGAGTGGTAATAGTTTCAATTTCATCATCTGAAAATTGTCTGTTCATATCCTTTGACCATTTATCAATTGGAGAATGGCTTGATTTTTTATAAATTTGAGTCATTTCTCTATATATTTTGGAAATGAGGCCTTTATCAGAACCTTTAATTGTAAATATGTTTTCCCAGTTTGTTGCTTCCCTACTAATCTTGTTTGCATTCGTTCTGTTTGTACAAAGGCCTTTTAATTTGATATAATCAAAATTTTCTATTTTGTGATTGGTAATGGTCTCTAGTTCATCTTTGGTCACAAATTTCTTTCTCCTCCACAAGTCTGAGAGATAAACTATCCTATATTCCTCTAATTTATTTATAATCTCGTTCTTTATGCCTAGGTCATGGACCCATTTTGATCTTATCTTGGTATGTGGTGTTAAGTGTGGGTCCTTGCCTAATTTCTGCCATACTAATTTCCAGTTATCCCAGCAGTTTTTATCAAATAATGAAATCTTATCCCAAAGTTAGAATCTTTGGGTTTGTCAAACACTAGATTGCTATAGTTGACTATTCTGTCTTGTGAACCTAACCTTTTCCACTGATCAACTAATCTATTTCTTAGCCAATACCAAATGGTTTTGGTGACTGCTGCTTTATAATATAATTTTAGATCAGGATACCTATTCTATTCTATAACCAAATATAATCCCCACTCTAACCTGTCACCATCTACTTGAAGATTTCTAAGAAAGAGGAACTCCTCACCTCCTGAAGTGGCTAAGTGCATTTCTAAACAGCAATTATTGTTAGGAAGAAAATCTAAACTTGTCTTTTTTTCAACTTTTATCCACTGTATCTGGTTCTGACCTCCAGGGACAAAGAGCACATCTGATATTTCCTTCCAAAGGACAATCACATGCTTAAATGCAACTATCACAGCTATTATATTCCTCTGAGACTTTTCCTCCCGCAGTCTTTTCAACTGATAGCCATATGAGATGAATTCAGAGATCTCCACCATATTGGCTGTTTCTAATACTGTTCAATTATTCAACATCCTCTTCAACTGTGGCCCTCAGAAATGAACCCAGTCTCTGGTTTGAAGTAGCTAAGATTGTTTTGTTTCATATAGTGGCCCAAACAGAACCTAATATTCCCCGCTCCCCTAACCTTCCTTTCTTTTATTTATCTCTATTTTTATCAATGGTACAAGCATTCATCCTATTGACTCTACCTTGCCTTATTCCCTCCTCCACTGGCACTACAATGCTAAGGTTCTCCACTAGTATGTACCTGCCTGAACTACCACCACAACATTCTAATTTCTCATTTAGTCTCTTCTTACATTTAGATCATTCTTCACACCATTTTTAGTCGCTGAGTTCCTGTTACTTCTCAAGAAAATCCAAACTTGTTACACTATCATTAAATAAATTGTATTAAAGAAACATTGATTATCAAAATTGTCTATATTCATGTGAAAATACTCTAATTTACTACTGATTAGAGAAGTGCAAATTAAAACAACTTTGAGATATCACCTCACACTTCTCAGATTGGCAAATATGACAAAAAAGGAAAATGATAATTGTTGGACATGTGAATGAATCCTGGACTTATTGTCCGGTACTGTACTGTTGGAACTGTGCCCATTTGCTATTCTTTTTTTCTTTTTGTTTCCATTTTGGTATTTTATACTGGTCATCCTAGGGCTAGTGATTTCAAGCTCCCTATCTATTCCCTTCCTGAAATATATTTGGTATTAATTGATATTAGTCTTCTTGCTATTCCTCACAGAAGATGCTTCATATCTTGATGCTAGGCATTTTCTCTGGCTTTCCCTCCCACCCAAAGCTCTCTCTCTTCTCATCTCTGCCACCTGGCTTCCTTAACTTCATTCAAATTTTAGCTTAAGGGCCACCTAGAAGAATCTCTTTAGAGACTTCCTTGATCACATTTTATTATGTTCCTATTCTATTATATACATATCTTATAGTAAGAATAGCAACTTAGCCATAACAGTGATTTTTTTTTTATATTATAGCTTTTTATTTACAAGTTATATGCATGGGTAATTTTTCACCATTGACAATTGCCAAACCTTTTGTTCCAATTTTTCCCCTCCTTCCCCCCCATCCCCTCCCCTAGATGGCAGGATGACCAATAGATGTTAAATATATTAAAGTATAAATTAGATACACAATAAGTATACATGTCCAAACAGTTATTTTGCTGTACAAAAAGAATTGGACTCTGAAATAGTGTATAATTAACCTGCGAAGGAAATAAAACATGCAGGCAGACAAAAATATAGGGATTGGGAATTCTATGTAGTGGTTCATAGTCATCTCCCAGAGTTCTTTCTCTGGCTGTAGCTGGTTCAGTTCATTACTGCAATATTGGAACTAATTTGGTTCATCTCATTGTTGAAGTGGGCCATGTCCATCAGAATTGATCATCATATAGTATTGTTGTTGACTCCTGGTCCTGCTCATTTCACTCAGCATCAGTTCGTGTAAGTCTCTCCAGGCCTTTCTGGAATCCTCCTGCTGGTCATTTCTTACAGAACAATAATATTCCATAACATTCATATAACACAATTTACTCAACCATTCTCCAATTGATGGGCACCCACTCAGTTTTCAGTTTCTGGCCACTACAAAGAGACCTGCCACAAACATTCTTGCACATACAGGTCCCTTTCCCTTCTTTAAAATCTCTTTGGGATATAAACCCAGTAGTAACACTGCTGGATCAAAGGGATCAAAGCACAGTTTGATAACTTTTTGAGCATAGTTCCAAATTGCTCTCCAGAATGGCTGGATGTGTTCACAATTCCACCAACAATGTATCACTGTCCCAATTTTCCCACATCCCCTCCAACATTCTGCATTATCTTTCCCTGTCACCCTAGCCAATCTGACAGGTGTGAAGTGGTATCTCAGAGTTGTCTTAATTTGAATTTCTCTGATTAATAATGATTTGGAGATCTTTTCATATGGCTAGAAATAGTTTCAATTCCTTCATCTGAGAATTGTCTGTTCATATCCTTTGACCATTTATCAATTGGAGAATGGCTTGATTTCTTCTAAATTAGAGTCAATTCTCTATATATTTTGAAAATGAGGCCTTTATCAGAACCTTTGACTGTAAAAATGTTTTCCCAGTTTATTGCTTCCCTTCTCATCTTGTCTACGTTAGTTTTGTTTGTACAAAAACTTTTAAATTTGATAGAATCAAAATTTTCTATTTTGTGATCAGTAATGATCTCTAGTTCTTCTTTGCTCATAAATTCCTTCCTCTTCCGCAGGTCTGAGAAGTAAGCTATCCTATATTCTGCTAATTTATTTATAATCTCATTCTTTATGCCTAGGTTATGAACTCATTTTGACCTTATCTTGAAGGTCAATGTTTCTTTTCAACATTTTTTCACTTCATTTTTAATATTTTATTTTCCCAATCACATGTAAGTAATTTCTAACATTTGAAAAAAAATATTTTTAAATTTCAAATTTGTCTTCCCAGGTCTTATCAATCTCCTTGTCATTCCCTAATTTATGGGCATCCCCTCAATTTCCAATTCTTTGCCACTACAGAAAGAATAGCTATAATATTGTTTCCATTTTATTATGTACATATTTTGTGGGTATATTGTTGTTGGCATGAGGTCACCCCCTTTGATTGTGAGATGCTTGAGGGCTGTTTTTTTCTTTGTATCCCCAACTTATAGCACTGTGTTTGACACATAGTAGGCACTTAAATGGCCAGTTGACTGACTAGATATTCTTTTTCTTCATGATTTTATACTAATTAGTTATCTTTCTCATGAGCTAATGGTTTATCAGTATTGGTAATTTTTTTAAAGACTAATTGTTTTTATCAAATCAATCTCTACTTTGTTTTTGTTTTCATTTTTCTGGACATGTTATTTTGTTTTCTTACTTTCCAAGTTCCCTACGTAAAGTTATTATTTCCTATGATGGGTTTTTTGTCTTTCATTTTTATAAGCATTTAGAATGATATATTTTCCTGTACTATGGCCACAATTTCACACATTTTGATCTATTACATTATATTTTTAGTGTTCAAAATATTGTTACTGTTTTCTGGACCTTTTTCTTTTTCCTGTCAATTATTTAGCATTTTTTAAAATGTCTATGGGTTTAAGTACTTTGAAATTTTGTAATTTATTTTTTCCCGTTCTATGTTCTGACATTGGAGTATGAATATATGCCTTTTAAATATTTATATATTGTATCTCTGAATTACTTTTGTGAACAAAATATATGTTTCCATTTTGGGGCATTTTTTTTCCTTGTAAAAGAATGGTAACATTCATTTACAAAAATTTTGAGTTCCAAATTCTCTTTCTCTCTCCAGCCTCTCTCCTATCCCCTGAGAAGACAAGCAATATGATACCTGTCATACATATGAAGTTGTGTAAAACATATTTCTATATTGATCAGATTGCAAAAAAAAAAAGCAAGAAAAATAAAGAAAGTGAAAATCAATTTGTTTCAATCTATGCTTCTTTCCTTAGTTCTTTCTCTGGAAGTGGATAACATTTTTCATCATGAGTCTTCTGGAATTGCTTTGGTTTATTGTATTGTTGAGAGAAGCTAAATCTTTCACAGTTGATCATTGTTACAATACCGTTATTACTGTGTGCAGTGTGCTTCTGGCTCTGGTCTTTTTACTTTGCATCAGTTCATATATGACTTTCCAGGTTTCTCTGAAACCATGTCATCATTTTTAATAGCACAGTAGTATTTCCTTCCAATAATAAATTATAACTTGTTCAGCTATTCTCCAATTGATAGACTCTCCCTTGATTTCTGTTCTTTGTCAAAGAAGAGTTACTATACACAAAAGAATTACTATAAATATTTTTGTACATATAGGTCCTTTTCCTTTGACCTCTTTGGGATACACACCTACTAATGATATTGCTGGGTCAAAGGATATGCACAATTTTATAACTCTTTAGACATAATTTCAAATTACCCTTTGAAATAAACCATGTAAGTTTGAAAAGAAGGCTTAATTTTTGTAAAGAAAATATTATCTTTTTGTCGAGTTCTTTACAAGTGGCAGTTACTTCTACCTTAATTATTGTTCAGTCTTTTTTTTAATATTTTAAATTAATTATTTACTTTGTCTTACTCTGGTGGAGGAACATTAGGTTAGCAGTTTTAATTAGGTATCCTTTTCTTGCATTTCTTGTTTTAAAAAAAAAACATTATATTGTTTATGAACATGAATTAAGAATTGTTAGGCCTTTATTGTTTTGTATACTTCTTTCAATTATATAATGATCATGCCCATTATTTCTTGATTATCTTTGCTTTTTAAATGTTTCATTTAATAACATGATAGTCATGATTTCTTCTTTTTATATTTCCATTGGCCTGATAGACCAGCTCCTAACTATAAGGTTCTTGTATTTTTCTTGATGATAGGTGGTGGATGGTTTTTTAAATTATCAGTGACTTTTTTATAGGGAAATACAACCCATTTTTATTTACTGTTGCATAGAATTTAGGATTATTTTTCTCTTTCTTTTATTTTTCTTTTGTTAGTCTATTCATTAAATTAACTTTAAATGCCCTCCTACGATTGTGATTATAAGTATTGGGGTAGCCCTTTCCCACCCCCAATCATACTTCTATATCTTAGCAGTGGACATCTTTTGTGAAATTCTAAATTTGTGTTTTTGAGTTCTTATCAAATGTGATATAATTTATTGTTTATTCTTAATCTTGTACTTTGTTAACATTCAAATTTACTTTTATTTTATATCTCTTTCATCTGCTTTCAGAGCCCTCTCAAATTATATAATGATCTTTATAGTTGTAGAGCTTTGTTGAGAAATTCATATTGGATCCAGGATGTCTTGAAATATCTCCTTTTTACTTGCAAAGGAAAAAAAAAATGTTTATCCTGGCATTATACCTGTAATGATAGCTCACTTTATCTTAGCTTTGTGTAAAATTTTTTTCCTAAGTCCATCTTTTCTCCAAATTCTGAGGAATACTTCCAAAGACATTCTGAATATTCTCATTCTCATTTTTGAAATTTATAAACTTCGGTTTTTATTTTGAAAATTTAAGAATCCATCACAGATGCAGCTGGTCTTTTTTTGACAATCACTTTGACATAATAAATAAGCTGCTATGTTCCAGGCTCAAATCCATGCTGATACTGTTTCTAGTTTAAAAAAAAATCTTTAATTTCCTTGACTAAGTTTTCCATATTGTTGTTTTTTTTCTTTTGTCTTATGTTATTCTTGCTAAAGGATTTCCCTGATCTATTTTCTATGCCCATTAGTTTCTCTGGTTTCATTTGTGTCTGTAATTTGTCTGTGATGTGGATTTGTGTTGTTAGTCAATTTCCATTCAATTTTTTAAAAAATTCTATAAGGATTACCTCTATTATTTATTTGTTTGTTTTTGCTGAGGCAGTTAGGGTTAAGTGACTTGCCCAGGGTCACACAGCTAGAAGCACTGAATGTCTGAGACCACATTTGAACTCAAGTCCTCCTGACTTCAGGGCTGGTGCTCTATCCACTGTGCCACCTATCTGCTCCACTTCTATTATTTTTAAAGTATCAATGATGTTTTAAATTTTTTTATAGCAGTTATAAATTTAGCTCTTTTTAAAAGTATTTCTGACTCTTTTGGGAGGTCATTGTTTTTTCTTTTCTCTTTTAATTTCATTTCTTTTGTTTTCTTGTTTGATAGCCTTATGATGATCATAGAGTATTAGATTTAATGCTGAAAAAGATCTTAGAGGACATCTCAACCTCTTGATTTAAACAAGTGAGGAAATTGGGTCTTAGAGAGTTAAAATATTATTCTTAGACCACACAAGTCAGAACGGCAGACCCAGTATTTGAACTCTGAACTTTTGATGTCAACGTTAGCATTTTTTTTTTAACCTGTACAATATATTGTACCTTCTGCCTTTCTGAGTGCTGTTTCATGATTTTTGTCAACTTTTGTCAACAATTAGCCTGGCTTTTTTATTTTTCTTAAGGATTTGATCTAAACTGTTGTTTTCATGCTTACTGTGCTGAGATTCTATTTGAGCATTAGATTTCATTTCACTCTCAGAGCCTCAGTTTCCTATAATATAAAGAGACTGCTATTATGACCTCTAAGTGTTTCTTATTAGCTCTTAAATGATACGATTCCTACAATATCTTGAATTGATAATCATCTCCCTTCTGGTCCTCCTTTTAAAATATTATAATTGTCCTCTTCAATTTTTTTTAACCATTTTTTTTTTTATTTCAGAACTAAACTCAATCCTCCCAATAGTATTCTATAGTAGTGAGGATAGAATAGCTGAATGAAAATTGTAATCTGTTGAGGCCCTTCTGTGTGCTGAGCACTATCTTGGTTACTTATTCTAAGAGAATCACTAGTGGTGAAATAAAGAATTTCTTTGGAAAGGATCCATGCTGGGAAGTTGGCTTCCAGGTATTGGGGGCTCTGGGAAGCAGAAATCCGACCTTAAATTGACCACATTTCCTTTGGGTTCTGTCCATTCCCTGTTATGTATTTTTAATCCTTGTCCTCTTGACGTGGACATTCTCTTCCCTTTGGCCTTTTATGACACCATGCTTTCTTGATTTTATTCCTGCCTTTTTGATCCATCATCTTCAGTCTTCTTTGAATCATTTTCATTATCTTTTATATATAGTTATCACATCCTATGTGTATCACATAGTTTATGTATATCACATGGTTTTGTACTTCTTCCACTTCTTCTTCTTCCACTATTTCTTTTTCCTCTTCTTCTTCCTCTTCTTCTTCTTCTTCTTCTTTTTCTTCTTCTACTACTTCTGCTTCTTTTACTACTACTGCTTCTACTTCTTTTGCTTTTTCTTCTACTACTTCTACTTCTTCTTCTTCTATTACTACTATTACTACTACTATTTCTGCTTCTTTTACTACTACTTCTACTACTTCTGCTTCTACTTCTTTTGCTTTTTCTTCTACTACTTCTACTTCTTCTATTACTACTATTACTACTACTACTACTACTATTGCTACTACTATTTCTGCTTCTTTTACTACTACTTCTGCTTCTACTTCTTTTACTTTTTCTTCTATTACTTCTACTTCTTCTTCTTCTTCTACTACTACTACTACTACTACTACTACTACTACTACTACTACTACTACTTCTACTTCTTTTGATGCTACAATAACCTATTTAACATGTATAGGACTGCTTGCCATCTAGAGGAGCGAGTGGAGGGAGGGAGGGGAAAAATCTGAACAGAAGTGAGTGCAAGGGATAATGTTGTAAAAAATTACCCTGGCATGGGTTCTGTCAATAAAAAATCATTTAAAAATAAAAATTAGAAAGAAAGAAAGAAAGAAAGAAAGAAAGAAAGAAAGAGAGAGAGAGAGAGAAAGAAAGAAAGAAAGAAAGAAAGAAAAAAGAAAGAAAGAAAGAAAGAAAGAAAGAAAGAAAGAAAGAAAGAAAGAAAGAAAGAAAGAAAGAAAGAGAAAGAAAGAAAGAAAAAAGAAAAAATAAAAGAAAGAAAAGAATAGTTTTTTGCATGGACATCAGATTCTTTAGCATTCTCTTGTATTTGGTTCTGTTTTACATATTGGAAAGTACATGAACAAGTGTGAATGTGGACTGAAGCAAAGCCTGCCATTGTAAAGGCCATGTAAATAGGACAGCATTTTTGGACAGCTTGGTTAGTAATCAATGACTGTGTCATAAATGAGCTGCCCTTTATTCTTCTGAGACACTCTAGCTCACTTTCTTTATTCCTCAGTCAATATGTTGTTTTCTTGCTTATAGATTTGTTTTGAATAGTATAAACCGAATGCTTGTATAAAACACTCAGACTGAATATTGACTTTTATTTTGGAGGGGGTGACTGTTTTCTCATTGTTTAGCCACAGGAAAATGGTGCTTTCTCTTAGGAAAGATGGGGTCAAATATGCACAGAAGGAAGTTGGTAAAGTGCTTTGCTAGTACCTGGTAAACCACCAGAAAGCATTTGAGTCAATAATTAAGGAGTTTCTTTTGACCTGGTACTTTCTGGTCAGATGTTAGAGATTCAGCTGCCTTTTTTGACATAACGTTTCCTTTGTTCTTTACATTAATGCAAACTTTTTCTTTTGGATTTGGTTTTTTGCATTTTTATTATGTTAGACTTCTTATAACAATATATTTTCCACATCTTCCTAATTAAAGGGTTCTTTTTCCTCTAATTACTTTTTGAGCCTCTATAGCAGTTAAAAAAGTATATTGAAATTTAAAATTTATTCTTAGCATTGCTTTGACTCTCTCTATTGCCTTAACATTTCAGCTTTTACTTCCAGTTATTGATTAAGGGGATCAATAATTTGATAGACTTTCCACTTCCATTCCATAAGTTGTCTTCTTTTGTTTCTTTCTTTGTTTCTCTCCTTCCCTCCTTCTCCCCTCTCTTACCTTTCCCCCTCCCTCTCTCTCTTCTCTTATCCTCCTCCTTCCTTCTCTCCCTTCTCTCCCTCCCTTCTTTCTCCCTTTCCCTCCCTTCTTCCTCCCTTTCTCTCCTCTTCCCTCCCTCCATTCCTTTCTCTCTCTCTCTCTCTCTCTCTCTCTCTCTCCTTCTCTATCTCCTTTTAATTGACATACTTTCCATGTTAGCCACTGTGTTGTACCCATTAGATACTGATGCAATCTTCCAATGCTTTTCACAGTTCTTTATAGCTTTCTCAAATCATTTATGCTTTAGTGGTGTTTAATGCCTCCTTAGACTAGTTCTAAAGAGTTCCATCTTTTCTTCCTTGATCTTACAACACCAATAACTACAGTTTCTATTGTCTTGCTTAGGACTTGAAATTATTTTATTATGTTCGTGTTTTATGAAAATGTATTCATTCAGTATAGTTATTGCAAATGCCATCTTTTTTTGGATAATCTCTAAATTGGATTTCTCTTATTAAACTTAAAAACAATTTTTCAAAATTCTATTCTAAGTGTGCTCCTTTTTTTCTTCAGAATCATTTGAGTCATGGTCTTTCAGTATTAATTAGTAATATGGATTTTTGCATTGTGTGGATTTTCAATGTTTTCTCATTTTTCAAGAAATTCAATTTTCTCTTATTGCTTATTATTATAGAATGCTATAATGCAATGATGTCTTCATAATTTACTGATATGTATAGGTAATGGCTGTCTATCTGAAATTTTTTCAGATTCCTCAGCTTTTAGAATTTTTCTGTGTGTGATTTTATAGATTCCCCTCTTCCCCCAATCTCTTCTGTTGCTATTAGGCGGTCAACTGTCAATGCTTGTGGTTATTAACTCTTGTCCATAGTAATAATTTGCCCTCATCCTTCTAATTTGCTACTTATGTGTAGTTATCTTGAAAATAAAATAATCAGACTATTGAAATTATGCATAAATTAAAAGCCCATTGATTTTAACAACTTATGAATAAGATGTATTAACTTGAAGGCATGTATTTGAAGAGGTTCTTTGTCTTTTGTTGTTGATTCCAGATTCTTGATGGTGGCTTTGGATGGATAGGTTACCAAGAAACTGAACTCTTAAAGATTTAGCTTTCAGTAGCCCTTCAGTATTAGGAATACTGATATTTAGATGATAATTCTTTTACATTCTTGTTTTTTTGGAAAAACTTCTCATCTTTTAAATTTTATATCTAATGGACGTTTTGCTATTTCTTATAATTTTAAACTTTTGCATGTTAAAGTGCATTAAATTTTTTTTTTATTCAAGGTATGAACATGTCCTTATGGAACCTGATCCAGTACCAGCCTATGCTCTGAAATTGCTAGTAGCTATGACTGAACATAATCCAGCTTTTACCAGGTACTGCAGCTTTAAATATCCTTTTCCAGCAGAAATTGTTAGCATTTTTCTTTTATTGACTTGCTCATCTATAAAGTGAAAGCTTTGTGTGCTACTAAAAATGATATGGTTCTGAAGTCTGATGTTGGAACAGTAAAAGTAATAATTTTTCATGTTTCATGCTTTGTAATAGCTATCATTTAGGCTACTTTAGCTCCTACTTTTATATTTTTGTCTTATACTTGTATTTGCCAAATATAGGGAAGAAGTGCATATAGCTTTCAAAATGGTAGGTTCTTTAAAAATTACCATTGATTTCTGAAGGGTCAAATAATGTACCAAATGCTATTGAATATTTTTGTAGCCTTTATAGTGGACTCATGTTATATTCCTTGCCACTCTTTGATTGAGGTAACTTATGTTGGTGATTGCTGGTTTGAGAAGGGTTCAACTAGCTTTCACATGAGGTAAGAATACTCTCCAGTTCTTAACTTGAGGTGGCTCTCAGCTTTAGCATTTATCTGCTGATGGAACAGTAGTACTTGACTAGACCATGGGAAAAACAGAATTTCATGTGAGAGCAGTGACAGGTGCTTTGTATGCCCCAAATGGTTCACAAGCTCAAAAGGAAGAGGAAAAAACATATTTGTTCTTGCCTACACAGGCCTCTCTCAGTAGAGAAGAGATGTAATCTCTACAATTCTTCATTAGAAGCACTGAAGACCAAGGATCTCTTCTCCAGTTCCATATAAAAAATTATGTTGTTACCTGCAAGTAATGAAATTCTTAGTCATCATCATTTCCATTTCTATGGAACTATTCCTTAAAAATGCTTTTGAGAACATTTCCAGGAATTGTTGTGAAACTCACTATCCTTTAGGTTTCACCAGTGTACACCACAATTTCCTTCTGACTTCTAGAGCTCTCATTATCTCTCACATTTATTTTATTTTTTTAAAAAGCTTTTTATTTTCAAAATACATGCAAAGATAGTTTTTAACATTGCAAAATCTTGTGTTTAAAATTCTTCTACCTCCCTTCCTCCATCCCTCCATCCCCTTCCCCAGACAGCAAGTAATCCAATATGTTAAATATGTGCATTTCTTCTATACATATTTCCAAAATTTTCATGCTGCACAAGAAAAATCAGATTAAGAAGGAAGGAAAAGAAAAAATGAGAAAGAAAACAAAATGCAAGCAAGTAACAATAGAGAAAGTGAGAATGCTATGTTGCGGTCCACACTTAGTTCCCACAGTCTTCTCTCTTGCTGTAGATAGCTCTTTTCATCACTGAACAATTGAAACTAGTTTGAATTATCTCATTGTTGAAGAGAACCACTTCCATTAGAATTGATCATCACCTAACCTTGTTGCTGCCTTGTTGATCTCCTGGTTCCCCTCATTTCCCTCAGCATCAGTTCATGTCAGTCTCTCCAGGCCTCTCTGAAATCCTCCTGCTGATTGTCTCTTCCAGAACAATAATATTCCATAACATTCATATACCATAACTTGTATTTAAATTTATATAAATAGTAGGTGCTTAATAAATGCTCATTCATCCATTCATTCCTGAGTTGAGACATTGGAGTAGATCTTTAGAAGGAGCACCTCTTTCTCCCTCCCCTTTCTTTCCTCCAAAAGGTAAAGTGAACATTCATCTCTACATAGGCTCCCACAGCACACACAGAAACTCTTTTGGTCTAGACCTGTCATTTTATTAGTGCAGGGAATTCTCACCACAGAATCTCCTCTTAGTAACTGGTCTGGAGCTAACAAAAGGTTAAATCAGTCAGTCAGCCAACAGACTTTAATTAAGAGTTTGCTCTGTGCCAGGATCAGGGCTGTGCAGTGCAGCGGGAATCTAACTAAGAGCAGAAGGAAGGACGTTCCCTGCCCTCAGGGGACTCACCTTATGGTGGGCGAAGACAGTGCACAAAAAAGCGGTGCTTCAGTGGCTGGGGTAGAGGTGCCGGGCACCCGGCCTGGCAGAGGAGGTCCTGTGGACTGGAGTCAGCACGGGGGCCTGGACATGGGTGACGGAAACCAGGAGCTGGTCTGTGCCGGCGGCAAGGCTTGTTCCTGTGCCCTCCTGGTCAGACCTTGTCCCTTCAGAAGAGGTTCCTTTATTTTAGGAGATCGAGTCAATAGGTAAGGAAAACCTGAATTTTTTAAAAGTGAGTGTGAGCATGTGTGAATGTGTGTGTGAGTGTGTGTGTGTGAGTGTGTGTGTGTATGTACACACAGGCACGCATCAAAGATTTGAACTTGGTTCTTTTGGACTCCAGACATCATGCTATGTCTATCAGGCTACCTAGTTGTCTCTCCTTTTGTTGTAGGCTTTAAAAAAAAGGCACTGCTAAATCTGTGTCCCAAAGAGATCATTAAAAAAAGGAAAAGGCTTTTTTGTACCAAAAAAATCATAGTAGCTCTTCTTTTGGAAACAAAGAAAAAGAGATTGAGGGAATTCTCATCAGTTGGATAATGACTGAACAAATTGTGGTCTATATCATGGAATGCTATTGTGTTATAAAAAATCAGCAGGAGGATTTTGGAGAAACCTGGAAAGACTTACATGAACTGACGCTGAGGGAAGTGAGCAGAGTAAGTAGATCATTGTACATAGCAATATTGTGCAGTGATCAACTATGATAAACTTAACTCTTCTCAACAATACAATAATTGAACAATCTCAAAAGACTTGTGATGGAAAATGCTATTTGCATCCAGAGAAAAAACCAGAGGCTGAATGCATACTGAAGTATACTTTTTTCAGTTTTTTATGTTTTTTTTTCTTTGTGTTTTTTTCCATTTTATTATTTTCCCTCTTTCACAGTATGATTGATGTGAAAATATGTTTAATAGAACTGTACATGTAGAACTTGTGTCAGATTGCTTGTCATCTAGGGGAAGGGGAAAGAGAGAAAGGAAGGAAGAAAAATTAGGAATTCAAAACTTCATACAAATGGATATTGAAAACTATCTTTACATGTAATTGGGAAAGATAAAATTATATTAAAATAATATAAAAATAAATTTAAAAATCACAGATATATTCTTAAAGCTATATGTATACTTTAAAAAATCTATGCCCATCATTTCACTGATATGGGAAACTCATGGTATGAAATCTTCCTCTACCAATGAATGTGGTTTGGCATCTACAATGTAATTTATAGTCTGGAACACTAGTCTTCCTGGCTCATACTCTCACACTTTGCCTACTTAACCATTCAACTTCATAGTTGAATGGATGTTGGACCAGTATTGAAAACAATCAAATTTCAGTATGTTAAAATAATGCATACTTTGTAAGGAATTGACATTTACCTTTCTTGGGAAAAGTAGAGAGACTAAGAGTAATAATCAAAAATTTCCTTTGAGAGAGAAATGACTTTTACTTGGACATTTTTTATCTTCAGTGGCTGCCTCTTAATACCTATTTACTTATTAGAGAAGGTTGTTGTTAGAGGGAAGAATTGACATCCTTGTCAAAAGAAAGGATTAAATCCGAGAATATCAGCCACAGGGAACAAAATAAAACATGGATGGAGTTTTTATCTAGTAAACAAAGGAGAGATAAGTCTACAGGGGTAGAAAGGAACTAAATGATTAGGTCCCTTCTATGCATATTGTTGCATTGATAACCTTGTTCTACCTCCTCTTATTAACAGTTAAATTTTCTAGATGACCTTGTAATGTTGCTTCTTTGGCCATTATTTCACATCTCCCTATTTATCTAAAAAAATGTTTAGAAAAGGTGAAGGTTGTATTTTTATTTTAGAGACAACAGAAAAGTGTGGCGCAGATTAGATTGATCTCTAATCTTGGCATTTGACCTAGGTCAGGTCACATACAAATTTGGGTATAAGCTTTTTTTCATTGATTAAAATGATCTCTAAGATCCTTTTTCAGTTCTAAAACCACATGACTTTTTTTCTTCCTAATTATAGTCTAAATTAGTCTTCATGTGGATTCAAGATGCTTTCACATTTTAAAGTAAAAATAAAGTCTGTAATGCAAAATTTACTAGATTCATATTTACTTGAGCATAATAATTGACTTCTATGATTATTACAATTATTCAGTATTTAGTGAAATACATTTAGTATTTTATTTTTATTTATTACGACAACAAACAAAACAATACAATTGTATATCTCCTACCCAAAGATGCAAAATTCTAAGCATAAATTATGACATGTCCTTATCTTATGGCTATTTTTATTTGATAGAAATAATTATTTGTAATTTTTATTACTTGCATTTAAATTCTTCTCCAACTATACAAAGCTAATTAACAATTAGCTTTAAAAAATGGTTTTATAATTAAGAAACATTCATTCCCCAAAACAATTATTAAGCAACACTATTAAACATCAAGTATGGCACAATGTTTTGAGATGTCCTCATCCTTAGGGTCCTTATATTTGGATAGATACAAATGCCATTCATAAATAACTATAGCACAAAATACCAATCTAACCTTTAATTAGTATTAAGATTGTGAACATCCACGTATCTTTCTTGTCTCAAATAACGCCCATGCTTTCTCATTCCACGATGGCATGTTTGCATGATTTTGGCTAAGCGCATGTTCTCAGTCACCATGGAGAGCCAGACTGTGTGCTTGCCTCCATGCTCCTCAGAGTGATGTTTTCAGCAGCATGGTCAGACACCTCCAAGGAGAAACTGTTAAGGACCAGGCCTGGGTGAAGGGGCAGGTCAGTCCTCTGAGAGCCTCCACAGCTGTGGGTCATAGCGTCTGAAGGAGCTGCGGGGCAGCCTTTGCTGACACAGGTGTCGCGGCCTGGGAATGAGATAAACTGGAGGCAGAGGGAAGAGGTGGGAGGTTGGATAACACAAGTGCCTCTCAGTCTCCTTGTGTCATCATCATCCGCTCACATGAAGAGATCCATTCTACAGGTCTGAGTCAGACCTCCAGCAGCCACGACAGGTGACTCCCGTATCACAACAAGAAACAACACAACAAAGTCACCTACTGCACGATGGTGAGTTCTGTAACTTGGAAAGGTTAAAAGCCAAGATACAAGCAGAGGGAGAATTGATACATGACTTTGTGCTCACTTAAGGCAGCCTCTAAGGCTGAGATGTAAAAAAGTATGGATCTGTTCTCTGCCACTTGGACTAATTTTCCTGATAGTTAACACCAGCCAGCCTCTCACCATCTCTGTGAGGAGCCGTCAGTTATAGCAGATGGAGAAGTTCTGAAGGCTGTGGATGGGAGTTCACTTCCCTTGACAGCTTGACACATGCACACATGGCCAGAGCTAGCTCAGTGCTTAGGAGGATTCAGAGGAAGCTGTGGGGGAGAAAAAGTATCAGACTGCCTACCAAACGGAAGCTCTCCAGAGCCCTTGCACCAACCTCGCCGTTATATGCCTGGGAAGTCTCCCAGGGTCGTGCCAGAATCACTTCCATTGGAATCGTCTCAGGACACGGCAACAACAAGCCTACACCATGACCAATTCTGATGGACGTGACTCTCTTCAACAATGAGATGATTCAAACCAGTTCCACTTATTCAGTGATGAAGAGTCATCTACACCTAGAGAGAGAACTGTGGGAACAGAGTGTGAAACACAACCTAGCATTCTCACTCTCTCTCTTGTTGTCTGCTTGCATTTTATTTTGCTTCTTTTTTTCTTGTGCAGTAAGATAACTGTATAAGTATGTGTGTGTATATTGGATTTAACATATATTGGACTATTTGCCAGGAGTAGGTCAAGTAGAGGGAATTGGGGGTTTGGAACACAGGA